>NC_072381.2:62668636-62971666 GCF_028885625.2 Pongo pygmaeus
TCGGATAAAAGAAACCAGTTCATTAGCTCTCCTCTGCCTGAGAGCTCCCCACTTGTGATAAGAGGCTGGCTGTGCCCCTCCCAGCAGAGACACAGGCATGGTGCTGGGGTCTGAAGGGGAGGAGTGTGGTTCTGCACCAGTAGGCAGGTGACACTGGTGCCTGGGAATAAACATGGAAAGGGAGTCTTCTCCTACCCCCTCACTCACTGCTCCAGATAGACCCTTGGCTGTCCCTACTGGGAGCTGGCACAAGTGCACCTGGGGATGGCTTTTGAGGGCTCCTGGGGGTAGCTGCACTCCCATTGATGGGGTGCCTGCTGGCCAAGCCTTGCACAAAGGGCAGAGTTTATCCTCCTCCCTATATGGAGCAGCAGCATTCCCATAGCAGAATGCAGATGAGTATCAGAGCTGCCGAGGGAAGAAGTTCTATCCCAAGGCCATTTTGGTGGTAGCCACAGGATGGGTGTTTTCTGCAGACCTCCATTGCACTGCAGCCTGGAGATGAAAGACAATGTCTATCTGAACTGAAGGTCACAAGGTCCAGGACAAGGGTGTTTTAGGAAAGTGGATTGCCTTCTTGCCTTCCCAGGATGTGGAGCTGGTATACTCCTTCCCACTCTGGTGGAGACATCAGTGCATTTCACCATGAGCTCCCATTTCCACTCCCATCAAGGCAGTTGCTTCTGCTCATAATTGGGGTTTCCCAGGGTGAGCTTGGTCATTTAGTGCCACTCAGTTTTGTGTCCCCCTCCAAAGCTTTGTGTTCCCTTCAGGGAATCAGGCCATCCACAGACCAGCCAACTGCCTGTGACAACAGAGATCCCCTCCCAGAAAACAAAGACCAAGTACCCATAAGCTTCTGCCACAGCCAGCTTTTATTGGGTTGCAGATTGAATTGCACAACCAGATAAAAAACAGGCTGACAGAGGGTATAGTGCTAGGGAATGAGATAAACTTCCGGAGACTTCCACATTCCCAGCCCCTCAGAAGGTAGTATTCCTGCTCATATGCCCAATACATTGCTACTACAATCAGCATAATAAAGCCACCACACAAAAGCTATCTATACAACATAATAAAGCCACCACACAAAAGCTATCTATGACCAAGGAACTCATACAGAGCTGTGACCCACGGAAGGCACCCAAAATTGAAGCCAAATGATCATACACAACATACAATCGCACCTTCAAAGGGGGAAAAAAACCCATTCAAATGAGAGTAAGTTCAAAAGTAAGAAGTAACGGCTTCTCTAAATGAGAAGAAATCAGCATAAGCACTCTGGAAGTATGAAAAACCAGTATTTTGACATGCCCAAAGGATCACACCAGCTCCCTAGCAATGGATTCTAACCAATATAAAAATTTTGAAATAACAAATAAAGAATTTAAGATATGAGTTGTAAGGAAGCTCAATGAGATACAAGAGAAAGTTGAAAACTAACATAAGGAAATCAGAAAAATAATTCAGGATATTAATGAAAAATTTACTAAAGAGATAGAGATTAAAAAACAAAAACCAAATAGAACTTCTAGAAATAAAAATTTATTGAAGGAACTATAAAATACAGTTGAAACTTTTAACAAAAGACTAGACCAAGCAGAAGAAATAATTTCAGAGCCCGAAGGCCAGTCATTTGAATTAACCTAGTCAGACAGAAATAAAGAAAAAATAAATTTTTAAAAATGAACAAAGACTTTGAAAAATATAGAATTATATAAAGTTGCCAAATATACAATATATAGACATTCCTGAGGGGGAAGAAAAAAAAATAAAAGCTTGGAAAACCTATTTGAGGGAATAATTCAGGAAAACTTCCCTGGTCTTGCTAGAGAATTAGACATCCAGATAGGAGATGCTCAGAGAACACCTGGAAGATGCTTTACAAGAGAAACCTCATAAAGGCATATCGTCATCAGACTATCCAAAGTCAATGTGAAGGAAAGCATCCTAAAAGCAGCAAGAGAGAAATGTCTAATCTATAAAGGAAAACCCAACAGACTAACAACGGACTTCTTAGCAGAAACCTTACAAGCCAGAAGAGATTGGGGTCTTATGTTTAATGTTCTTAAACAAAAATCCTGCCAGCCAAGAATTTTGTATCCTGCTAAACTAAGCTGCATAAATGAAGGAGAAATAAAGTTCTTCCCATACAAACAAATGCAAAGGGAATTTGTCACCACTAGACCAGCACTACAAGAAATGCTTAAATTTCTAAACATGGAAATGAATGGACAATACTCCTCATCATAAAAGCACATTAAAGTGAAAAACTCACAGATTGTGTAAAGCAATTACATGATTGAGACTAAAAAGCAACTGGGTAACAATTATCATGACAGGAAGAAAACATCACATATCAATATTAACCTTGATAATAAATGGTGTAAATATTCCACTTAAAAGATACAGATTGGTGCTGGGTGTGATGGCTTACACTTGTAATCTCAGAACTTCGGTAGGCTGACGCAGGAGAATTGCTTCAGACCAGGAGTTTGAGACCAGCGTGGGCAACATAGTGAGACCCCATCTCTGTAAAAAATTAAAAAGAAAAATTAGCCAGGTGTGATCATGCTCACCTGTAGTCCTAGCTACTCAGGAGGCTGAGGCAGGGCAATCACTTGAGCCCAGGAGTTTGAGGTTGCAGTGAGCTATAAATGCATTATGGCACTCTAGCCTGGGTGACAGAGTGAGACTGTCTCCAAAAAAAAAAAAAATACATACAGACTAAAAGATTGGATAAAAGTAGAATCAGGTCAGGGGTCCTAACTAGTTATGAGAACAGTGCACAAGCTAAGATTGCAGGGAGAACAAGCCTGAAAAAGGCAAGGCAGAGGTCTGCTAAGGGAAACCCATCCCACAAAAGACAAGCAAGGCAGGGGCTCTCTGAGGCCTAGAGCAGCATGCAAAAAGCAACTCTTTCCAGGTGGCAGCTCCCTAGCTGCTGCCCCCACATGCTGCTGCCTCTGCAGCCACTCTACCTGCCCCACTCCTGCCCAGGTATTCCAAGCAGCTCTCAGCTCTTTCCCAATATCTGGGCAGTGCTGTTGAGATAAAGGAAGAGGAGAAGTGGACACAGCAGGTCTTGGCTCTTAAGATCTGCAGTTGTGAGTTCCTTTTGCAATCGCTGTAGGTCATTGTGCGACCTGCTGGTCTCTGGACTCCTGATTTCTAGACATCTATAAAATACAGACACTGGTGATGCCACTTAATTCACAGAGCTGCAGTGAGAAAGGTGCAGATGAGATCAAGGCCTGATAGTGTTCTGCAAACTATAGTGATGGATGTGCATAGTGTTGTGAATATCAGTGGCAGGTTTCCAGAACGCAGGTGGGGATAAGAGTGAGTGAGTCAATAAAGAAGAAAATTGCCCCACTTCTTGAAGGGAGTTTTTGGGGCTGGGCAGCTCAGGGTACAGGGCAGGCATAAATAGTGAGTGCCTGCCAAGCAAAGGCTAGTTTGCTTGGAGCTCCTGAGGCCTAACAAGAAGAAACCTGTAAGTATCTCTGTTCTTGCCTTCTTTTTATTTTCTCCACATCCTGTAAATATCCCTCTGCCGACCTGGGCAGTTCAACCTATTGGTGTGGAGGGTCTGTGTAGCTGTTCTAGTCTAGGAGGCATGGGCGCAGGAGGTGGGGAGCACAGGAAGTCTTATGGTGCTCTTCTGCCCCTTATTCAGTGTCCTCAGCCCAGGGGAGGATTTGCTTTCTGAGCTGGGGGTGCACAGGGTGGAAGAGTGGGTATGACACTATCTAGACCTGGGATTCCACAGTGTGGAAGCTTCAGGTGGAAAAATGCAATTCTAATTTATCTCTAGGCTCTTTTCTGCACTGATTTCTTCAGAAAGGACAGTGGAACAGAGACAAACCCGGGCACTCACAGGCTGGGGTTCTAAACCCATCCTGGTGCCAATGGCCTGTGGAAAAGCAGGGCAAGCCTGTTTTTCTCATAGCTTCAGGTCTTTACTTTAAAAAATATACTTACTGGAGTAGGTCTCTGATTTTCCAATCCATGTTCAGAGGAGATGGGCTTTTCAATAAAATTGTACTCTGAAAGCTTAGCATAAACTGGGCACTGCAGGGGTTGAGGGGGACCACGACTCTGCCCACTCCATCTGCTGCCCCAGCTAAGATGCCTCATCTGAAACCTGGGCCTCAAAACCCGGGTCTGCCTTCTCCAAGGGTCCTTCAAGCCACAGTGGCTGCTGGTGCCTTCTGTGCCATCTTGAGCCTGTAGACAGAATGCCTATTGCCTTTCTTTCTTCCCCAGAATCAGACACAGGGCCTGAGGGGTGAGGGAGCTGCAGGGCACAGAACAATGCCCTTGCTCTGGCCTGGGTCTGGCCCTTGCTGCTCATGATTGAGCCTCTGCCAGAACAGGTGTAACAAGGTAGCTGCTGCTGGCAGTGAGCTCACCCAGGTGTTTCTAGAGACTACCAGGATACCCAAGGAAGTGGTGATTTCAAAATTGAAAGAGGCTAGTGAGAAATAGGGGTCATCCACAGCCCAGAATCACCAGCAGTCAAAGAAGAAAGCACTCCTCTGGGCAGGAAGCCCCCACTTGCCACCACCCCAGTTGGCCTGGTGACCCCTTTCTTTGTACAAGTCCCTCTGGCTTTGTTCCTAGCCTCTGCGAATCTGATCAGCTCTTTTCACTCTCATAACTTTACGGTTTCTCATTGAGAGAAAAGATACCCAAAACAGGGAATGTCCCAGGTCCTGCTCTTATCCTGATCTCAGTTCCTGACCATCTTAGATAGTAAATGGGTGCTCTGTTGCGTAGTTGCTCTTGCTTACCCACAACACTAGCTCTGCCTGTCTGAGCCTACCTGGCATGTCCTCTTTCCGTATAAGACTTCTTTTTTTTTCTGAGATGGAGTCTCACTCTCTTGACCAGGCTGGAGTGCAGTGGCACGATCTCAGCTCACTGCACCCTCCACCTCCCGGGTTCAAGAGATTCTCCTGCCTCAGCCTCCTGAGTAGCTGGGATTACAGCACGCACCACCACACCCGGCTAATTTTTTATATTTTTAGTAGAGATGGGGTTTTGCCATGTTGGCCAGGCTGGTCTCGGACTCCTGATTTCAAGTGATCTGCCTGCCTCAGCCTCCCAAAGTGCTGGGATTACAGGCATGAGCGACCGTGCCCGGACTCCACATACTTCTTTTCCAAACCCTCTCTTAGAAGAACTCTAGGTGTCTCAGGATTTCTCCTACTGGTAGTTTAGTGTCTCTGAAAACTTTCACCTGAGTTCCCTCTGGGACTTTTCTCTAGAGACAGCACCTGCTTGAGGAATGGCAAATCGCCAGGCAAATGTGCACCACACTCCCAGCCTGCACTCAGGAAGGACATCACTAAGCACTCAGGACTCTGACTGCATTTTCAGACCAGCACTGTCAGCGCCAGTGCTAGTCCATGCAAGGCAGCGAGAAAGAAGAAACAGGCTTGCCTTGTCTGAGCTAAGCCAGTTGCCTCAGTGGTACAGACAGGGAGATGGTCCTGTACAGACAGGGAGTGGTGGGGGTGTCCTGCCCAGAGGCACTCAATGAATCCTTCTTGATGTGACAGATGGCCCCCGTGAGGAATGCTACATCCTAGCCACTGTGCCAAACTTAGTGCCCAAGGGAAGGCACAAGAAGGGAAGACATGAGCACCTGAGAATGGGGGATGCTGTTGTCAACCTATGTCAGAATTCCAGCTGGGTAACTCATGCCCTCCATCCAGACCATGTGCCCACCTTGTCCTTAAACTGCTTTTGGATTCTTGCTGCTCCAGGCCCCATAGCAGAGGACAGAAGGTGGGAATGGAGGCTTCTTGTCACCTCTAGAAGCTGAGCCAAGCCCTAAACCATGTCCACGAAGCATAAGCATGTCTTTTCTCTTTCTGTTCACCTCTCCAGGCCATGCTGCTCTTCCTCCTCTCTGCACTGGTCCTGCTCACACAGCCCCTGGGCTACCTGGAAGCAGAAATGAAGACCTACTCCCACAGAACAACGCCCAGTGCTTGCACCCTGGTCATGTGTAGCTCAGTGGAGAGTGGCCTGCCTGGTCGCGATGGACGGGATGGGAGAGAGGGCCCTCGGGGCGAGAAGGGGGACCCAGGTAGGGTGGGGCCCTGGGCTTATCCTGCTGGGGAGGAATGGTCATTGGAATTGTAACTAGCCCAGCAACTCTGGGTACTTTGTTATGGAAGTCTGGAGATGGGTTTCTTCCTCCCAAGAAGGCGAGTTCCACACTGCTCCACCAGCTGGCAAACAAGTGGCTGTGCTGAGCCCCCATGTGCCTCCTCCAGCACCCAACTGCCCTAGCTCCTCCTCTGGGATCCCCGGATCCTTCCTATCCCAAGAGCAAGCAAACAGTGGTAAATTACTGATATCTGGGGCCTTCTAGAGCCCTGTGCCAGCAGTTAGCAGTTGTTCATTCCAATTAAATGATGCCTGTGCAGAGCATTAAGTATTTTTAATATTTAATTAAACACTACTGCATGAAGGGTGGGAAAAAATGGGGCTCCATGGCTCCATTCTCAAGCCGAATCAAGAGGATTTGCTCTAATACATTACACAGAGAGAAAAGGCACTCACATTTCTTTGTCCACCCCTGTGCTTGGGCATTCACTTGAGTAGTTCATTTAATCCTCCCAAGAGTCTTACAGGGGACATATTAATCTCCTTCAACAGGTAAGAAAATGATGATGCAGAGAGGCTAAGTAACAACCATTCTGGAGGTGGAAAGGACGAAGGCTCTGCATCAGACTGGCCTGGGCTTTACTGCTGGCTCCATCTCCACACTGGGAGAGCCCCTCAGTGTCACTGAGTCTGTTTTTTTATCTGGTAATGGGAATGATATCTACCACCCAGTGATGAATAATTGAGCCAAAGGCTTTATTTTTTCTTGAGTCTTTGGGATAAAGTTGCATTTTCTGCTGTACCAAATAGGTGAATTATCTTGAGCTTAGCAGAGGTACTGATGAGTAAGGGAATTGTCCCTGGAAATACTGCTCCCCGCTTGTAGGGAAAGATCTAGGTCTTACTGGCAAGAAAGGAGAATTCCATCAGCCAGCTGTGTGAACCAAGGGACCTCTATGACATTGGGCAGGGCTTCAAAGGGATCAGATACAGTCTTTAACTTTCCGGAAAGACGAAGCAACATCCCCAGGCTTTGTGGGGTAAGGGGCAAGTGAGCATCTGCCTATCCCTTACAGACAGAAAGTGGCTCCCAATGTGAATGGGATGGGGCTTGGGGAGGGCTGTCCAGGGGGGATCCCAGAATGGGGGTGGGTTTCATCCTGGCAGCTCTTTCTCAGAGATTCCCAACTCAGTCTGGCCTCCGGTAGGGCCCCGGATTTGAATCTCAGGGATCTTTCCCACAATGGCCCTGGGAGCTTGCTGCCTTAAGCATGGTCAAGGCCTCCCTTCCCCATATATGTGCTTCAACCCATGCACATTCCAGGCCTGGCTTTGGGTCAGTACTTGGACAGAGGACAGAACACAGTGGGGCTGCAGGATGAGGCTCCACTCTGGCTTCTCAATGACAGTCTCTCCAGTCACTCCACTGTTACAGGTCTGAGGGCTAGGTTCCCTCAGAATCCTCAGCATCCTCAGAATCTACCCAGAATAGGTCTGTGTGGGCCAAAGTCTGTGCTTGTGACGACCACCCCTGCAGAGTTGGAAGCATGTGGTTCCCAGAATCTGCTACGAGGAAAATTGGGGCTTGAAAGAAGAGATCTTTGAGTAGGGGTGGAGGGTGAAGCTTGAGTCACTCTGGTGACATCCCCGACGTATCATGGAGGGTAAATATGACCCAGATCCTGCCTTTGGGGGGAACAATTCCTTATTCCTCAGCACCTTCGGCATTCCTGCTCAGCAATATTCTGTGGGGAAGTCCCTCCAGGGATGCTCATCTCCCTTGGACAAATCACACACCTTACAGCAGCCCATGAGTCCCGGCAGGACCACCCTGTACCCGTGTACCCCTGCTGCTCCTCTGACTTCAGTGCCACCACCCCTACTCAGCTCCAACCACATAGCTTCTTTCTGGCCCCCGGTCACGCTCAGCCTCCTTCCTCTTTAGGGGCTTGCCATTTGCTCTTCTCATAGCTGTCCCTGCAGCTCACACTTCACCTCCTTCAGGACTTTACTCCTGGATCACCTTCTCAGTGAGGCACTCCCTGACCACCCTACTGAAAACAGACCCTACCCCTAACACACCCTATGCTTGACTTTTCCCTGTGGCATTATATCTAACATACCGTATGTTGTACATTTTTAATGTTTTATTATCTGTTTCTATGAGATAGAGTTGAAGCTCCCCAGAAAAGGGCTGTTTATCCCCAGTATTCAGGACAGTGCCTGGCATGTATTAGAGGCTCCAGAGATATTTATGGAATGAGTGAATGGAAGATGGAAGGGGTGGAGGAATTTTAGGAGTCAAAATAGGCAAAAGGCTGGGCCATAAAACTCCACTTCAGGTGGCACTCGGGTGCAGGTCTAGGTCTCTGGGGACACTAGGATACACAGTGAGTGTTTTGAAAGGCATGGGTGCAGCATTTGGGGAGGTGCCCCAACTCCACCCCGGTGCTCTCATGGCCTCCATAGTTTGTGTACCAAGAACAAGTGGGCTCTAACACTCCCTTCTGGAGAGTGACGTTTTTCTCTTGGTCCATCTTCCTGCTGCTGACTTGGCCTGGGTGAAGCCCAAGTAAGGCTCCACCTGGGGTCAGGACATCCTGCCTTGAGGACAATGTGCTGTTGGGTGTCAGAGGTGTGGCCCATCCTATAACCCTCTGTGCTTCCGTTTCATCCCTAATAAGGACTGTAACCAATGGCCGGATCCAGGGCACGGAATTCCACTGGGCATGGAATTCAGATGTTTCCAGGTGGTGGCGCTGCTGGGATACGCCAGCACAGACTCTTCCACCCATCCAGCAAATTTACCCACAACCTCATGCTTGCCCTCCATGGAGGCCTGGCCTCCTCTGCCATGGGAGCATGGCTTCCAAGCCTGAAATGTCACCTCCTCTCTGCAAATCTCCCTCGATTCTCCTTGCCCTTAAAATCCCACTTTCTCTTTGAAGAAGACAGCTCTGAGTGTGTGAGTGCTGGGGTGGGGACACTCAGATGAGATGAGGGACACTTCATGCATTGTCCTTCCTCTCCCTTGTCTCACAGTGTATTATGAACCCCCTGCTGAGCAGACCTGAGGCTAAGCTCAGATTTGCATCTGGCCTAGTGCTAGGTACAAAGTAGATGCTGCATAGATGGCTCTTAGTGAACAAATAAATAAGCAAATGGACCAATAACTGAATGAACAAGTTAGCACCACCTGTCTGGTGCCATTTCTGGTTGGCTTCCCTGATCTATCTATCTATCTATCTATCTATCTATCTATATATATATATATATATGGAATGCAAGAAGTCCATGATCACAGGTAAGAGCTGACAGATTGCCTGGCATCAATACAGTGGCCTTGGGGTAGGGGAAGGAGCACCGCATAGAAGGTCAGGCAGGTCTTGGGTTTAATCCACCTCCAGCTCTGGAAGGCTTCTTCCTCATCTATAAAATGGGGATGTTGATACCAATTTCCTGGATCACCACTGGGCCCGGGTTTGTGACGGTGGAAGTCTCATGCTCTGCAGAATCCTGAAGGAATGCTAGGGGCTGATCCTGCAGGAGGCTGGCCCTTTCTGGGTCTAGGGCCAGGTCTTTGTCCATTTCTTCTCCTGCTACAGGTTTGCCAGGAGCTGCAGGGCAAGCAGGGATGCCTGGACAAGCTGGCCCGGTTGGGCCCAAAGGGGACAATGGCTCTGTTGGAGAACCTGGACCAAAGGGAGACACTGGGCCAAGTGGTGAGCAACTGGGTGTCGACTTCAGGTGTTTCCAGGTGGTGGTGCAGCTGCAAGGATATGCCAGTGGGCACGCACAGAGCCCATCCCAGGAAGAAGGTTGTCTGAAGGTGGCACTGGGTCATTTCAGGACAGATGGGGCCTGCTGTTGGGATGACAACAATGCTGCCTCCCTTACCTCTGTTATTACCTCACCTTACTACACACTCCTCCTGCCAAGAGGATTCATTGTTACTGACCGGGCTGGTGCTTTTCCTTAGGACCTCCAGGACCTCCTGGTGTGCCTGGTCCAGCTGGAAGAGAAGGTCCCTTGGGGAAGCAGGGGAACATAGGACCTCAGGGCAAGCCAGGCCCAAAAGGAGAAGCTGGGCCCAAAGGTAGGTGGCTGGTCTGTGGCCGGTCTGAGAAGGGAAAGGAGGAAGGACAAGGGTCCATGATGTGACCTGAGGCGTGCTCAGAGTGCCAGGGAGAGCCCAGACCCTTGACGCTGCAAAGGCCTTGCCATGCACCCTCCCAATCCCCACAACTGCAATATTTTCCTCTCACCCTCCACAGAGGAGCCCCAGAAAGCAAGGAGAGTCTCCCCACTTCTCTCTTTGACCCTAAAGTTGTGGGCAAAAAGCTCCATTGCTAACAAAACCACACCTGCTGAACGCACTCTTAGCTGTGTTTGTTCCTGTGTGTTCCTTCTTCAGGAGAAGTAGGTGCCCCAGGCATGCAGGGCTCGGCAGGGGCAAGAGGACTCACAGGCCCTAAGGGAGAGCGAGGCGTGCCTGGTGAGCGTGGAGTCCCTGGAAACGCAGGGGCAGCAGGTGAGCAGTGGAAAGAGCTGGGATGGGCTGGGCTGGGTCCAGTTCTCCCGTGCCTGCTTGGAGCTGTCAATGCCTACACCCCCTCCACCACCCACAAAGGCAGAGGTGGTATCGCTGGAACATGGAGAGAATCTGTATCCAAGAAGAGTGCATGAGGGGTCTCTGGGGACCGTTCCTATCTAGGGAGAGTGGGGTGCCAAGCAATGGAGAAGTCTGTATACAGGGAAGGTTAGTTGTTGGGTGGCGGGGCAGTTTTACACAGCGGGGTTGATTGCTAGGTGACAGTGACAGTCAGTGTACAGGGAGCTGCATGGCTGGGTACTGGGGACCATCTCTCTGTTTCTGGGCAATAAGAATAGTTAGTCCATGTATGGGAAGGTAAAAATGCTAAAAACAAAAAAAATAAAATGAGTACATAGCTCACCCAGTTCTTCTTTTACGCCAGGGTCTGCTGGAGCCATGGGTCCCCAGGGAAGCCCAGGTGCCAGGGGACCCCCGGGATTGAAGGGGGACAAAGGCGTTCCTGGAGACAAAGGAGCAAAGGGAGAAAGTGGGCTTCCAGGTAAGGTAGCAGCTCCTGGCCCAGGGAAGCCCTGCTGGGGCATGGGTGGGCATAGAGGAAGCCCTCCTCATCCCAGAGGAGGGGCTCTGGGATGTGTGCCCCATTAATGGCAGCTGGTGGGTGGAACTCAGGAAAGGTGGACAGGCTGGAAGGCAGGAGCACGGGGCTCTGGTCTTAGCCACTTAGTACTCATGGGAAAGCAACCTGGGCAGCTTCTCCATCTGACTATCGGGAAAACTACAACTGCCTTCCCAATTCATAGGACAGTTTTGGGCATTAAAAACCCAGTGAATAGGAAACACACGAGTGTGTATTCCTGCCCAGCAACCCCCTCCCCACCCAATGGAGATGCCATTATATTCCAAGACTTTAAAGTCACAATGTCATCTGGTTCAGTGTCAGTGAAGTACAGGGACTAATTTGTCTATAGCAGAACCATAAGACATCCTTACACAGCAGAGGCCAGCTGTGTCAGTAGATGTGGGCTTGCTGTGGGTCAGCCCCACAATATGTGCCCGAAACTAGACACCCTTCCTTTGGGGCCCAGAATCTGAGCTCTTCCTTCGCTCTCTGGACAAGTCTTTACTTGGCCATTTTCTCCCCTCCAGATGTTGCTTCTCTGAGGCAGCAGGTTGAGGCCTTACAGGGACAAGTACAGCACCTCCAGGCTGCTTTCTCTCAGCATAAGAAAGGTGAGTTCCTGGATCTGAACCTGGGCCCAGTGCTGGCATTGGGCCCCACACTAGATCTTGACCTTGGTTTGGCCTTTGGCTGGGGCTAGACCTTTGGCTGGGCCTGAGGCAGAGCCTGCCCTGGGTCTAGGATGGGAATGAGCTGGGACCTGTGTAGGGCTGGACCCGGGACTGTGGCAGGGGGTAGGGTTCAGGCTGGGATGGGGCTAGAAGAGGGCAGCCACCTGCTTCTGGAGCTGAAAGTAGATCCAAGGGGACAAAGGAGGAGGACATGGCCCCTATCACCAGCTCACCAGGCTGGTAGTAGCATAGTTAAGGCCATCAGGCTCCTGAACTACCCACCAACCTCAATGCCACCTGTGCCCTGAGACAAACTGTTCTCCTGAGTCCAGTGCAATTCAGTAGAGCCTCTCTCCTGCCTACTTTGTGCTGGTCCCTCTGATAGATACGGGGCTACCCAACACGGGCTGCATTTCTTACCTCAGAGGGGCCAGGTATGGGAGTGCCCAGTGATGCTGCTGCACATCCCAAGGCAGCACAGAAACCAGATACTATTCTGGGAACTAGGACTGGGGTTCTGCTCTGGGGGTACAAGGCAGATGGGGGCCTGACCTTGGTATGTGGCCATCAGATATCTCACCTTAGACGTGCTCTTGGTTCAAATAGGGGGCAGGCTGCTTCTGGGCTCCAGCCACTGCTGGGCTCTACCTACAGCTCTGGAGGTATTTTAGAGCAGAGAGTTTGCCCTAACCCTGGAATCCTGAAGAGTCAGAGGCCTCCAGGGGCACACACCTGAGGGCCTGGTGCCTTTTTGAATCTCCACGTCAGTGCCCAACTTCCCCTACTCTCCTCCGCCTTTTTGATATCAGCTTTGAGTTCAGGTGAATCTCATTGAGCCAAAAAATAAAAGATAAAAGTTTTCTGAAGTAGTAGAGCATAAAAGGGCTGACTGGGTGCAACATAGGTTTGGCTTCTAAGTACCCAAGCTCCGAGATGAGAGTTTCAAGCATTTGGTATATCTCTTTCTGCATATGCTCTAATTCACTCAGAGGCACAGTGACAGAAACACACAGAGGAACATGTCCATATGCACCCACCGCATGTGTGTGCACTTAAACACCATCACTCATTCCACCTCCATCTACCTACATGAGCTCATATGTTGTCTATATAGCACACACAAATATGCACACACATCCAGATGAAGCTTACATACTCCCATGTACCTTTGGATAGATGCACATATATTCAAAGGCATGCCCACATATGTGCATGGCACATAAACCTAGTAATGGTACATGAACTCTTATGCTGACTTTGTTCAGGGCTGCTCTGGGTGCCACCCTGAGCCCATGGAGAATCTTGAGGATGATGAGTCAGGGTGCAGCCTGCATTCTGAGCAGCCCATCAGAGCCAGGGGCACAGCCTTCTCTGGAGCTTCCAGTGTCCTTTGCAGAAGATTTCCATGCATGGGCCCAAGAGCCACAAAGACAGACTAAAAAGAGATACTTGACATGTCACACAGGCAATGCTTTTGTGAAGTGAGCCCTCATTTTAGAGATGAGGAAATGGAACCCTGAAAAGGGAAGTGACTTTCCCTTGCCCATGCAACAGCTGTTGCCAGGGTGGATCTGAATGCCTGGTCTTCCAGTTCCCACCCAGGCCTGTCTCCAGCACTAACACCACTCCCCTGCGCCTCACTCACACATGCCCTTCAGATACCCTCCTCCACTCCCTCAGCACCTCCCAGGCAGGCTGACTGGCTGGGGCATCACCCATGTGCATACTAAGAGGCTGCCATGAGGCCAGACCCAGAGCAGAGATTAGCATCTGACAGCTTTCAGATGTCCTCTCCTCTTCCTGTCTCTCCCCTTTCATTACCCCGTCACACAGACCCTCTCCGACACCCCACATCCCCTACTGTTGTACAGGGTGACAGTGGGCTAATTGCAGGTGTTTTCTGTACTCTTAGAAACTGGCCTGGTCTACACTGTGATCAACTTGGGAAAAATTGTTCATTTCTACCTAGTAATTGACAAATCAATTCTAGTATATAGCATGTGCCAAAATAGAAAGAGCATGTCTGAGCTTTGCTGTCAGACTGAGGTTGAATCCCTAACTGCACATTTGCTGCTTGTGTGACTTTGAGCCTCTTAGTTTCTCTAAACTCCAGTGCTCTCATCTGTAAGTGGGGAATCATGGTGTCACCTCACAGGGTAGATCATGGGACAGGGGCTGTTCTGGAACAATCTCTCTTGCATTGTCTCTGGCATCCTGATGTGGTGCCTGTTTGGGAGATCTGAGAGGCTCAGGTTGGAGCACAGAGGTCTCAGAGCCCCTGAGCTTTGGCCAGGTGATGCCACAACCCCAACCTGACTCTCTTCTTCTCCTAGTTGAGCTCTTCCCAAATGGCCAAAGTGTCGGGGAGAAGATTTTCAAGACAGCAGGCTTTGTCAAACCGTTTACGGAGGCACAGCTGGTGTGCACACAGGCTGGTGGGCAGTTGGCCTCTCCACGCTCTGCCGCTGAGAATGCCGCCTTGCAACAGCTGGTCATAGCTCAGAATGAGGCTGCTTTCCTGGGCGTGACTGACTCCAAGACAGAGGGCAAGTTCACCTACCCCACAGGAGAGTCCCTGGACTATTCCAACTGGGCCCCAGGGGAGCCCAACGATGACGGTGGGTCAGAGGACTGTGTGGAGATCTTCACCAATGGCAAGTGGAATGACAGGGCTTGTGGAGAAAAGCGTCTTGTGGTCTGCGAGTTCTGAGCCAACTGGGGTGGGTGGGGCAGCGCTTGGCCCAGGAGTTTGGCCAGGAAGTCAAGGCTTAGACCCTCGTGCTGCCAATATCCTAATAAAAAGGTGACTGTCTGTGCCGGGAAGGACTTCTCTACAGAACGTGGCCAAAAGGTAGGGCTGCTGCAGAACACCACGGAGTGAAATGTGAGGCTTCCTTTACACTAAAACTCTTTTCAGGAGAAGAAGGGCCCAGCCTGCTTTCCCTATAAGGGATAAAAGTGGGTCTCCAATGACCTTCCTGTCCCCAAACCTGAAGACTCATTTTCAGCCCCTTTTCTCAAACCATCGGCTGCATTTGACCCTGTGGATCTCTCCCTCCTCTTTCAAGCACTTCCTCCTCCCAGCTTCACAGATACCACTTTTGCCTGCTCTGCCTTTTTTTTGAGACCAGGTCTCACTCTGTCACTGAGATTGGAGTGCAGTGGTGCGATCTGGGCTCACTGCAACCTCTGCCTCCCAAGTAGCTGAGACCACAGGCATGAGCCACCATGACCGGCTAATTTTTTGTGTTTTTGGTAAAGATGATGTTTTGCCATGTTGCTCAGGCTGGTCTCGAACTCCTGGACTCAAGTGATCTGCCTGCCTTGGCCACCCAAAGTGCTGGGATTACAGGCATAGACCACCGCCCCAGGTCCCTTATTAGTCTTTTTAGCTTGTCCATCTTTCTCTCCTTGACCACTTAATGGTGCAGTGCCAAAGTCTCAGCTCTCAGCTGTCTTCTGTTCTTACACTCACTCCAGAGATGAGCTCATCCTGTCCCCTCATTCAAATTCCTTCTGGAGGCTGGTGGCTCCTCTGCAGGTATATCCCTATTCAGCTCCTCTTCCTGAACCCCAGATTCCTCTAGCCAGTTCAGGCTGGAGCCCAGGGATAAAAGGAGGCTCCCAGCCTCCATGGCTGCCTCTTATTTTGAGGTCTGAGCCCAGGAAGCTGCACAGCATGGCAGGGTGACCCGGCAGAGAATGTCTGCCTCCCCAGCTAGGCCACATAGCCCTGCACTCAGTAGGCCCTTCCTCACCCCTGCACCGCCCAGGATCTCTCTCCATCGCTGCCAACATGACTGCCTCTTGACTCATGGGAGGAGTACCAGCTGCACAATCCTAAAGCTGTCTGAAATCTTAGGGAACTTTGGAACAAAGGGTCTCTGGCCAAGCTCTGATTTATCTCCAATCCTCTTCTTGCCTGGTGATTCCAGGAATGTTCTTTCCCCACTCAACCTTAGAGATAATCTAGTTAAATCCTCCTCCTCATTTTCCAAATATGAAAACCAAGGCACAGAGAGGGATGAAACTGTGCAGGGACAAAAGGGGGTGTCAGTGTTACAGCTGGGTCATTAGCAAGGTCATTTTGACCCTAAAGCCTATACATTTAGGCTGTAACTATATAGGCCAAAGATCATGCATATTTAGTTGATTTGACATATTATTGCACATAATGATTTAAATGACACCTGTGTTCAAAAGATGGCAGTGACACCTGGATGAACCATGGCCCCATAAAAGGGGCAAACAAGGCTGGGCGCGGTGGCTCATGCCTGTAATCCCAGCACTTTGGGAGGCCGAGGCAGGTGGATCATGCGGTCAGGAGATAGAGACCATCCTGGTTAACATGGTGAAACCCCGTCTCTACTAAAAATACAAAAAATTAGCCGGGCGCGGTGGTGGGCGCCTGTAGTCCCAGCTACTCGGGAGGCTGAGGCAGGAGAATGGCGTGAACCTGGGAGGCGGAGCTTGCAGTGAGCTGAGATTGCGCCACTGCACTCTGGCCTGGGTGAAAGAGCGAGACTCCGTATCAAAAAAAAAAAAAAAAAAAAAAAAAAAAGTGGGCAAACAAGCTCTTTCCCGATAGAAAACCAGCCACTCTCTCCTTAGTTTACACAAACCAGGGGGACTTCTCTTTCTGGATGGGACCCCCTAGTCCCATCCCTCTTCCCGACACTCCTACAAGTACATTTCATATATAGGACAGCATGTCTATAAAACAAAAGCCACACTTCAAGACAGCATGCAGCCCAGGTTCTCTGCTAAGATCGTTCTCCAGTTACTGAAAAAAAAAATCCCCAAATTTCTGGCAGCTTCTGAAATATAAGTCAGTTACACAATAATGAGCAAACTACTTAGAGACCACACTGAAACACATTCATCGAGGAAGCTCAGAATGGCTTTTTTATTACAAATAAGAGAAAACACTTGGATCTAGCATAAGCCAAGAGAAGTGTTTTTTTTCTCTGAATAAAGGGTTCCAAATGGGCTTAAAAAGGACTAGGGGGACTGAGGTAACGGCATGCTCTCTCCCTGGCTTCTGCTTCTCCCTGTGCATCTTTGCATCTTTCCCTCTTTTGCATACCAGCTTCCTCTGCTTCCTGGTCTCTTGACTATCCAAGCATTAAGAATCATGTGTCCTAAAGATGGCTGCACAGAAATCAGAAACTCTCCAATGGGAGCAATTGGAAACTCCTGTGGAAATGAGTCTTTCTGTCTCAGATGCCCGCCTCTGGTCCAACCAACTAAACTTGGGGAGTGGGTCCGCATGGTACAATATGGCCACTGGGATAGATGCAAGATCATGATGGTCTGGGAAGACCCCCTGAAAGTGACCACTACCTACCCCAATACTTAAACCAAACCTACTTCTTGCTAAGGGAAAAGTCAGCGTAGTTGGTGTGTGTGGAGAGAAAAAATCTCCTATGATGTTGAAGGCCTGGAATGTGGATACTTCAAACCCCAAGAAGAAGCTTCAGATCCATCAGTGCCATGGGCCACAGGGGTCTGGTTTGCTCTCCAGCACAGAGAACACACAGGGAGGGCCATTTGAGATCTGTAGGCACAGGCTGATTGGAGTAGGGGACTGAAGCAGTTATTTCAGAAATTCAGGTCCTAACCAGTTCCTGAGCACAGAGCTCTCCCCTGCACTAACACACATGGGCCAAGGTCAACACAGATCTCAGTGTCTGCCCCATCTTAACTGTAGCAGTCAGGGTCCCTTGTTTAGTAGCCTGTGTGTCAAGTGATTTGCACTCTCAGGTGATGTTGTGACTCTCACCATGGACACCATGAAAGCAGGCTGGGACCCATCCATGTCTGAAGCGGGGACTTTCACAGCAGTTTCATAGAGAAACCCCTGTTCAGTTAAAAAGTATACTCTCAAGTCTGATCCTGGTTTTCAACCTTCTGTCACCAACCCAGTCCACATTCCATAATGAGCAGCTGATGTGGAGCCCTCTGATGTTTGCTTTTCTAGGATCCTGTCTATGTTCTGAATCCCCTCGATACACATCACTGAACCTTGAGTGGTGTAAGTTCAGGGCATTCTCAACCACTCTTTCTTTCCAGATGTTCACCTTAAAATTCAAGTTTAATGATGTGCTTGACCTTTTCAAGTTACCTACCTAGAGTAAAGAAACTAGTTATCTATTAGAGAAATACAGTCTTAATTTGTATGTCAAATATTTATCCAGGCATTGGATACAAAGATCGACATGGCTAGTCATGCCCTTGTGATCCTGCACTTTCCTAACATAACAAGATGAGTAAGCTGCAGGATTGTTCTGGCAATGGACAATAGCAGCGCTCAACAAGTGGATTTAGAATGAATGGATGGATGATAAGAGTTTTAACCACGAGAATAGAGAAGAGACCTCTCTTTGTGCAATTACCAAGCCACTCAGAGATCAAAGCAGTCTTCATTACTGTCCACTCTAATTGCCTGTGACTATTAGGCCTCTCTATGGCTAACAGCAGGCCTGGCATCTTATGGTAGGTTTTACTGTTTCTTGTCAATCTTTCACTGAGAGGACTTTTGAAGACAGGCATGAACCTGTGATGTGGGTCACTCCTGGGGAGAAGCAGAAAAGAGTGGGTGTACATTTCCAAAATGCCCTCTCATCTGCTGCCATGTCTTCTGTGATTATAGACAGATCGGTAGATATAAAGTTCTTGTACAAGGCCAAGTGTGGTGGCTCACGTCTATAATCCCAGCACTTTGGGAGGCCGAGGCGGGTGGATCACTTTGAGGTCAGGAGTTCAAGACCAGCCTGACCAACATGGGCAAAACCCTGTCTCTCCTAAAAATACGAAAATTAGTTGGGAGTGCTGGCACATGCCTGTAATCCCAGCTACTTGGGAAGCTGAGACGGGAGAATCGCTTGATCTCGGGAGGTGGAGGTTGCAGTGGGCAGAGATTGCACCACTGCACTCCAGCCTGGGCGACAGAGTGAGACTCTGTCTCAATAATAATAATAATAATAATAATAATAATAATAAAGTTGTACAATCAAACATTCTGGAACCTGAGCAAAGGCATGGAAAGCAACTGCCCTTGGGGGTTGCCTGGATCTAGGCAACAGACTTGTACTCTGAGTGATATTTGGGGGTTGTTACTGCAGCACCCATCCTTCCTGGATACATTTGAATATTAACATGTTTGCCCTCTATTTACTTAAGAGTCTGTAGGCAGTCTTAGACTACCTGGCTGAAACACCTTTGAGCCACAGAGAGGGACTTAGCAGTACCCTGCCTGAGCAGAATGGTCCTTATGTAAGTCCTGTTTGTAGGGCTGAATAAAGTGTTTTTAAGATGTTTCTAGGCCCTTTGATCTGAGGAAATTGCAGAGTGGCCTCATTGCCAGCCCTTGTACATATTTATTTTTTAATTCCCTTAATACTTCATTTGAGGCATAAGTGCCTGGGGCCAGGCCAGGGCTGAAAGGTCTGATGGCAACTTCAGGCCAAGCAAACACATTCTGTGACCAGAAGGAAGGATCAGGGCAGAAAGGGGATGCTTGGCCCCCAGCTAGAGAGACGGCCTGAGAGAACAGAGAGAGGATGAGAGGGGTGGGGATCCCGCAGAGAACATAGACACTTACTGCACCCCTATGCAATGTTCATAAGAAAGAAAAGAGGGAGTGGAGGAAGGTGTGAGGACTTCATGAAGTGATTCTAAAGCTCTTATGAAAGAATGACTCTCAAGGGTTAGGAAAATTGCTTAAAATAGGATAATTAGAATGAACTTGACCCATCTATGTTAGAGGGTTTTATAAAACTAGCATAATTGAAGTTGTATATTAATGACACAGAAATAGACAGAACAATGAAAAAGAACAGAAAGTCTAAAAATGGGCTCAAGTATGTATATATACACGTATGTATCCTATATGCATGATAAAGAGAGAATGCCAAAATTATAGGAAAACAATGACTTACCAATGAATCATTCTGGGTTAAATAGTTAAACATTTAGAGGAAGTGTAAAATCAGATTATTTTATTACATATACAAATTAAAATTAGAAGAAAATATAAGTAACAATTTATGTAGTCTTGGAAGGAAAAAGAGCTATCCAAGAATGTTATCAGACAGGGGAACCCCAAAGTGATAATATTGATATATCTGACTACATAAGAAATACGTAAAACTTTTCTACTGAAAAGTAAAACACAATATAAAAGAAAAGTGGCTATGTATTTGCAATGTACACAACAGATAAATCAATAAGAAAATAATGAATATCTAAATAGGAAAATGGCATAAGAATGAGAAGAGGAAATTCATAAAGGAAGAAATACTAATGGCCAATAGTACTGATAGGTGAAAAATGCATAATCTTAGTAGTAATTTTTAAACCTTAATGAAACAGTAATATGTATCCCAAAATCTATGAGATAGAGTTACAGCTATACTCAGGGGAAATAAGTAACTTTGCTTTCATTATTAAAAATTAAAAAATAAAAAAACGGACTGAAAATAGTTGAACTAAGTGTTCATCTTTTTAAAACAAATTTTTAAAACAACAAAAAAGGACAAAACAAATAAATATAAAAGTGAAATTAATGAAATATAAAACAAATAACAATAATAGAAATAAGTTGGGCATGGTGGCTTATACCTGTAATCCCAGCACTTTGGGAGGCTGAGTGGGGAGGATCACTTGAGGTCAGGAGTTAAAGACCAGCCTGGACAACATACGGAGATCCTGTCTCTACAATAAATAAATAAATAAATAAATATTAGCCAGGTGAGGTGGCATGCACCTGAAGTCCCAGATACTTGTGAGGCTGAGGCAGGAGCATCACTTGAGCCCAGGAAGTCGAGGCTGCAGTGAGCCATGATTGTGACACTGCACTTCAGCCTGGAAGACAGAGCAAGACCCTGTGTTAACAACGACAAAATCAATAATAGATATGACAAATTATCTCAGAAACTAGACTTTTTAAGAGTTGAATTAGACAAATACATGTTGATAAATCTGTATAAGAAGCAAAAAGCCAACATATGTAGTAGCGATAAGAAAGGAGCAGAGATACGAAAACGGTAAAAAGAATTTTGAGATAACATATTCACTTCCTTTTAGGCATTGATCAGAATTGAAAACAGCAAGAACTCAGGGAATTTGGCATCCCTCCCCATCCTTCCCTTGCTTTTGCTCTGTGGCCTGGGGTCAGATTCTACACTCCTTGCCCTGAAGCTCCAGGTGGTTTATAGCTCCCTGGCTGAGGAGGAAAGCGGCACTGCTTTTTATCTGATGTGGAATTTAGCTCATAATCTTGGTGCATTAGGCAAGCACGACCATATAACAGTGAGTGTGAGTTAAACCATGTCTCATCACCTTCCCCTCCATCTTAGCCATGGTTGGGAGCTTCTACCTCTGGACTCCCCAGACCCTTTTCACATAGTGAATCCAAAATGTTCATGACCTTTTCTGATTCCTGCCCTTGGGGTGCTTGGGAACCAGATCCCATCAGTGTAGGAGAGATGACCACCCAGGAACTGCTTGCAGACAGCACAGGAAAGGGTCAGCACTGCTGGGCAAGGTGAGGTCTCCAGAGGATGCTCTCACTGGGGAAAAGGGTCTCACGTGCAACTTGGCATATGGCTTCTGGTGGTACTTCTGTAATTGTCAAGGTCATAGATTCTCATGGGGATAGGAAGCTGGATACATCAGGAGCTCTGGGCAGGGCTGGAGGGCTAGACAACGAGTCCGTTTCCCCACACCATCTCACATCCCTTGGTAATGACTGCGGGGTTAAATGGCTTTCAGGATCTTTTCCAGGCTGTGTAGGAGATCGTTGATTAGTTGCATCTGGCACAGATATGGGGGAGGAGAGGGTCAGTATGTGTGCTAATGTTTGTCATCCTTGGCTTAAGAGGGCACTGCCCTGCAGGTCCAGAGGGAACCCAACAAGGGGGTTGCCCCGAGTTTCATCATGCACCCAGTGAAGGCACCTTCTGGGACTTCTGCAAGAATCCTGTGCTTCCACCAGCTGGCTTCCCAGGAAGCCCAAGAACAAGAAACAAGGACAGTGTTGAAGCTGGTGGAACAACAATGTCATTTCCATTTGAGACCCCCTAGGAGATCCCCACCATCCCTCTGTGCACCGGACCCTCTGCTGGTGGCCTGACGGGTCCCAGGCAGAGTCCCTAAACTGTCCTGAGTTACAGGTTCCCAGCCTGAACCCCTTTGTCCTTTTGAAATGACATGAGGTCATCACATGAAAATCACAAGCAAATACTTAGTAGTGTTCTCCAAAAGAATCTGATTCAGAGAAAAGTCCAGATTCTTTCCCTGCTGATGCTGAGGAAAGAAAAAAGTGACTGCATTTGAGAAAGATACCCAAAAAGTCCGCAAAGGCAACCCAGAGAGGAGCCCACAAATCCAGCCCCGACAGGGCTCAGGCAAGAGCAACAGCAAAGTCCTGTCTTGAGGGGATTCTGAAATTGCCTCGGACACAGAGACCTGTGGAGGGGCAGGCAAGGAGAGTGTGGGGGTGGCCTGTGGGCCCTGCCCTAAAGAGATCACATTCTAGGCTTGGAAAGGAGACAGATGTATAGACAAGGAGCAGAGCATCCCGCCAGTCCCCGGGGCTTGCTGTGCACTGAGGGCTGTCGGGATCCAGCATGCTGAAGACCTGCGGTCACACAGTAGCAGCGTGCGTCTGGCCCTGGCCCTGCAGGGTGGGGGCACAACCCCAGTGAGCAAAGCAACCAGGACAATCGTGGAGAGGAGGAAAGCGGGAGCATCCGAAGTTGCAGACAAGGTGCTCATGTGATCCCACCACTCACCTGTCTGGGCTTGAGTGTCTCTGGGTTTGCTGGCCTTGTCTTGGAGGCAACCAGCAGGGGGCAGCACGAGGCCACAGCACCAGCTGCACATGGCCACTGCTGCCGGGGCCAGGGATACTCAATTATCAGAGAAAGGAGGCTGTGTCCCTAACCATATTCCAAAATGAGTTTTGCTGTTTCTCTCTTGGATCCAGCTTAAAGCTGAGTTAAGCTCCAGAGAAGGGAATTGGGTCACACATCTTGGTGGAGGACTCAGATTCACTCATTTATTATTCATTCACTTATTCACTCAACAGTTATTGATTGAGTGTGTATGTGGTTCTCAGCCCTTTTCAAGGCAGTGGGACTGCAGAGGTGAGTGATATGGTCTTGTACTAATCACAACAGCAGGGACTAATGTTTGCATGGCATTTATTGCAGGCCAGTGCTGTCCTAATTGCCTTGCTTATATCAGTTCATCTATTCCTTCAACAACCCTCTGAGGTGGACACTGTCATGATCCCAATTTTACCAAGAAGGGAACTAACACACAGACAGTGTATTATGTGACTTGCCCAGGGTCACACAGATGCAAACTGATAGAACCAGGATTTGAATCCAGGCAGTCTGACTCCAGAATCCTTACTCTTTTTATTTTTATTTTATTTTATTTTTTTTGAGACAGAGTCTCACTCCATTGCCCTGACTGGGGCACAGTGGCATGATCTCTGCTCACTGCAACCTCCACTTCCTGGGCTCAAATAATCCTCCTGCCTCGGTCTCCTGAGTAGGTGGGATTACAGTCATGTGCCACCATGCCCACCTAATTTTTTGTATTTTTAGAGGTGGGATTTGGCTATGTTGCCCAGGCTGGTCTCAAACTCCTGAGCTCATATGATCTGCCCACCTTGGTCTCCCAAAGTGCTGGAGTTACAGCTGTGAGCCACTGACCCCAGCTAGATTCCTTATTCTTAATGACTTTGCAACACCGACATAACTTAAGCAGATAGCCAAGATGACATCAGATAACCATAATTCTTAGAAGAAAATAAAATGGAGTGTTGTAATGGTGACTGGGGTTGGAGCAACCTTAGCTTCAGTGGCCAGGTAGGGACTCGGGTGGTGGGGGGAATGGTGACATACAATCCAAGACCTGGCAGGGGAAGAGGATCATATTAGTGCTCAATCTCTGTGGACCCCTTGGTGTCCTAGAACACAGCTTAGGACCCCTTACGGAGGACCTTTTGTCCATGACCAAGCACCTCAACTCCTCACCCAGAGTCTCTGGGGTCAGCCCGAGCTAATGTTCTTCAGTGGGGAGTATGCAGAGGTAAACCTGGAGACAGGCTGGGGAGGTAGGGGCTGAGCCCCGCAGTGGCAGGATGCTGAGAACCTCAAGCACGGGGTTCTGGTTTCCATACTGGATTGCTGGTTTCCATACAGGCACTCAACACACTCTCACACATGCACAACAATACACACAAACAGCACCAAGCCCATGTGCACACAATTCCCCCCTCGAGGTCTCACGCATCCAGTGCCTCATGTGCTCTGAAGCTCCTCAGAGCTGTCTCAACCGTAGACCTCCTCCCTAAAGTCACAGGAAGCAGTGAAACCCTGGAAATAGGGAAGGTTTAGGTCTGCAGTTGGTTTTCACTAGCGGGGCGCTGGTCCGTTGAGGGAGATTATTTGGGGCCTGACACTATACAGTTAAGCAGCACTCCCTTCACCTCATGAGGGGCCTATAAGGAAAGGGAAAATGCTGGCTTCCAGGCTCCAGGGCCGCCCTGTATGGTGAGAGGCAGGCAGAAAGCCACTGTGGTGTCTGTATTTCTTGGGGCAGTGGTTTCAAAACTGGCCAAACATCTGGTTCACCTAAGGAACCCGTGAAGATGACAGATTTCTGAGGTTTTCACTCACTGGGTCCAGAATGAGGCCAAGAGCCTATGATTTTGTCAAGCATTCCAGTCAATTCTGCTGGTCACTACTCAAAAGAGAGGTACAAGGTGGCACAAGCACAAGCCAGGGCAGGGCAGGCTGGGCTGTGGGTTGGCAATGGCTAGCCTCACCCAAGGCATTTGCTTGGTTAATGAATGGCTGCTTGCCCCCAGCTTCTTTGAAACATGCACCTGTGTTTGCTGGACAAACCACAGGTTCATAGTTGGGGACACTGTCTACTCCTCACACAGTGGCCACCAGGGTTGTGAGCACCCTTTCCCAGATGGCCCACTGCCCTGATCTCCCCTCTTCCCAGCAGCCCATCAGCCACTCAGGGTTACCAGGACAACATCGCTTTATAAAATTCACTTCCCGGCATCTCCAGCCCAGGCCCTCTGATAGCATCCAATCCCTTTTCAGTTAATGGAAAAACCCTGAGCTTTGGCAGGCTCAAAAGCACAGACCAGTTACATAATGACAAGCAAACAGCCTTCCAGGTCAGAGGCTCTGCTGTGACACAGAGGGCAAGTCCAGGGACTGACTGTGACTTCTGACACTGGTCCCCCTCTGACAGCCACAGAGAAGGGAGGCTGGCTGGCACCAGCAGGAAGAAGATTTGAAAGATGTGAACACTGGGCCCTCAGCTGGTACCCCAAGTCCCCATCTTCTGGCTTGGACATGGCTAAAGTGAAGCAGCAGAACTGCAGGACTCCGAGGAAACAGTGTCCTGCAGGCACAAGGCCCTACAATTCCAGGATTCAGACCCAGGCAGGAGCCTGGGCCTCGAGTGTCACAGGCTTTGGTAGCTGTTTTCATTCAGACACAGGAGGCAAATTGTGATTATACTTGCTGTGCCTCTACTTCTGCAGACATAATTTAAATCCGAAATTCCCATCTTCATGCCAAGGTATATTTGTCATTCTAATTTACCCAGACTGTCTTCTGTAGAATTCAGAAATAGCTGATAAATATTTAGCCCACAATTACTTTGGACAGAATTGCCAGGAAACAAAAACTGAAAACAGGGCCGGGCACAGTGGCTCATACCTGTAATCTCACCACTTTGGGAGGCCTAGGTGGGGGGATCTCCTGGGCTCAGGAGTTCGAGACCAGCCTGGACAACATGGTGAAACCTTATCTCTACAAAATAACACACACGCAAAAACTCAGATCTTGCCACTTTGCTCCTGAATTGGCTCCTACAGTGTGGACTTGTGTGTGACAATTGATTCATTAAGTTTTAGAAGAAAGAAATCTTTAGTGACCTATTTATAGATAGGGAAATGGAGGCCCAGGAAACCGACATGCCACTGAGTACATTAGTCAGGGAGCTAACCTGAAACTCCTGTCTCCTGCTCCCAAAATCTGAACTTCCCACCCACCAAGCCATCTCTCCTTCAGCCCTAACATAGTGCACAGAGACCCAGGCCTTCTTCTCCCCTGGGCATGGCCCAGAGCCACAGCTCAGGCTGCACAGAGTTCTGAACACCAGCTTCCCTTCCAGGAATGCTCTGAGCATGGCCTTCAGGTTCTTACTCCATGCAAGAGGCAGCAAAGGAAGACTGCAGCTAAGAGATGTCTTTCAGCTCCGTGGTCCAAAAACCAACGTGAGAAATGAATGGCAGAGACATCTACTCCATTGGAACAAATGGCAGGGCTCAAGCGGTTGCTCACAGTCATCCCCACTCCTGCAGTCTCAGGGGAATGAGCTGCCTGGGGCCCCTCAAGCCTGCCCTTGGAGTTTGTGCCTTCACTGGGTTCCCTGTGCAAGAGATGTCAATCATTGTCTGTTCCTTAATAAAGGAAGCTGCCTGTCCTCAGCCCTTCAGACAGAGAAAGAGGGAGAGAGAAGGGAAGGAGAGAAGTCGGGAAGGGAGGAAGGGAGTAAGAAAGGAAGGGAGGAAGGGAGGGAGAAAGGAAGAAAGGAAGGAAGGGAAGGAGGGAGGGAGGAAGGAAGAGAGGGAAGAAGGAAGGAAGGATGGGTAGGAGGGAGAGAGACTGTTTGGAGGGTCATCTTAAATCCAAAATTTTCCTCTTGTCCCAGGTCCTGGAAGGCCTGGATGAATTGAAATTTCTATCTTTGGACTTTCATGAGAATCCTGTATCTTTTAAAAAAACTTTTTCTTGGCATCTTTCTTGCAGAAAGAGAATCCTATATCTTCAGATTAACTCCACCTTCTCTCCAGCTAACACACACCAGGCTCCCATTGCTTGCAGATAAGAACTGAGAAATGAATACAGAGAGGCAATCTGTCTCAATTCCAGACTAAAGGAAGAACAGTGTGGCAGCAGATACATTTAGAGAGAGAAGCTCAAAAGAGATGGTTAAGTGCTGGATCAGGGAGAGAACAAAGCCTGACCCATCCGGAAGCACTGACCATGGCAATCTTCCTTACCATCAAATAGAAATAAGAGCCTTCATGCCCTGCCAGGTGAGCCGAGAGAAGAGAGAATTAGCAAGGAACCTCAAAGTGCCAGGGGGCAGGGGAGGAGGCTTATGAGCTGGGGAGAAGGAGTACAGGGCATTGGTGGCATAAAAAGCTCTTAGAGCAGGAACGTGAGGCTGTAGTCATTGAGAGAGATAGGAGGAAAAGAGCCCCGTAGAAGGAACTAAGAGAAGCAGTCTGAAAGGGGGATGGAAGAATTGGAGCTTGCCCTGCAAAATTTTTTGCATTTCCCTGACTGAGGGGCAATCATTGCATGCTGGAAAACCACAGCATTGCATGCTGGAAAACCATAACAACCAGTTATGTACTTCACCCCTATGTGAAGTACATAACTGCATGTTCTACAGTTTCATGGCTGAAGATATTGTCCTTTATGCACAGTGTGGAAAAGGAGACATTCATCTCAGCACTGACCACGACAACCCTCCTTAGCGTAACATAGGAAGGACGATGTAACCATCACCGGCCAGTTTTCTCATTTTCGTCTAGGCTGTGAGAACATTCAGGTGTAACATTCATGCTTGGTTCTGGTCATTCTTTTGTTCTGGGTCACCGTATATGTGTGTCTTTTCTCTCTCTAAAAAGTTTCTGGTCCTTCCTTTCTCTATTTGCCATACACTATGGCTTCGTGTGTGCTTCTAAAGCTTAACCAGTTTCCCGTTCCCTCGGTAAGCAGTGTGGATTGCATTGGAAGCAGTTAATTATTTTGCTGTACATCACAAAAATACTCCTCTCATTGACGCCAATTTTGGCGCCTATAGAAGGGTTTTTTTGGAATTGAAAATTCAGTGATATGGTTGTCTATGTAGGCCAGAGGCCAAGGACACAGGTCCTGCCACCCTCACCCTGATGGTCCCAATGCCCTTGGCACGTCCCAGCCCTGCCTGGATAGTCCTGCAGAAGGACAGCTGAGAGAAAGCGTGCTTGATATTCACTCCCTGGGATCCCACTCATGCGTCCCTGTGTGATTTTTTGATGCATCCATTTGACAAATATTCATCAAGCTTTGACAAATATTCAACAAATATTCATGGCTTACCAACCATGTGGTGATTTTCCTGGTAGTTCAGATACAAAGAGAAGTGAAATAGAAAACTAAGATTAACTAGAGCTTTTCACAGAGTTAAAGTGGCCCTTAGCCTTTATTTTCCCATCTCATTGTGTGAATGGCATACGACAGGTGCTGGAATCCATTCCCTTCCCTTAGTTTGCTGCACGGGCTCTATGTCATCTCAGAGCCATCCACTCTGAGATAGCTGAAAAACAGCCATGGTCATGAGCAGAACTGTGGGCCCCAATGGCATCAGAAGCCTGCTCCGAAAGTGGATTGCATTTGCTGGCCAGCTGGGGCCGCATAATTTAACCCGTAGGGTATGAAGCTCACCTTTTGGGTAATTTTCTGCTTGTCTGTACTGATAATGGGCCCACTGACCTATAATGGGAAGAGGGTGTTACAGGGAAGGAGGGGCTGCTGGGCAGGTCGGGGACTGGAGTAGGGGTTGGAGTGAGACTCATGAGACTCACGAGGCCTGCGGAGAAGGGCACACCCTGCATGACAATTTGCCTCCTCCCATGTCGCTGACACACCTCAATATCAAGTCAGCCTCCTAAAATGATGCAGGAGGAAAAGCTGTTCTTTGGCCTTAAGGTCACCCTAGTGACTAAAGGGTGGCCACGGCTACATGGGCAGGATGAAAGGATTCCTAGGACTAACAACTGTTGCTCATGCAGGAGATTGCCAGGTGTTACAGTCAGGTAGTGAGAGGTTGTCTGGCGCAGCTCATGAACAACTAGAAACAATACCTGTGTCCTAGAGAGGTCTGGGCTCGCCATGGAAGGAGTTTAGGCATTCAGTAGTGGCAACTCATGGAAAAAAGGAATAAGATCTCTCAGTGACTGGGATCTACAGCCTACTCTGACCCAGGTGTGGCCCCACTGGGTCCTTCTGGTGGGCTTCAGTGTCTTCGCCATGAAATGAGAGGGTCAGACGTGGCCCTTTCCAGGGTGGACTCTAACCCAGCACTGTGATCCTAGTGGGATGGTGGTGTCCTTTGCCATGTGCTGAACCAGAACCCTTGTGCCCTACAGCCAGCCTCTTCTGTCCTCACCCCACAATCAAATATATCCCCTTCATTTTCCTCCCATCCACATGAAGGGAGGACTCAACACAGGGCAGAAGAAAACCAGCATTGAATTCTCTTCCAAAGCAGCAGAGAGTTCAGCAGGGAGCCAAGGAGGGGGCCGAGGAACGTGCCTCTTCAGGCAGGAAACTCACAGACGGCGATGAAGGAGGATGCGCAGGAGATGTCATTCCAGAGCCCATTGTTCAGGAGAATTACGCAGTCCTCCCCTGAGCCATGGTCATTTGGCTCATCCTTCTTCCAGTTGCTGTAGGTCAGCCTCCCACCTGTCACGTACATGAACTGGCCTTCAGTTGCCTCATCTGTGATGCCCAGGAAGGCAGTGTCTTTGGCCACATCCTGGATGGCCTTATTCTCCTCGGCATTCTTGGGGGCAGCCACCGTGGCCTGGAGCCCAGCACACAGAGCCTTAACTTTGGAAAAAGGCATCCGCTCACCGTTGGTCACGAAGAGCTTCTTCCCAGACATTTTCCCCAAGGAGAAGGCTTGCACTGAAACCACAAATGGTGAGTGAGGCTGGCTGGGTTTGGAGCCCAGCCCAGGATAGTAAGCAAGCAGTCTGAGTTCCCTGGGAAGTCAGATCTCTGAAAAATCACCCTATGCCCAGCAGTTCAGGCCAGAGCCTTGTCAGGGAGTAAGCCTCAGCTGCAGAGCCTGGGAAGGGGCATCCAGACCCCTGCAGACAGCCCAGACTCCCCTGGGATATCCCACCTTGAAAAAGCATCTGCTAAAACCTGCCCCAGCACAGGTGCACATAGGGAGACAGTCTTGGGCCTCACTGCAGCCTTGAGCACCAGGATAAGGAGGAGGCAGGGACAGACATCAGAGCACAGTAGATGACAGGGAAGGAGCACAGACTTTGGAGATAACAGATCTCCATCCAACCCTTCCCCTGCCACTTCCAGGCTGTGTGACCTGAAATGAGTCACCAACACTTCCTGCACCTCGGTTTCCTCACCTGTCAATAAAGCAAGTTCAACAACCACAACTGAGGTTGCTGAGAGGATTGAATGAAACCATCTTATGGGAAAATGCCACCCAGCACAGGCCCTGGTGTAGGACAAGTGCTCATGAATTAGTTCCCCTCCCACCTCCTCCAAACCTAGAGTGCGCTAAAGAAGAGTGAGAGCCAAAAACACATTATAGGCAGAGAGAAAGCTCACGCTTCTTTGTGTGGTCCAATTCTGATCTCAGGCTCCGTAGCTCTCTCTCTAAGTTGGCCAGCTTAGCCTCAGCAACTGCAAAGCAATAGGGAGAAGGTATTTATGGAGAAGACCTTAAGTTGGAGAGTGGAGCATTTTGAAAAAAACAAAGTGTCTTACTAAGAAGAATGCTTATTCCAGGAAAATAAGAAAGCAAAAGAAATAAAAAGGGGAAAATGACTACATTCCTCCTTCCCAGCTATACCTCTGCATCCCTTCACGACCTGGAACTTCAGGCCTGGACCCCCGTCTCCACATACGGCTTGCATATTGTCATATTGTAAGAATTCATAAGAAAATACTCAACTCATTACCCTCCTTTTTGAAAATTTTTCTTTGTAATTCTTTCTCATTTCTCATTCCAGATACACTTTTTAATACCTTTATTGTTTTGACAGGCTGGTAGACAAATATGAATAAGTGGATTGTCATTGTTCTTTTGTTCTTACTGAATTTTGCTCTATTTTACTCTGAACTAAGTTGCTGTGATGTTCCCCATCAGCAAGGGGTCCTAAGAGGCAGAACATTTTCGTGCCACTCTTGTGACAATGGACATAAACCCAACCTCTAAAGGGCCTATTTCTTCCCTGGCACCCCGGAGGTGCACACTGAACTTTTTCCACTGAAGAAAAGCCAGGGCCCATCTGCTAAGGGGCCTGATGAGGGAATGGCCCTACATGGCTTGAACGTCTGCACCTGGGCACCTATGGGAGTCGCCTCAGGCCCCAAGTAAAGCTGAGAGGGCCGGGGGCACTGTGCCTGGATGCAGAGTTGGGCATCTTCCCATGAGGCAGCAGGAGAAGAAGGAAAAGGGGACCTCCCCGCTGGCCCTTCAGTTCCCCAGGCCCGGGACCCCCAGGCCACACATGCTGACATGTGCCCCTTACCTGAATTGTCCCCACGATCTCCTTTTTGGCCCCTAGGTCCTGGAATTCCAGAAGCCCCTGTGTTTCCTGGGGGCCCCATCTTCCCAGGAGGGCCCTGCAAACCTCTGAGCCCTTGACCTGTTGCAAGAAAAAGGGAAGATGACCCAGTGGCTGTCACTCTTTTTTTCCCCCCCAAATCTCAATACTCCATTCATGTTCAGCCCGGAACAGCCAGTGAGCCAGTGATCTGACCCAAAGAAGAAAGACTCTCCTGCAATCTAGTGGAAGGCCTGTGCCAAGGCCAGCTCCCTATCCAGGCAGGACTCCCCTCTGAAGGGTCAACCACATGCCCCCAGTTCCTGTGTGGAAATATGGGATCCCGGAGAGTCAGCGAGCAGCTTTGTTTTGGAGGCAATGGCATTTTACAGGGATTGTTCTGAGTGTAGCGTGGGTCCTGATGAAAGGGGAGCCTCCCCAAGTCTGTGCTTTAATCCTCTTGCGGCAGGCTCAAGCACAGATTTGCTTGAACACCTGCTGGAGGTGAAGATTTAGGAAGCCACAGAAACCTGTCCCAGACCTGGCTCTCCCTTTTCCCCCTTGGGTCCATCTCGCCCATCTCTGCCTGGGGTGCCATTGGTGACGGGGATGCCACAGGTAATCACGGAGCAGGTCTTCTGGGTATCCTCACAGGCTTTTGTTTCGGAGCAGGAAGCTGTCACCACAGACAGGAGAAGGACAGGGAATGATGGAAACAGGAACATGGTCCTTACCTTGAGGAGAAGAAAGTGAAGGAAGGGAATTTCATCCCATCTCATTTAAATAGCATTTGCTACCCATTGTGGTGTGCTGGACCCTGTGCTGGGGACAGTGGACACAGAGGGGACCATCACAACCCCTGGCTCTGAATGACTTTCAGGCTACTAGGGAGATGGGTGGGTAAAAACTGTGAGAGTTAGATTAGTGCTAAAACAAAGGCAGGTGCAAGATGAACGGGAGCCCATTCTCCCTGAGGTCCCAGAGCTCCTGTTAGCACTAGTCTTAGCAGTTAGGCACCTCCTACTTGACAGCCCACAGGGCTTGAGGATTATCCATGAACCCTGGGTACAGCGGTCCAGACAATGGTGAAGAGAGCTCATTGCCTGTGTGAGCTTTGGCCCCTGGATTGCTCAGATTTCTTTCTAAAGTGCCAAAGAAGCCATGGTTTCCTTCTTCCTTTCCTATGGAAGGAAAGAGCTGGACTCAGACTGGAGCAGGAGACCTGAGGTCCCACAAGTTCCATCTCTTGGCTGGACTTGGTTGATGATATCCACTCTCCTATTTCCTATAAAACTCCCTGATTGACATGGTGGGGCTCTGTCCTCAGAGCGGCCCCTGTTTCCCCAGCTGCTTCTTGACCATCTTGCATAATGTCTATTTTGTGACAGGCACTTGCTGTAGGATTGGGATCTAGGGTGCCCTGAGGCAGGATTCTGACCCTCACAATGGGATCTTTTTTGGTGATTGATCCTGTCCAGATGAGACTTCTCTTGGTTTGAGATCTTCCACTGAGAGGCCATTTCACCACCCAGGCTCTGAAATTTCTGCTCAGCCTGAGCCTGGAGGGATTCAGCTCCTACTCCCCCTCCTGGAGTAGATGCCCAGATGCCCCCCAGCTCTGTGCCCCTATCCAGCCATCAGAGTCCCTTCCAGCCTTTGTCCAGGCTGGCCTGTCCTCCACGACACTTGGCAGCTGAGACCCCACAGGACTCTCCCTCTGCTCTGCTCCAGCCTCGAATCCTAATGTCCCGGCTCTTGCCACCCAGCACTGTGTCTGCCCTTGCTATCCCAGCCGCAGTCCCTTAACTCTTCCCTTCCTCCAGGACACAGTGAGAGATGCCCAGTTGGAAGGGAACTTTTATGGTCATGTCCTTCTTCAACTTTCCTCTTTCTATCATTTTTGTCTCTTAAACCTCTCCTGTTGGCGCTGAATTGGCATTGGATGCCACAGTCAAGGCTTGTACCTGTCGCTAGCGCGCACATGCAACTTCTATTCTTCACTTTGGCAAAGACCACCCTTTAGTTTGCTGATGGCCAAGTAGATACAGGAAGCTCCCAGTTGCTTGGGCCAGAAAGAAAGGCCCCAGGTGGACCTGATGACACCCCTAAACCCCTACCTGGACCTCACCAGGATCCAGTCAAGAGGCCAGTCTCTTGGCCCAGGCCCCCACCTCTTTCCTCCAGAAATGACTTCTAGGGCTTCTTCAGAGCCTGGAGTTAGTGACAGGGAAGCTGGCCCTCCAGCCCAGGCCTCTGGCAGGTGCCTCAGCGATGTCCACTCCAATCAGTGTGACGACCAGGGACAGCACTGGATTGGCCTTCAACCCCAGATTAATAATCAACCGTCCTTAGAACTACTGTGTCCTGGGCAGCTCTCCAGGGCTGCTGGCAGGGTCTCCAGCACAGCAGTGGGTGGCTGTCTACATTAGTGCCCTAACCCCTTCCTCTACTACCCCCTCTCAGGCATCCATCTCTATGACTCAGCGCCTCTGAGCTTCCAGAGTCACAGATTCCCAGGGTAGTTTTCTTCAGATATTTATTTTCAGAAGAAGAATGCATAGATTTTCCACCAGACAAATGCATGCACACACACACACACACACACACGCACACAAACACGCACATGTGTACACATCTTTGTATCAGTTGATCGGACTACTTCCATTTGCGTTTTGTTTATTGCAGGGCTGAGGTGGAGAGACTAAATACCCCAGCACTGAGTCACCTCCTTCCTCTCTTCTCATTTAGAATGTTTGTCAAATGTATTCTTTGGGCACCTCACAGGGCCAGGCACAAGGGGAAGGGGTATTTGCAGCTGACTTCAATCCAAAGCCGAATGTGGGTGTTGGCACCTGCTGCTCCCTCTGTCCAGACATCTCCCTGTATCTTTGCTTATTTGGTTTCATATTGATTGACCATCAACCATCCCCCATCCCTGTAGAACGAGAAGCTCATGAGAACAGGGGTCTTGTTCTCTAGCTGTTGTTTCTCCACCGAGAAGAGTGCCTGGAAACAGAGTCAATGCTCAATAAACATTTATGGAACAAATGAATCCTCTAGCAGTGTGTCCTCAAATCAGCCCTCTTCTCTCTGACTGGAGTTGCCATCTGTGCCCCCTTTACCAGTGATCTCACTTTTCTAGGGCAGGAGCTGTACTCAGTTCACATCTCTGTTCCCAGGGTGCAATCCAGGGCTGGGTGCAATCCAGGGCTGGGCACAGAGGAGGATTGGGTACCAGGATGAAGAGAGAGGCAGAGACCTCGAGCAGACACCAGACCATCTGTGCTCATCCAGGCCTGAATTTCTGGAAGTGTCCAGTTCTTGTCACCTCTTCAGGTCCTGGATGTGACCTTTAATGCTTGCCTTCCTCCAAACTCACACTCATTCTTTGAAACACTTCATGTCATCAAATAACTTCAGAGGTTTGTTTTTCCCAGGTGGGGAGTGGGGTGGGTCACTTCCCTGTGACTCTGCCTCGTGATGGGCATTTTGGTTTCTCAAGTGTCCTCACCCTGTGTACTCATGTCATCAGGCCCCGTCCAGCGGCCCTCCTGGTTCCCATTCCGGGCGCCTGCCAGGCACCAAGAGGGGCCCTCGAGGTAAAGAAGATCACTCTCAGGGCTGGGTTTCCTGATGCCATTGACACAATATTGAAGGGCCCATAGACCCAGAAGACAAAGGACTTTCAATTCACAGAGCAAATAGGCAGATCTCCCAGGAAGGTGGGAATGTGAAACTGACAGATTCGCATTAAACCAGGATCCTAACTGTGCTGCAGACTTAGAGAAAGGGTGGTTTTGAGTGGGCAGACGGTAGGCAGGAGGTAAATACACCTAGGAGCAAAGAAACCTGAGAAAGCCTGGATTCTGGAGGGGACGAGTTTCTCCCCCAAGGATGTGTACCCATAGGTCTGTCCTCTCATAGACTTGGAGGTGAATTTATGCTGCTCTTATGACTGTTACTGAATTTTGCTATTTATGCCAAGTTGAAAAATTGCGATTCCAGTGTCTCAGAGCAGCATGATCTCCTGCATTGTGGAGACAAAAACGCAGTGGAGAACCACACCTATATATAGCTCAGGCACCTCAGTGGTGTCTCAGATGGAGGCCAGGCAGGTTTGAGTTCACCATGGGACAATTACCAAATACAGTAGGGGACAAGCAGAGTGAGAGCTGATAGAAATGACAAGCCTCAGAAATAGCCCTACAAGGAGTGTGGACCCTACATGACAGATAAATTAATATTTATAATTTATAATTTATTTATAAATATTTATTTATATTTATAATTAAATTATACCCTCAAAAGAGGGTATAATGAAGGAATGAATGAAAATTACATAATTAAATTAATAAACTAGAATTAAAAATACTATAGAGCTAATAAAATAGAATACTGGTTCTTTATAAGCGATATAAACTTAGCAGATATGGCCGTGGTAGTTTGGGTTGTTTCCTCCGTGTTGTAAAATTACATCTCAGACCCTTTGCCATAGAACTTCACAAAGGCTCCCACTAGAGTGTGAGGAGTAAACACTCCAGCCTCTTTGCTGTTTGGTGTGGCCATGTGACCCTGAGCTGAAACAAAGGGAGCAGCAGCTTAACGTGTGCTTACAGGTTTGCTATGGCTTTTGTGTTTCTTTCCCAATCATGGGAAGTATGTATCCCTGGAAAGTGATATGGAACAGACACGAACTCACCTGAAAGTCTGGAGTCCAGGTGACTGCTGCTGAGTCCAGGCTCGCTCAGCTGAAATCAGCCAAAGCTCAACAAACTGGAAGATACGGAGCAGAAAATAAAACGTTTATTGTTGTAAGCCCTGAGAGGGAGATTTACTATTGTGTTAGCTGACTGATACAATATCAATGATTAATAGAAAAGGTATAAGAAATTAACAAATCAGGAAGGAAAAGAGATTATTATACTAATATAGATAGTACTAACATAAAATTATACCATCTACAGTAGATTTTACAGCAATACATTAGAAAACTAGTTAAAATACATAATATTATAAGAAAGTTTATAATTACTTACATTGGCCCTAGAAGTGTTAGAATAATGAATATATTATCTTATCACATAAAATATTAAAATGGAAGTAAAAAATTATCAACCATTTCTCCATCAACAAAATGGTTTTATGGTGAGTTGTATCAAATCTTCAGAGAAGAGATAATTTCTCTGTTACAGAAATGGTTTGTGTCTACAGCTACTTAGCTAAAATGATTAGCCGAATATGTAACACACAATGTATAAGGACAGAAGAAAAGAAAGGAACTCTCAGCCAACCTCATCTGTAAGTACGGATGCAAAAATATAATGTAAAAAATAGCTATTAAGACCAGCAATGTATTCATGGTTAATAGAAGTCTCTGGAATCTGATTTCCTACATTCATTAGCCCATGAATGAACTGCATATTATTTGGCAAATCAGTTTGACCTCTGTATGCCTCAATATTCTTATTTGTAAATTTGAAAGAATGATAGCATCTATAAAATAGAGTTAATGAGGATTACATGAGTTAATACTAGTGCCCGGTCCATAGTCTGTGTAATGAGTGTATCAAGCATCAGACCAAGTAGCGTATATCAGAGGAATGCAAAGAGGGTTCAACATCAAAAAATAATGTAAATCACTAATTTAATAAAGAGCAGATTTTATTAAGAGCCTAAATTTATATCTCTCAGATCTTGGAGCTTGAAGCTCTCTTGTTCTCAAAACTAATATGTAGTCTCAAAACTCTTTTGTCATTGATGGGCATTTAGGTTGATTCCATGTCCTTGCTATTGTGAGTAGTGTTGCAATGAACATTTGCATGCCTGTGTCTTTATGGTAGAATGATTTGTATTCCTTTGGGTATATACCCAGTAATGAGATTGCTGAGTCAAATGGTATTTTTCATTCTTTTATTTTATACTTCATAAGTATAATTCATAAATAAATACTTCATAATTTCTTGTTTGATCTTCCAGAAACATAAAATAACTCTAAATATGTATGTACTTACAAATATGGTCTCAAAACATATAAAGAGACAATTGACAGAATTATAAGAAAAAGCAGACAAATCCACAATCATGTGGAAGATTTTCATACAACTTTCTTATTAACTGATAGACCAAGCTGACACAAAAATCAGTAGATGATAAAATATTGGATGATACACTAAAACACCTGAATTACTTGACATATAGAGAACACTGCATCCCAAAATTCAAGGGTAAATACTATTTTTATGAAACATTAATAAAAATTGAGCATACGCTGGGATATTAAAGCAAGTTTCAACAAATTTCAAAAAATGTTCCCTGACCACAGAGCAATTATTCTGTATATCAATGATAAAAGGATACTTTGAAAATCCCTATATATTTAAGAAGAAAATTAGGAAATATACTTCTAAATAACCTGTAGGCCAAAAAAAGCCATTCTAATAGAAATTAGAAAATATTGTAACTGAATAATCATGAATAATTAAGTATCAAAACATATAAGATCAACTAGAGCTGCACTTGGAGGAAAATTTATAGCCTTTAAGTATATATTTTAGAAAAGAAGAATGCTGAAAATCATTAATCTGATATTCATTTCAAAATGTCAGAAAAATAAGGAAGGCAAGTTAAGCCCAAAGAAAATAGAAGAAAATAATGAAGAGCATGCAGCCATAAAAAATAACCAGATCATGTCGTTAGCAGCAACATGGATGCAGCTGGAGGCCATTATCCTAAGCAAATTAAGGCAGAGATGGAAAACCAAATACTGCATGTTCTCACCCAGAAGTGGGAGCTAAACATTAGATTCACATGGACACGAAGATAGGAGCAATAAACACTGTGGATTCCAAAAGCAGGGAAGGAGGGAGGAATGCAAGGGTTGAAGAACCACCTATTGAGTATTATGTTTATTTCCTGGGTGATGGGATCACTAGGAGCCCCAACCTCAGCATCATGCAATATACCTATGTAACAAACCTGCACATGTACCTCCTGAATCTGAACTAATAATAATAAGCAGAAATTAATGAAATAAAATAAAATGCAACAGAAGGGATAAATAAACCCACAAGTTTGTTCTTAGAAAAGACCAAAAGAATAGATAGGTTTTTGATGAGATTGATAAAGAGGAAAAAAGAGCAGTCACAAATAACCAATATCAGGAACGATGAGGAGTCTAACACTACATATCCTACAGACATAAAGATCATAAAATGATAATACAAATAACTTTATGCCAATAAATTTGAAAATGTATAGGAAATGGATAAACTCCTTGAAAAATATAAATTCTAAAACTTACACAAGAAGATTACAAAAATCTAAATAGTTTTCTATATAGATTTATAAATTCGATCTATAATTATGTCTTCATCAGTGAATTTTACAAATAATTTAAGAAATTGTTCTAATCTCACACAAAATCCTCCAGAAAATAGAAAAAAAATTTAAAAATTTTTTATTTTTTGAGACCAAAATGATCTCAATACAAAAATGTGACAAAGAAAATACAAAAAAGGAATATCACAGGTCAGTCTCACTCATAATGCAAAAATCCTACAATGCCCATAGATAAAAATTTCCTCAGCAAATTATTTATTTTTTGCATATATTTCTAAATTATACTTTAAGTTCTGGGATACATGTGCAGAATGTGCAGGTTTGTTGCATAGGTATACACGGGCCATGGTGGTTTGCTGCACCCATCAACTCATCATCTACACTAGGTATTTCTCCTGATGCTGTCCCTCCCATAGCCCTCACCCCCGACAGGCCCCAGTGTATGATGTCCCCCTCCCTTTGTCCATGTGTTCTCATTGTTCAACTCCTACTTATGAATGAGAACATGCATTGTTTGGTTTTCTGTTCTTGTGTTAGTTTGCTGAGAATAATGGTTTCCAGCTTCATCCGTGTCCCTGCAAAGGACAGGAACTTATCCTTTTTATGGCTGTATAGTATTCCATGGTGCATATGTGCCACATTTTTTTAATCCAGTCTATCATTGATGGGCATTTGGGTTGGTTCCAAGTCTTTGCTATTGTGAACAGTTCTGCAATAAACATACGTGTGCATGTGTCTTTATAGTAGAATGATTTATGTACATTTGAGTATGTACCCAGTAATGGGATTGTGGGCCAAATGGTATTTCTGGTTCTAAATCCTTGAGGAATTGCCACACTGTCTTCCACAATGGTTGAACTAATTTACACTCCCAACAGTGTAAAAGTGTTCCTATTTCTCCACATCCTCTCCAGCATCTGTTGTTTCCTGACTTTTTAATGATCACCATTCTAACTGGTGTGAGATGGTATATCATTGTGGTTTTGATTTGCATTTCTCTAATGACCAGTGATGATGAGCTTTTTTTCATATGTTTGTTGCCCGCAGGAACTGCCACACTATTTTTCACAATGGTTGAACTAATTTGCACTCTAACCAACAGTGTATAAACATTTCCTTTTCTCTGCAACCTCATCAGCATTTGTTATTTTTTGACCTTTTAATAATAGCTATTCTGACTGGTGTGAGATGTTATCTCATTGTGGTTTTGATTTGTATTTTTTAATTATTGGTGATATTGAGTTTTTTTCATATGCTTGTTGTCTGCATGTATGTCTTCTTTTGAAAAGTGTCTGTTCATTTTCTTTGTCCAGTTTTTAATTTTTTTCTTGTAAATTTTCTTGTTTTTATAGATGCTGGATATTAGACCTTTCTCACATGCATAGCTTGCAAATATTTTCTCCCATTCTGTATGTTGTTTGTTTACTCTGTTGATAGTTTCTTTTGCTGTGCAGAAGCTCTTAAGTTTAATTTGATCCCATTTGTCAATTTTTGCTTTCATTGTGATTGGTTTTGGTGTGTTCGTCATGAAATCTTTGCCTGTTCCTATGTCCAGAATGGTATTGCCTAGGTTGTCTTCCAGGGTTTTCATAGTTTTGGGTTTTACATTTAAGCCTTTAATCCATATTGAGCTGATTTTTGTATATGGTATAAAAAAGGGGTCCAGTTTCAATCTTCTGCATACAGCTGGCCAGTTATTCCAGCACCATTTATTGAATAGGAAGTCCTTTCCTCATTGCTGGTTTGTTTTTGTTTTAGCTTTGTTAAGAATCAGATGGTTGCAGTAGCGCAGCCTTATTTCTAGGCTCTCTATTCCATTCCCTTGGTCTATGGTTCTGTTTTTGTACTAGTACCATGCTGTTTTGGTTACTGCAGCCCTGCGGTATAGGTGGAGGTTTGGGTAATGTGATGCCTCCAGCTTTATTGTCTTTTTTGGTTCCATATGAATTTTAAAATAGTGTTTTACAGTTGTGTGAAGAATGTCATTGGAGTTTGATATGAATAGCACTGAATCTGTAAAACGCTTTGGGCAGTATGGCTATTTTAATGGTATTGATTCTTTCTACCCATAAGCATAGGATGTTTTTTCATTTGTTTGTGTCATCTGTGATTTATTTGAGCAGTGTTTTGTAATTCTCATTGTAGAAATCTTTCACTTCCCTAGTTAGCTGTATTGCTAGGTATTTTATTCTTTTTGTGGCAATTGTGAATGGGATCACATTCTTGATTTGGCTTTTGGCTTGTCTTTTGTTGGTGTATATAGGAATGCTAGGGATTTTTTTATGTTGCTTTTGTATCTTGAAACTTTGCTGAAGTTGTTTGTCAGCTGAAGAAGCTTTTGGGCCAGGATTATGGGGTTTTCTAGACATAAAATTATATCACAAAGACTCAATGAAAAATTTCAATGAGTCTCTTCAAAAATGTATAGGTTCTCCTGGCCCCTATAAAAAGGGGATATAAAAATATAAATGGCATAGAGATATACAAAATTTCTACTGTTTGTAAATAGAAACATATAAAATATGACAGAATCAGTTATATTAGAAGTATTGGGGGAAAATGAGGTTCCAAAAAGATGGTAGGGTATAAGATCAACAAATAATATATCAAGAGTTTTTCTTACAAACCAGCAATAATTAATTTAGAATATAATAAAATAGTATAGTAACAATGGAAAATTGAACCATAAAGTAAGTAAAAATAAATCTAAAAAGAAATAAGAAGATGGCCGATTAGAAGCAGCTGTGGTTCGCAGCACTTACAAAGAGGAATGAAAGGGGCGAGTGAATACAGCACCTGAAATTGAAATATCCAGATAGTCACATTGGGACTGTTCAGGGAAATAACTTGACCCATAGACAATGAAGGAAAGCAGGGTGGGACAATGGCCCACCCAGGAGTGACACAGAGCTAAGGGAACCCCCACCCCCAGCCAAGGGAAGTGGTGTGTGATTGTATTACCCCAGGAAACCACTGTTCTCCCTCAGAGCTTTGTAACCCACTGATCAGGAGATCCCCTCGTGAGCCCACACCAGGTCTGACACACAGAGCTGTGTGCAGTCTTGGCAGAGCAGCTACTCATGCACACACAGAGACTTAGGAGTTTTATATGCCCTAGCCCCAGGATCCCCAACAAATGTGTCTGCAACTCAGAGGTACAAAAGTGGGAGGTCCACACATACCCCTAGGAAGGGGGCAAAATCCAGGGAGCCTGAGCAGCCTCATTCTGTGGGCTCCACTTCCATGGTACCTCTCAAGATAATACCCACTGGCTTGCAATTCCAGGCAGCCATCAGTAACAGGGTGGAGCCTGCCTGAGACAGAATGGAGCCCCAGGGAGGAGGGTTGACGCAGCCCTTTCAGCCTATGGGCTTTGGAGCGTCCACACAGTCCAGACAAGAAAGAATCTCCCCAGTAGCACAATGTAGTCACCTTGACAGATGGTGGCCAGACTGCTTCTTTTAGCGGGGACCTGATCCATTTCTCCTCACTCGGCAGGACCTCCCAGCCAAGCCCTCCAGCCACTCTCACTGGCACATATTACAGACAGAGCTCTGATCTCTCCCTGGGACCACCTTCACTGGTGATACCTCCAGGTATGGGAAGAACTGAGGCAACTAGGGTGTGGAGCAGCCTCCTAGCAAACCACAGCAGCCCTATGGAAGGGTGGGAAGACTGTTAAAAGAAATACAGATGGAAAACAACAACAACAACAAGAACAAAGAAAAACAACAAAAACCCCATCCAAAGGTCAGTAACCTCAAAGATCAAAGGTAGGTAAGCCAATGAAGATTAGAAAGGATCAATGCAAAAATGCTGAAAACTCAAAAACCCAGAGTGCCCCTTTTTCTCCAAATGACTGCAACACCTCCCAGCAAGGGCTCAGAACTGGGCTGAGGCTGAGATGTCTGAATGACAGAAGTAGGCCTCAAAAGATGGGTAATAACAAACTTTGCAGAGCTAAAGGAGCATGTTGCAATCCAATGCAGAGAAGCTAAGAATCTTGATACAACCATATGGGAACTGACAGACAAAACAGCCAGTTTTGAGAGGAACATAACCAACCTGTTAGAGCTGAAAAACAGACTGCAAGAACTTCACAGTGCAATTACAAGTATTAATAGCAGAGTAGAACAAGCAGAGGAAAGAATCTCAGAACTGGAAAACTTGCTTTCTGAATTAAGACAGGCAGACAAAAATAGAGACAAAAGAATGAAAAGAAATGAACAAAACCTACAAGAAATATGGAATTATGTAAAGAGACTGAATCTGTCACTGATTGGGGTACCTGAAAGTGATGGGGAAAATGGAACCAAGTTGGAAAACATACTTCAGGATATCATCCAGGAGAAATTCCCCAACTTAGCAAGACAGGCTAATATTCAAATTAAGGAAATGCAGAGAACCCCAGTAAGATACTCCATGAGAAGATCATTTCCAAGATACAATAATCGGATTCTCCAAGGTCATAATGAAAGAAAAAATGTTAAGGGCAGCCTGAGAGAAAGGCCAGGTCACCTACAAAGGGAAGTCCATCAGACTAACTGTGAATCTCTTAGTGGAAACACTACAGGTCAGAAAAGATTGGGGCCAACAGTCAACTTTCTTTAAAAAAAGAATTTCCAACCCAGAATTTCATATCTGGCCAAACTAAGCTTCATAAGCGAAGGAGAAATAAAATCCTTTTCAGACAAGAAAATGCTGAGCGAATTCATCATAACCAGGCCTGCTTTGCAAGAGCTCCTGAAGGAAGCACTAAATATGGAAAGGAAAACTGTTACCAGCCACTACAAAAACACACCAAAGTACACAGAGCAGTGACACTATGAAGCAACCACATAAACAAGTCTGCAAAATAAGCAGCTAGCATCATCATGACAGAATCAAACCCACACGTATCAATACTATTCTTAAATGTAAATGGAGTAAATGACCCCAATTAAAAGACACAGAATGGCAAGCTGGATCAAGAATTAAGACCCATCAGTATGTTGTCTTAAAGAGACCCATTTCACATGCAAAGACACACATAGGCTCAAAATAAAGGGATGGAGGAAAATTTACCAAGCAAATGAAAAACAGAAAAAAGCAGGGGCTGCAATCCTAGTTTCTGACAAAACAGCCTTTAAACCTACAAAGACAAAAAAAGACAAAGAAGGGCCTTACATAGTGGTAAAGAGTTCAATTCAACAAGAAGAGATAACTATTCTAAATATATATGTGCCCAATACAAAAGCACTCAGATTCATAAAGCAAGTTCTTGGAGACATTCAAAGAGACTTAGACTCCTACACATAATAGTGGGAGACTTTAACACCCCATTGACAATATTAGATAGATCATTGAGACAGAAAATTAACAAAGTTATTCAGGATCTGAACTCAACTCTGGATCAAGTGGACCTGTTAGATGTCTACAGAACTCTCCACCCCAAAACAACAGAATATACATTCTTCTCATTGACACATCATACTTACTCTAAAATTGATCACATAATTGGAAGTAAAACACTCCTCAACAAATGAAAAAGAACTGACATAATAACAGTCTCTCAGACAATAATGCAATCAAATTAGAACTCAAGATGAAGAAATTCACTCAAAACCACACAACTACATAGAAATTGAAAAACCTGCTCTTGTATGACTCTTGGGTAAACAATGAAATTAAGGCAGACATCAAGAACTTCTTTGAAACTAATGAGAACAAAGACACAATGTGCCAGAATCCCTGGGACACAGCTAAAGCAATGTTAAGAGGGAAATTTATAGCACTAAATGCCCATATCAAAAAGCTAGAAAGTTAATAACCTAATATCACAACTAAAAGAACTAGAGAACTAAGAGCAAATAAACCCCAAAGCTAGCAGAAGACAAGAAATAACCAAGATCAGAGCAGAACCGAAGGACACAGAGACACGAAAAACCTTAAAAATATCAACAAATCCTGGAGGTGGATTTTTGAAAAAATTAATAAAATAGATAGATCACTAGCTAGACTGATAAAGAAGAAAAGAGAAGATTCAAATAGACACAATCAAATGATAAGGGGGGTATCACCACTGACCCCACGAAATACAAACAACCATCAGAGAATACTATAAACACCTCTATGCACATAAACTAGAAAATCTAGAAGAAGTGGATAAATACGCCCTGGACATAACGCCCTCCCAAGAAAGAACCAGGAAGAAATGGAATCCCTGAATAGACCAATAATGAGTTCTGAAGTTGAGGCAGTAATAAATAGCCTGCTAACCAAAAAAATCCCAGGACCAGATGGAGTCACAGCTTAATTCTACCAGAGGTACAAAGAAGAGCTGGTACCACTCCTACTGAAACTATTCCAAAAAATTGAAAAGAAGGAACTCCTCCCTAACTCATTCTGTAAGGCCAGCATCATTTTGATACCAAACCCTGGCAGAGATACAACAAAAAAGAAAACTTCAGGCCAATATTCTTGATGAACATTGATGCAAAAGTCCTTAACAAAATACTGACAAACCGAATCAAGTAACACATCAAAAAGCTTATCCACCACAATCAAATAAACTTCATCTCATCCCTAGGATGCAAGGTTGGTTCCACATATGCAAATCGATAAAAGTGATTCTTCACATAAACAGAACTAAAGACAAAAAACACATGATTATCTCAATAGATGCAAATTTTCAGAGGCTTATTTATCTATATAATTGGGAATATAGACTGTCCTGGATTTACAATTGTCCGACTTAACAATTTTTCCACTTTACAGTGACTTAAAAGCAATGCAAATCCAGTAGAAGCCATACTTCAAGTACACATATAACTGAATTATTCATTCAGTTTCAGTCCAGCATTCCATAAATTTCATGAGACAGTCAACACCTCATTATAAAATCAGCCTTGTGTTAGATGATTTTGCCCAACTGCAGGCTAACATAAGTTTTCTGGGCATGTTTAAGTTACTCCAGACTCAGCTATAATGTTTGGTAGGTTAGGTGTATTAAATGCATTTTCCACTTAATCTATTTTCATCCTACAATGTGTTTATTGGGATGTCACCCCATCATAAGTCGAGATACATCTGTACATACTTCTACTTGTTTTTTTTCTTAATTTTGAAGAAGGCTCAAGAATTTCTGTGCTGGTTCTTAAGCACATATGGAATGGTGATCATATTAAAAATTATCACTCATAAAAGACTGAGAAAATTTTCCCCTCATTCTCATTGGTTTTCTGACTGTTGATCCAGAGCTTCCTTCCGCCCAAGAAAAGCAATACATGCACTGAGGAAGAGTGTTCACAGGTGTTACAGGGGGAGAAGTGGGAGGTGGGACACATATGTAGCTGCCTCCTCAAGCAATTGGAGACATTGTCTCATTCCTGCGCAGCCCTGGGTCATGAGAGTGTGGTCCTATCCCATGTAGACCTGAGACTAGGATGGCTCACTGAGGCCTGGGACTGAGCCCTGAGTGCCACCATCACTGCTGGGCTGCAGAAATCATTCAGGTGGCTGAGTAGGGGACAGAAGACAGGGTATCCCCACCCACAAATGGGCCATGTGGACTCAGGAAGCCCATGTGTTCTTCCAAATGGTGGATGTAGCTCCCCATACCCCTGCAGCATCATAGGGAGGAGAGGAGGTGGCCCTTCCTACCAAACAAAGAAAGCACATCCTGAGATTGAATTTTCCAATCTTCAGGCAAGTGGGGGCCCAGAGCCAGAGTTCACTTGATTTACAAAAATACAGAAATGTGATGTTTCTTGGAACCAAAGCCATGGAAACTCATGTGAACACATTCATGATTTATTATGCTTAAATCATTTTTATTAAGCTCAGGATTGGGGTGGCTGGAAGCATAAGCTTCAGGTCCGGGAAGATGGGTTTGGATCCAGCCTCTGCCACTTCCTCTCTGGAATAATACTCAAAACATTTAACTCCTCCAAGCTTCAGTGTCCTTATAAAAAATGAGGAAACAATACTGGTCCTGTGACATTGTGTGAGGATTGAATAGTACGTAATACGCTGTATTAGAAGTGCTTGTCAAGGTGCTTGGCAAATGATAGGTGCTCAGTCAATAGCTTCTGTGTATAGTAACAGTTCTGGTAGTAATTTTGGTAGCTGGGGGGATGATAATAACTGTGACGGCAACAAGTATCTTCTTCCCATTTCACAGATGAAGACATATGCTTTGGGAAAAAAAAAAATCTTCAACTGTCACTGGTTACCTTGCCCACCTCACGACATATCCTAAGACCTGGCACATGATAATTTTAATGAAATATCTGGGTGAATGGATTAATGAAAAGAGAAAGCAGAGCCAGTGGTGTGGGCAGTGGTGTGAATGCCCACTGAAGTCTGAAGTAGGGTGCAGATTTGTTCATCAGTTGAAAGTTACTCGGGTCACATCTGAAGGCAGCTGTAGGTCCCCACAGAGGCCTAGGCTGGCTGACTTCAGGTCAGGGGGCTGAGTTGCCATTCAAAGACTCAAAGGAGTGAATCCTACACATTAATCATGGGGGGCCACCACCCTGCTGGAACACTACCTGGCCTTCTAACCTCATGGAAAGCCTGACCAGGCCTGCCACAGAGACCTCAGAGTGCCGGAGAATCTCCACTGTGTCCTTAGCTCTGCACAGTCAGGGCTTCCCTGAAGTCTGCCTCTTTCTGTCATTATGCTTGGCCGGGACTGCTCATCCTGATGGCACTGGGTTGCAGAGGGAGAGCTGAGGGGACCATGAGGCAGGCACTTTGTGTGACTTTGGAGGGTCCTTCTACCCCAAGACCTCACTGCTGCCATCTGTAAGTGAAGGAACTGGACCAGATGGGGAATAAGGAGGGCTCCATCTCATGCCGAATGCCAAGGCTAAGAGTGGCTGCCTGGGGTGCAGTGCTGGGAGGGTTTGCAAGGGGAGTGTCAAGGCTGGTCAGTGATTATGGGGAAGAGTCAGGGCCCATCAGGGGAATGAAGTGGCTAAGGGTGCCTCTAGCCCTAATAGCCACAAGTGAATTCTGTTGAAAGGGAGTTCTAGCATCTCACAGACCAAGTGGATCCTGGGGATGGAAACCGAAGGCCAGACAGGATCCTCCCTGTCCCATGGCCTAAATTCCTCTCAGAACTCACAGATGGTCAGTCGATACTGCAGGCAGTTCCTGTCATTCCACTGCCCGTCTGTGTACATCTCCACACATTGCTCTTTTCCCCGACCTGCGGGCTCCCCTCGGTACCAGTTGGTATAGTTTACAGGGGTCCCGTCTGAGTAGCGGAAGTCTCCAGGGCTGGGACCCTCAGTCAGGCCCACATAAGCATATGTGTTGTACTTCTTCACGAAGCTTGCAATGGCCTCATTTTCCTCTGGATTCCTTGGGACAGCAATGCGGCCGCCTGCTCTGGCACATGCCTCCTGAATGGCATCAAAAGTGACGGACTGCCCATTGGTGGAGAAGACTTTCTCTCCTACTGTCATTATGGAGCCCTGCAGACTGAGGGCTGAGAGCAGAGGAGTCCGGGTCAGGCCACTGACCACTTTGTCTCTAAGCCACCTGCCTCACCTGGGCTCTCTGCCACCGGACTCTCCCAGTTTCTCCATCTCTGCCTCTCTCTGTGTCTTCTCTTCCTCTTCCAATCGCAGTTTTCTAAATTCACTTTTAGACTCTCCTCCGTTTATTCATTCACCTAAGTAACAATTACTTATTGCCAGAAATGGTGCAATTTCCTGGGATTCAGTGGAAAGCAAGGCAGGTGGAGAACTTGCTTCCCTATGAAATGGGAAGTGAATTGTGTCTGCTTCTGTCTCCTCTGGGCCATTCAAAGACATCAGAAAAGCAAGCATCATTCCTTTCCCCAAGACCTGCATGTGCATGCCTATTTGTCATCTCTATTCTAGAAGCTGGTGCTGAGAATGAAGGGAATTTGTGGGAAACTCCTACCCTGTGAGGCCCACGGGGTCCCCTTACCTCCCCTTGTCTGCAGGATTTGATGTCTGAAGTCGTGGAGTGTGGCTTGGAGCTCCTCATCTAGATGAGCTGGAAGCCCTGTGGAGAGCGCCCCATACAGAAGGAGGGGCAGGCCATTGAAGACCCCACTTGCTGCCACGTAGGCGTTTTGCCATCTGCAATCCTGGAACTCTGCCCATTCATTGCTGCTAGGCACCGCCCAGACCCCGGGCTCAGAGGGTCCACGAGATTCCAGTGTGTCTCCTCACCCCGTGGTCCCCCAATCTTTAGTGAAGCCTTGCCCCTGCTGCGATCCCCACCCCTTGTCCTCTTTCCTGCTCTGTCCCTCGAGGGGCTCTGTCTGCCCGCCTCTGTGGGGCAAGTCCGTCTCCCACACCCTCCACCAAGGGCAAGCATGATGCTCTCTGCACTGCCCTGATGGACTTGCTTACCGCTCTGAGCTTCAAAGTTCCCCTCTGTCTGTGGGGCTCCTGGTCACACCATCTGCCTGGATGCCTGGTCCGCATTCACCCTTCAGACTTCCCCCAGCAACTCCATCCCAGGATGTGCCTCCCCTGCCTCCCAGTGCTGTCCCTCGTCTCACACCTGACTCAGTGTGTCCCCATCGGCGGTCATGAGGCACGAAGGACTTCCCACACCTCCCCTTCCCTGAATTGTGACTACACTCCCCAGACACCTCAGCTTTCTCCCTCAAATTCATATTCTCTTACTTAGGTTGAGCCAAATGCCCTTGGGGAACCTGTAGGGTTTGTCTGATCCCCATCACCCCTGTGTAACTTCAGGGTCGCTGTGCCCATGTTTCCACTGCCCACCTGCCCCACCCTGCTCACCTGGAGGGCCCCTCTCCCCAGGCTCTCCCTTCTCTCCACACTCTCCAGGGACACCAGGGGCTCCAGGCAGCCCATCATTCCCAGGAGGACATGGCGTTTCTCCAGGTGGACCCATGGGGCCTGCAGAGAAAAGAGACGTGGATGTGTGGGATCAGTCAGTCACCCACAACTGGTTGGAGCTAGTGAGACTCGACACCCATTATCACTGGGGCTGGCTCAGCTATCACTCCGTGGGCACTATGAGGACAGACTCTCCAGGATGTGCCATCCTAAGGGTCCCAGGAACCCACCAGCCCTGCAGGCTGAAGTCCCACCCAGCTTACTATAGCCGCCAGCTCACTATGGCCCACAGCCTAGGGGCCTGGACAGATGGGCCTCCTGAAAAGGGTTCTGTGTCCCTCAGCTGAGGGTGGGGTCTCCAGCACAGTACCTGGAGGGCCAGGGTCTCCTTTGACACCATCTCTCCCGTCCCTGCCTGGCAGGCCATGGGATCCAGGAGTGCCGGGGATACCAGGGCTTCCAACACAAACGTCCTTCCCTTCGTGCGCAGCACCAGAGGCTGCCGTCAAGGTGAGGGTGAGGGCCAGAGGGCACAGCCACATGGCTCTGGCCCCAGCTGCTGCTCCTGCAGGAGGGATGGCCATGAGCCCATCTGCCACTTCTGCCAACATCTCCCCCACTGTGCTCTGTCAGGACTCAGGAAGCTGGGCAGAGCCCGAGAGGCAGGGTGGGTGAGACCAGTGTGCTGGGAAGACCTGAAGCACTCGGGAAAATTCCCAGCATCATCTGGCACCTGGCATGGCCTCATGCTTCAGGCCTCCGGCTGGAGGTTGTGGGGTCTCCAGGCTGCTGAGGAGGAGGAAGAGTAAGGAGCTCTGGGGAGCCCGGGGACCTGGGCTCCAGTGCAGTCTCCTTTCTGTCAGTGCCTCACTATGTTACCCTGGGAAACTGGCTTCACCTCTCTGACTTCAGCTGAACCTTCTGTGCTCTGCAGAAAACCTGCCCTGTCCCTCCCAGGTTGTTAGACAGGTCACTTACTCACTGACTCACTCCATCTGTCCCTCATAGGCTCTGTTACCTTCTTTTCAGGTTCTAAGAAATCAGCAACCTGAGAATGAAAAAAGATCAACGGGGCCCGCAGCCTGGCCCCCCTCAAGGTGGTCAGTCATGGAGTCCCCTTTCTTTTTGGGGTCTGTTCTCTCACTACCCCTCCTGTAGGTCCTGCTGAACCCTGTAGGCATGGATCTGGCCAAAGAAGATAACAAATATGAGGATCTTTGCATGTCACCTATGTTGACTGTGCTGTGAAACACCTCCCAGTGGAAAATGGGGAGTTGCCCTCCTTCCCAGCCTGGGCCTTGGTCAGGCCTGTGGCTGCTGGGCTGGTCCTCTCTGCCTGCAGTCCTCAAGCTAGAGAACACCCAGGGGATGGGGCTAAACTCACCCACACACAGAGCCTCCAGCTGCTTGGGTCTCTGCCTCCAAGTCAGAGGGTAAGGTAGACAGCAGCATTTATAGGTGTGGGGGCTGCCAGGCTTCCTCCCCACTCCTGAGAGCCCTACCACAAAACCTGTGCTCCAGGCAGGAAATGGGCATGGTGTTTACACAGCACGTTTCCCCAAGAGCACTCAGGCTGGAGGATCTCAAAGGACCCTTGAGGGGAGCACAGAACCTGCCAAAGAGGAACTCCAGGTCTGTAAGAAGAGAAATCCCCCCCTTGGCTGAGGTCACCCACCCTGTCCCTAGCAAGCTCCTTAGCAGTGAAAGCCGAGAGCCCTTACACAGGCACTAAGGAAGCCCCATTGGGTTCCTGGTTTAGATTCAGACAATGAAGAAGTCACTGCTCCAGCTGAGGTTGGTCAGGTTGATCCAGGCCAACTTGTCTGCCCTGTGACCTGGTTCAGCCCTGAGCCCCAGGCCCTCCGCCAGCCTGTGTCCCTGGAGCCTGCAGCCGAGTTGGTGGGCACATGGGCAGAGTAGCAGGCAAATATGCTGCACGTTCCACTTCCCTCTGCCCTAGCGAGTTCAGCTGGAGGAGTCAGGGCAGCACCTGGAATGTCACGGGAGAGCTGCAGTTTCTGTCTTTGGTAGAACATCACTTTGGGTGATGTCTGGCAACCTGCAGTGTTGATTATGCTAAGTGTCCCAGTGATATATGAAGACCTAGTTGTTGAGGTCCTGGTTCAAGCATCTGGATTAGGAGGGAATCTCCAACTGTGGAGGTGGTAATGATGGGAACCAAGACAGGAAAATCTCCCCTGGCTTATTTGGAATTGGTTTGAAAAATCCCAAACCATTGAGGAGTCTGGAGCTCTTCCAGGGAGCGGAAGCTCAGCCAATGGACCCCACTCCCAGAAGTAGGAGGCTGGGCAGTGCCAATTTGTAGCACGGAGTCTTTCGGCTGCCCCAGTGCTGTCTGCCACACCATGTGGTGGGTGCTGGGCCAGGTGTGGAATGGGGGAGTCAGGCCAGTGCAGGGTGGGGGCAGGTGGGGCACAGCTCCAGCAACTTGGCTGTGGGGAGGCAGGGCTGTTTTGCAGGTGATGAGCAGGAACAGAGGCCAACTCAGATGTGCAGGGCCTTGTGGTTGGCAGGGCAGGGCGTGGCTTTAGGGGAAAGGCACACCTGAGTTTTGACCTAGAGCTGTCACTTATTACGCATGTGGACTCAGTCAGGTTATATAACATTTTGAGGCTCAGTTTCCTTTTTGTTTTTATTATCTTGAAACATCAAATTTACAGAATTGCAGGCATGGTAAAAATATGTTTCCCTGAACCTGTGACAGTAGGTTGTCAACATGAAACTCCAACACCCCAATACTTTAATGTGTTTTTCACGCAAAGGCATTTTCGCATTATAATCATAATCAAGAAATTAACAGGGATACAATAACTCCAAATAGCCTTCAGGCCCTATGCAAAATGTACCCAATGCCCCAATAGTGTCCTTTATAGCAAAGGATCCATTTCTGAGCCATGTGCCTTATTCGGTTGTCGTGCTTCTCCAGGGTCCTGAAACCCACAAAGTCCCTCTGTCTTCCCTTCACCTTCATGACCTGAACACAGTGTGAAGCTCACAGGAGAGTTACTGTGTAGAATGCCCCTCACTTTTTTTTTTTTTTTTTTAATGTATTGGCTCATGATTAGATTCAGGTTCTGTAACTTTGGCAGAAACACCATAGACATCCCACTGCACTCTTCTCCCATTCTACTGGGCGGCATGTGACTTTGCTGATGTTCTTGTTGATCATTGAATTAAGGTGGTGAGTGTCACGCTTCACTACCATAAATACATTCTTTTTCTGGTTTAAATCAGTGACTATGTTATAAGGACGCACTTTGGGACTATTGAAAGATCCCATTCCTCATCACACTGTCTCTGTTGCCCACTGATTGATTTGTAGCAACGTGGACTCGTGTGTGAGGCCTGTCACCGACCACCAGGGGGTGCCGAGCACCCGCCTGCAGGCTGCAGGGGGTACTATGTGTGTTTGATGTTGAAACAGTTACAGTTTGCCAGCACATGGCACCAGTGAATCTAAATGTCGTTAAGAAGATGGTTCTCCCAACACAGATTTGTCACTCTTAGCTCTAAGAATTGCTGTAGTTCCTGCTGAGTTCCAAATGCCCACACCAGGCCACTCAGCTGTGTCCACAGCCTCCTCCCCCTGCTTAGACTCCATTGCCCCCGCCGGTCCAGTCCACTCTCCTTCACTATCTTTCTCGTTCTCCTTGGGGCCTTACCCTCCACGTTGGGCTTCCTCCCTCTGCAGGGATATCCTCTTCACACTGCCAGTCCTTTGGCACCCATGCCAAGCCACCTCAGAGTCCACAGTCTCGTTGCACTTGGAGTCCCACTCCCTGTGGCAGGACTCCTGCCCTATCCGGTGTGACTGAAACCAGGAAGATGATGCTTTTCCACATGGGCAAGGTAAGACTGAAGGTGATATGGACAGGAGACAGGGAAACACTGGGTAGAAGAGCATGGTTCCTGGCAAAGGCCCCACGCTCAAGCCTGAAGACCCATGGTCCTAAATGGGAACAGACATTTCTATTTTCGTGGCCAAAAAGTTGCCTTTTGGCCTCCCATACCCCCTATCCTGCACACATATAAACCCTGAACCCCAGGCTCCAGAAGCAGACCAGCAGACTAGCAGACAAGCAGACGGACAGCAGAATGATGTGGCAGACAGAGAGAAAAGGAGGGACAGCTGAATGCCAAAGAGAGTTTGACTGGGGTGATTGGAGAAGAGTCCAGCTACTGGGTGGCCCAACTCCAGGGGAAGATCACCTTCCCACTCCATTCCCCCTTCCAGTTCCCCATCCATCTCGCTGAGAGCCGCCTCTACCACTCAATAAAACCTTGCACTCATCCTCTGAGCCCATGTGTGATCTGATTCTTCTGGGATGCTGGGTGAGAGTTCAGGATACAGAAAGCTGTCACACCTGCCCTCTACCTTTGTGATACGGCAGAGGGTCCACTGAGCTGATTAATACTCGAGATATCTGTGGACGGGAAAGCTGAAAGAGCTTGTAATACTGGGGTTGCAGGCACACACCCCTAGACACTACCACAGGGCCAAAGCCCAAAGCACTCACCCTGGCCTCTGTAACCTGCCCATCTCCTTGCTCCCCTAGGGGTTTGAGCAGTGGGGCGACTGAACAGGCAAGCCACACCCCTGTTGTGTGTCCTGCAAGAGGGATAAGGGAGCTCTTCCATTTCAGCTGGAGCCCTGTCTGGGATATTCATCGGAAGGGTGAGTACAGATGTGAAACTGTCAGATCTGCCTCTTTTCCAAGGCCCTGCCACCTCTCTCTTTCCTGCTCTGTTTCTCTTCACAGGGGTCTAGCCACCACATGGGACTGGAGTAAAGCCCTCAGGCAACCAAAGGCATTTTTGTGGGAAGGCCCTAAGACTGAACTCCATTGGCCAAGTCCCACAGACTTCACAAACTTCACTTGGTGTCTTTTCTTCTTTCACAGTTTGAAACGGCTCTTATTTCTTCCTTTATAATTAATGTTAACAGTTTTGCTACAGGCTGTGGCTATAACATTAAATAGAATGAGTGCTTGGCTCAGCCATCAAAGGTGGAAATCAGAACAATGTGGTTTTTGTTTTTTCTCGAATGTGCGATGCCCACATCCACCCTGACAGCTGCAGTTGCTCATGTTACACCACTCCCCCTTCTCGTACTTGCTCCCCTCCTGGCTCGGGCACCTGGGAATGTCCAGAGCATGCAAAAGCCGTGCCCAATGGCCACGAGGGGTGGGAGAAACAGTGGCTACTGCCAGGGGCCCTGCTGGAAAGGCCGGCCAGCACTTCTCGGCTGTCACACCAATGGAACTTTCATTCCTCTGGCCAAGGAGTTCAGCCTGGTTCAATCCAGGGGAAAGATACAATGATTAAAGGGACAAATTTGCACTGAGCAAGAGGTTCTTCCTGTTAAATACAGTAGGAAATTCTTCTTCAAAGTTTTAGCTTGCTTAAATTTCCTTGTCCTTCATTCCCTTCTTTCAAGGCCAGACTTCCTTACTCTCTGTGTTCCCCCAGCCCTGGTAAAAAACCTTCCCACCAATCTTTACCTATAGAGCGCACATTCCACATCTGCTACCCACTCTGTGAATTAGCCCTCCCGTTGCAACAGCTTCTCCTGCTGAAACTGATCTTCCTGTCTTCCCACCAGTGTAACAGCATTCCTACACTTTTCAAGTTAGCCAACTGGGTTTGGCTTAGATTGTATGGTCCAACTCCAGTCAATGGAGGCAGGGTACAGTTACAGGGACAAGCTACATTAAGAGATAATAAAAACCCCATCTTTCCTTTGTCCTGGGTGCTCTCACCATTGCTCCACATGCAAGACACACCCTCCTGCAGGAGTAAATTTGCCTTGCTGAGAAAGTTTATGTTTGAGTGCTATTTCTTTTGCAGCACTGAAATTTTGTTTCTAACATTACCCCAGTACCTTCCCCTTTCTCCCCTTACACTGTTTTGGGTTTTTGGGTTTTTTTCCTTTTTTAAGTGAGAGGGTTCCCCCTCCCAGCACTCTGCTGCTGATGGGGAAAATAACAGAGGAGCAGGCCCTGCTGGCTGATACCTGCACATTTGGCAGAGCTCATTTGAGACAATCTAAACAGATACGTGCAGCATCTTGAAATACTTTTTAGTCCCAAACTTAATTCCAAGCTTCAGGCTGAGCCCCTAGAAAGGAAAACTAGATCTGAGGGATCTAAAGCCAGGCAACAGGCACAATGTAAATGGGTAGGACCAGTTCCTGCAGACTAAATCCCCACACCATGGAAGGAGGCCATGCTCCGTGGCATAAATGAGGCCCAGGGAACTCAAAGTTTGTTGACAGCAGGGGAAGATGGAGGCATAGGTGAGGGCGAATAATTCCTATTCTCTAGGCCTTTTCTGCTTCATGGTTGCATGCTGCATTGGTACTCATGAGTGGCACCTGCCAAGGTCACCAGGACTCAGGAACATAAAGATGGAAGACAAAGGAAGGATGCTTGCTTTCTCTCTCCATCACACCCTGAGTTTTCACTAAAGAAGGAAGGGAATGAGGCATGCCTCTATTCTCTGTCTTTCAGAATAGGCAACCATCTCTCTTCACCACTCCCAGCTTATAACCCTCTGGAGTGTATCCGGAACCAATGGGACTGCTTTGATCCTCTTAATCTGGAAGAAAAATGCCTCATAGCCCTCTGCGCAAAGGTTTGGCCAAATTATGAAGGACTGGGTGGACCTCAGGAATGAACCATTCATTTCGATAGTATCCGGTGGTCGGGCCTTTTCTGTATACATGAAGACAAATGGTCTGAGGTCCCATATGTGCAGGGTTTCTATACCTTGCAAGGCAATCCAGACCTTTGCTGACAGTGTAGGATTGATACAGCCCTCCTGCTTGCCATCTCAGGGAGGACTGCAAGGGGCAAGCCTAGGAAACTAAAGATATGAATCCCAGAGGCACCCCAAGCAGAGAAGCCAGCCCCCTCCAGCTCTTCCCCTCTGGGTCCACCCTGACCTCCCTATTCAGCTTCAGCCTGTCACTTGCCCGCTCCTAAAAATCCTCACCCTAGACAAGCCCCAACCTCACTCTTGCCCCTTCAACTAAAAGCCTCGTGAATTTGGGCCCAGTAAGGTGCAGTTCCCCTCATCCCTACAGGACTTAAAATGAATTAAAAGGGATCTTGGGAAGTTTTCAGATGACCCCGACAGATATATGGAGGCTTTCCAGAATTTCACCCAAATATTTGATCTCTCCTGGAGAGACATTATGTTGCTTTTGAACCAGACCTTGACAGACACTGAGAAGCAGCCTGCTCTGCAAGCAGCAGAGAGATTTGGGGATGAGCTTAGTATCACATATAGTGTCAGGGAAGGGGGCAAACACTATCCAACTGGAAGAGAAGCAGTATCAATGGATTACCCTAAATAGGATTCCAATGACAAGATGGAAGACTGGAAGAGGATGCACTTTCAGGTGTGCATAATGGAGGGCTTACGTAAGACCAGGACCAAGCCTCTCAATTATACTAAATCATCCATGATTGACCAGGGATTTGATGAAAATCCCACTGCCTTCCTGGAAAGGCCAAGGGAGGCCTTAGTAAAGCACACCTGTCTATCCCCTGATTCAGTTGAAGGACAACCAATCCTAAAGCATAAATTTACTATTCAGGCAGCTCCTGATATCAGGAGGAAGCTGCAAAACAGGCTCTGGGACCAGATAGTACTTTAGAGAACCTTCTGAAAGTACCCACCTTGGTCTTTTATAATAGAGATAGGTAGGCACAAGAGATAGGAAATACAGGAAAGAGACAGAGACTTTAATGGCCAACAGACAAGCCCACAAACCCCAGAATTCCCAGGGTGCACCTGTCAATTGCTACAGATGTGGCAAACCAGGGCATTTCAAGAAGAATTGCTCAGACAGCATGAGGAAGCCACCTCAACCCTGTCCAATCTGCAATGGGGACCACTGGAGGGTGGACTGTTCCTGGGCATGCTGGTCACCAGGTCCAGAGCCAGTCTTCCAAATGGTCCAGCAGCAGGACTGACAGGTCCCAGGGCTCCTCTCCTGGCTCCTGTGGTCCAGACCACCATTATCATCAAGGTGCCCTGGATAATCATGGATATTGAAGAGAGGAAAGTGGGCCTCCTTTTGGTCACTGGGGCTGGTCACTCAGTTCTCCTTTTGAATCCAGCCCCCCTCTCCTCTCTTAGCATGACTGTGAGGGACATCTCAGGAAGGTCTTTAACCCAATATTCTTTCCAACCCCTTAGCTGTAGCTGGGGTTGTTCACCAAAGCTTTTCTAATTATGCCTGAAAGCCCAATTCCTCTGTTGTGTAGGGATATTCCGGCCCATGTGGGGACCACCATTCTGATGGCCCCTAGGGAAACTCTTTGTCTCATCCTAGTAGAGACCAATATTAACCCAGAAGTTTCGGCAACTCTAGGGAAGATTGTCAGAGCCATAACTACCATACCAGTCTGGGTCCATCTTAAGGATCCCACCTCCTTTCCTAAACAGAAACAATATCCCCTGAAACTAGAGGTTAGGAAAGGACTAGAAGCCATCATTGATAACTTGAAGATGGAGGGCCCACTCAAACCCTGCAATAGCCCTTGTAATACCCCAATATTGGGGGTACAAAAACCCAACTAGAAATGGAGGCTAGTTCAGAACCACCTCCTTGTTAATGAGGCTGTGGTTCCAGTACACTTAATGATTCCCAATCCGTATACCCTGCTAGCTCAAATACCTGAAGGAACTAAATGCTTCCTGGACCTAAAGGATGCCTTCTTCTGCATACCATTATACCCCAACTCCCAGTATTTGTTTGCATTTGAGGATCCCTCTAACCAAACCACCCTGTTAACCTGGACAGTGTTACCTCAGGGATTCCAAGACAGCTCCCACTTGTTTGGGCAGGCATTATGGAGAGATCTCTCCAAGTTCCTTTATTCTCAGGTCAAAGTTTTGCAATACATAGATGACCTTCTCTTTTGCACTCCAACTGAGGAAATCTCTCAGGAGGGCAGTAAGGCTCCTCTTAATTTTCTTGCTAACAGAGGATATAATGTTTCAAAATCCGAAGCTCAGTTCTGTCAGACTTCAGTGAAGTACCTAAGCCTGGTCTTGTCAGAGGGGACCAGGGCATTGGGCGAAGAAAGGATTAAACCTATCTCCTCCTTTCTCCTCCCCAAACACTCAAGCAACTGAGGGGATTCTTACACATTACAGTATTCTGCACACTATGGATGTCTGGGTACAGTGAAATAGCACATACCTTATATCACCTAATAAAGGAGACTCAAGCAGCTGATACTCACTGTCTAATTTGGGAACTGGAGGCTAAAAAGGCCTTTGACCAACTAAAACAAACCTTGCTTAAGGCACCAGCCCTTAGTCCACCCATGGGAAAAACGTTTAATCTTTATATATCAGAAAAAAAGGGAATGACACTGGGAGTCCTAACACAGGCCCAGGGTCCAGCCCAGCAGCCTGTGGGCTAACTGAGTAATGAACTTGATTTGGTAGCCAAAGGATGACTGGCCTGCCTCAGGGCCATCGCAGCAGTAGCCTTGCTGGTACCAGAGGCTAAGTTAACCATGGGTAATAACTTAACCATTTATACTCTGCATAATGTGGCAGGAATACTTTTAAGGGGAGTCTCTGGCTAACAGACAACCACCTCCTCAGGTATCAAGCTCTGTTATTAGAAGGATCTGCAGTCCAATTAAGAACCTGTCCCTCCCTAAATCCAGCCACCTTCCTCCCAGAGGAAGCTGGGGAACTTAGCATGACTGTGAATAAATAGTAGTACAAACTTATGCAGCCAGAGGAGGCCTCAAGGAAACTCCCTTAAAGAACTCAGACTGTATTATTTTTATGGACATATGTTCTTTTGTCAAACAAGGAAATCATAAAGCAGGGTATGAAATAGTTACTCTGAATGATATTGTTGAGAGCACACCTCTCTCCTCAGGCACAAGTGCTCAACTGGCCAAACTAATCACCCTCATGAGAGCACTTGAATTAAGCAAAGGAAAAACAGTTAACATTTATACTGATTCTAAGTATGCTTTCCTAGTTCTCCATACCCATGCCACTATCTGGAAAGACAGGAACTTCCTCACAGCTAATGGGTATCCCATTAAATGCCATCAGGAAATTAATAGACTATTTTTCTCAGTTTTCCTCCCATGGGAAGTGGCAGTAATACATTGTAAAGGCCACCAAAGAGGGATGGGATGGATGAAATAGCTGAGGGAAACAGGCTGGCAGACTGAGCAGCTAAATCAGCAGCAAGGTGGCCCCAGGTCTCTGACCCACTTGAAACCCTACTGATCTTGGAAGGCCCCCATCAGAGAAATAAAACCTCAATACTCTCTTATGGAAATAGAATGGGACACCTCTTAGGATGGCATGCTTCATCTACCAGCTGGCAACCAATGGAAAGTTCTTAAAAGCCTTCTCCAGGCCTTCCACCTAGGTAAAGATAAAACCTATCAACTGGCTCAGATTGTTCTCAGATAAAAACCTGATACAAACAGTTAAACAGGTTGTTAATGCTTGCAAGACCTGCCTTAAAAGCAATCCCCTTAATTAATAGTATCTTCTCCAAGGCTACCTGGGGGAAGACTGGCAAATGGATTTCACCCATATGCCAACGGCAAGGGGCATCCAGTACCTCCTAGTATGGATAGATACCTTCACTAACTGAGTAGAAGCATTTCCATGTCAGACAGAGAAAGCCTCTGAGGTGATAATAGTACTAATCAATGAGATAATTCTTCACTTTGGACTCCCTAAGTACCTCCAGAGCAATAATGATCCCTCGTTCAAGGCAGCTGTCACCCAGGGGGGTCTCAAAGGCACTAGGCATACAGTACCATCTTCATTGTGTTTGGAGACTACAGTCCTCAGGAAAGGTAGAAAAGACAAATGATATTATCAAAAGGCACCTCAAGAAACTGTCTCAGGAGACTCATCTCCCCTGGACTACTCTTCTTTCCATAGTCCTGCTATATATCAGAAACACTCCTTCAAGTCTGGGTTTGAGTCCCTTTGAGAATATGTATGGATGGCATTTTCTCACGAATGATTTCTTGCTAGACCAAGAAACCTTTGTTTTAATTAAGCACATAACCTCTTTGGTTCATTTCCAACAGGAGCTGAAACAACTGTTGAAGGCCCAATCCCATGAACCAGGCCCACCTCTATTCAACCCAGGGGACCTAGTACTGGTAAAGGTAATTCCTTACCTTTCTCCGTCAATATGCCCTGGTTGGGAGGGACCTTGCACTGTACTTCTTTTCACTCCTACGGTGGTGAAGGTCAAGGTCACCAGAATAGACTCTTGGAGTCATTATACTCGAGTAAAGGCCTGGGAAGCCAACAGAGTCACCTCTTTCAACCTAGAGGAGCACCCAAAATACCATTGTGAAGAGATCAGGAAACTCAAACTAAAAATCACAAAAGATAAGTGTTAATTAACATTTCATGTATGTCCTCTTTATAGTCTTGCCTATGCTTGCTGTTCTTACCTTTGTTCTGTTCTATACCATGGGGTACAATAGTGTTTTCAGGGTAATTAGTATATTTTACTTCTTATTTCTGTAATCTTTGGCACTAGATTCTTTCCCTGTATAATACACAATTTTAACCCATGCCTACTTAACCTTATAAAACTTTTTTTTTCCTCTCTCACTTAGAGGTCATCAAACTCAAGATGATCAGGCAACCAGAGCCTCAGATGATGGCTCCCTTTTGTCAGGGACCCTTAGATAGACCTCTGAGAGGAATCTGACTGACATTTTCCCCAAAACAACTCCCCCTGTCAGCAGGAAGTAGCTAAGACTGGTCATCGTCCATATTCTAAAGGCAGTTAGATGTGCCTCTTCAGAGGAGGGGAATGATAGTGACAGGAGACAGTGACACACTGGGTAAAAAAAGGGTGACTCCCCAAAAAAGACCCCACCCTCAAGCCTGAAGACCTGTGGCCCTAAATGGGAAATGACATTTCTGTTTTCATGACCAAAAAGTTGCCTTTTGGTCTGCCACAACCCCTATCCTGCAACCATCTAAACCCTGAACCCCAGGCTCCCGAAGCAGACCAGCAGACTAGCAGACAAGCAGATGGACAGTGGAATGATGTGGCAGAGAGAGAGAGAAGAGGAGGAACATCTGAACACTGTGGAGAGTTTGCCCAGGGGCGATTGGAGAAGATATCAGCTACTGGATGGCCTGCCTCCAAGGGAGGATCACATTCCCACTCCATTTCCCTTTCCAGCCCCCAGTCCATCTCACTGAGAGCCACCTCCACCACTCAATAAAATCTTGCACTCATCCTTCAAGCCCACATGTGATCTGATTCTTCCAGGATGCTGGGTGAAAGCTTCGGATACAGAAAGCTGTCACACAGGCCCTCTGCCCTTAGGATAAGGCAGAGGGTCCATTGAGCTGATTAACACTCAAGCCACCTGTGTATGCAAAGCTGAAAGAGTTTTGTAACACCAGGGTTACAGGCACCCATCCCTAGACTCTACTGTGGGGCTGGAGCCCAAAGCACTCACCCCAGCCTCTGCACCTGCCCATCTGCATGTTCCCCCTAGGGGTTTGAGCAGTGGGGCAACCAAACAAGTGAGCCACACCCCTGTCATGCATCCTGTGAGGGGGATCAGGGGACTTTCCCATTTCAAAGGGGTGCAGAGTGGAGGCCATGTACAGGCACTAAGGACAGTGCATGGGCTTCTCTGCATATTTGAGGCCTGTCTCTTAGTGCTCAGGGGACACTTCCCCTGCCCCCTTTTCCAGCTGCCCTGGGTGCTAGCAGTAGGAGGAGGCTGTTTGTGACTGCTGGATCTTTCTGTCACTTTGGATCATCACAGCACTCTGAGTTGTACAGAGAGTAAATCCCCATTCCATACTTTAGTCAACTGAGGATGACAGGGGTTACATGGATTGCCAAAATTACCCAGAAATCTTCTTTCCAGCTCAGTCCTCTGCTAGAACCATCCCAGAGTCAGAGGAACATGCTTATTCTGCCTGTACATGAAGACAAGGGAATGCGCAAATTAATTTACCAATCATGGATATATTTCAAAATCGCTTATGATGTCAGAATCTAAGGGACAGCTCCACCACATGAAGGGGATGGAAATTGAGGCTTTTCTTTCCTGAGGCAGCCAGTAAACTAAGCAAATATGTGTGTATGCATTATATACATATGTATACACACACATATATCATGTGCCATATATTTACATACATATATATTACATTGATGCCTCTCTAATAATGCCACTTTATTTTTAAAAAGAATAACACTATAAATATCTTTCTGTTGCCTAGAAATAGCATCCAATTTGCCTTAAAAATCACATTACTTGTTTTTATTTTCATTTTTGCCAATATAGCCTTGTCACACTTATTTATGCCCTGAACATTTTGAACCTTCCAAACCCCAGAGAAACACATCATGCTTTACTGAGGTTTTGAGGAGAGGGAGAGAGGTTTTCCCATTCTGCACCTTGGAGGAATTGAAACTAGCAGGTGGCAGCAACTGTCTTCAAAGAAATAGGCTCAGGAACACACACGTGCAGACACACACACACACATTCTCTTACTTTGCACCAACAAGATCATACTGCATATACTCTTCTACAATTAGTGTTTTCTCTTACATATGCCAGCCATCTTTTCAGATTGACACATAGGGATATAATTGTAACTATAGTCTTTTCTTGGAGTTTGTTTGTTTTTACTTCTGGTAATGTATTCTTTACTATCTTTTTAATTAAAAAATGTTATTTTTGACACAATTATTTTACATATGTATGGGCACAGTGGACTATTTTGATACATGTATGTAATGTGCAATGATGAAATCAAGGTAAGCAGCATATCCATCACCTCAAAAACTTATTGTTTTGTGTTGATAACATTCAAAATCCTCTCTTTTAGCTATTTGAAAGTATACATAATTTTTTTGTTGGCTATGGTCACCCTACAGTGCTAAAGAAGGCTACAATTTATTTCTCCTATCTAGCTATAATTTTGTACCCATTGCCCCACCTTTCCCATTTCTCATTCCCCTTAATCTTCCCAGCCTCTAATATATTCTGTTCTACTGTTTACTTCCTGTTCTATATTTACTTCTATGAGATTACCTAAGTTTTCTTAGCATCCACAAATGAGTGAGAACATGCTGTGTTTAATTTTCTTTTCCTGGCTTTATTTCACTTAACATAATGGCTCATCCATGTTGCTATGAGTGGCAGAATTTTATTCTTTCTTATGGATGAACTGTATTCCATTGTGTTTAGTTACTACATTTTTTTAATCCATTCATTCACTGATAGACACTTAGGTTGATTCCATATCTTGGCTATTATGAATAGCTCTGCAATAAACATAGGAGGGTAGATACCTCTTTAACATACTGGGTTCCTTTTCTTTGAATACCCAGTAGTGGGATTGCTAGATTATATGATAGTTCTAGTTTTAGGTTTTCGAGAAAACTTCATTTTGCTTTCCATAATGGCTGTAGTACTTTCCATTTCCACCGACAGTGTATGAGTTCCTTTTTCTCTGCACCCACACCAGTATTTATTCTTTTTTGTCTTATTGATAAAAGCCAGTCTACCTGGGGTGAGATAATTTATTTTGGTTTCATTTGCATTTATCTTAGGAATAGTGATATTGAGTGTCGTTTATATATGTGGCCATTTGTCTTCTTTTGAGAAGTGTCTGTTCAGATCATTTGCCTATTTTTAAATTGGATTATTTGAATGTTTTGCTGTTGAATTGTTTGAGTTCCTTGTATATTCAGGATATTAATCCTTTATTGGATAGATAGCTTGTGAATATTTCTCCCACTCTGCAGGCCGTCTCTTCACTCAGTTGATTGTTTTCTTTTCTGTGCAGAAGTTTTTTACTTTGATATAACCATATTGGTTTATTTTTGGTTTTTGTTCCCAGTACTTTCGAGGTCTCTCCATAAAATCTTCATCCAGACCAAAATCCTGAAGCACTTCTCCTATGCTTTTTCCTACTAGTTTCATACCTTGGGTCTTATGTTTAAGGCTTTAATCCATTTTGTGTTTTTTTTTTAATGTGTAAGAGATAGGGGTCTAGTTTCATTCTTCTGCATATGAATATTCAGTTTTCCCAGCACCGTTTATTGAACATTTATTGTCCTTTTCCCCAATGTATGTTATTGGTGCCATTGCCAAAAATCAGTTGGCTATAAATATGTAAATTTATTTCTGTGTTCTCTATTCTGTTCCATTGGTCTATGCATCTGTTTTTATACGAGTACCATGCTGTTTTGGTTATCATAGATTTGTAGTACATTATGAAGTCAGATAATGTTATGCCTTCAACTTCTCATTTTTTGCTCAGGATTACTTTGACTACTTGGTGTCTTTTCATAGTTCCACACAAACTTTATGATTTTTTTCTTTTTCATTTTTTTTAAATAAACATGGGTATCAGGGGAACCCACACCCAGTAATTCAACATGAGTCCTTTTCTATTTTCCCTAAGTGTCGGCCAATCCGAGAAATAAAGGGAAAGAGTACAAAAGAGAAATTTTTAAAGCTGGGTGTCCAGGGGAGACATCACATGTTGGCAGGTTCCGTGATGCCCCCTGAGCTGTAAAACCAGCAAGTTTTTATTAGCAATTTTCAAAAGGGAGGGAGTGTATGAATAGGGTGTGGGTCACAAAGATCACATGCTTCAAGGGCAACAAAAGATCACAAGGCAGAAGGTCAGGGCAAAACTAGAATCACTAATGAACTTCCATGTCCCGCTGTGCACGCATTGTCAGGGTTCAAGAGCAGAGAACTGGTCTGAGTAGAATTCGCCAGGCTGGAATTTCATAATCCTAGCAAGCCTGGGGGCACTGCAGGAGACTAGGGCGTGTTTCATCCCTATCTACATCTGCATAAGGCACACACTCTCAGGGCGGCCATTTTAGAGGCCCCCCCCCCACCACCGGGAATGCATTCTTTTCCCAGGGCTGTAAATTATTAATATTCCTTACTGAAATAATTCAGTGATATTTATCTTACCTGTTTTTGGTAATAAGAGAAATATGGCTCCGTCCTGCCCAGCCCACAGGCAGCCAGACTTTAAGGTTATCTCCCTTGTTCCCTGAAAATCGCTGTTACTCTGTTCTTAAGGTGTCCAGATTTCATATTGTTCAAACACACATGCTCTACAAACAATTTGTGCAGTTAACCCAATCATCACAGGGTCCTGAGGTGGCATACATTCTCAATTTACAAAGATGACGAGATTAAGAGATTAAAGTAAAGACAGGCATAGGAAATCACAAGAGTATTGATTGGGGAAGTAATAAATGTCCATGAAATCTTCACAATTTATGTTCTTTTGCCATGGCTTCAGCTGGTCCCTCTGTTCGGGGTCCCTGACTTCCTGCAACACATGGGGTCTTGCTATGTTGGCCAGGTTGGTCTTGAATTCGTGACCTCAAGCAATCCTTCTGCCTCAGCCTCCCAAGTGCTAGGATTATAGGCGTGAGCCACCACAACTGTCCAGGATTATTTTTTCTTGTTCTGTGAAGAATGTCATTGGTATTTTAATAGGGATGGCATTGAATCTGTAGATCACTTTGGGTAGTGTGGTCATTTTTATCAATATTAATTCTTCCAAGCTCTGAACAGGAGATGTCTTTCCATTTTTTTGTATCCTCTTCAGTTCTTTTTCTTCAGTGTTTTCTGTTTTTTTGTATCCTCTTCAGTTTTTTTCTTCAGTGTTTTATAGTTTTCCTAGCAGAGATTCTTCACTCCTTCGTTCAACTTACTCCTAGATATTTCACTTTTTGTTGCCATTGTAAATGGGATTGATTTTTTGATTTCTTTCTCAGCTAGCCCATTATTGATTTATAGAAATGCTACTGATTTTTGTATGTTGATTTTGTATTTTGCAACTTTACTGAATTCATTTACTAGATTTAAGAGTTTTTTGGTGGAGTACTTAGAATTTGCTATATACAAGATTGTGTTGTCTGCAAACAGGGATAATTTTATTTCCTCCTTTCCAATTTGGATACTCTTTATTTCTTTCTCTTGACTGGTTGCCCTGGCTTGAATTTCTAATACTATCTTGAATAAGAGTAGTGAAAGTGGGCATCCTTGTCTTGTTCAAGATCTTAGAGGAAAAGCTTTAAAATTTTCCCCATTCAGTATGATGGTAGCTGTGCATTTGTCATATATGGCCTTAACTGTTTTGAAATACATTCCTTCTACACCTGATTTGTTGAGCATTTTTATGATAAAGGATGTTAAATTTTTTCAAATGCTTTTTCTGCATCTGTTGAGATGATTATATAGTTTTCTCCTTCATTCTGTTGATGTAAAATGTATCACATTAATTGATTTACCTAGGTTGAACCCTGAAAACCTATCCAGTTGTTTCATCGAGTTGATGTTTACGGTTTCTTTGAATAAGCATAGAAACTGATCCTCCAAGTCTTAAAAACTTGAGAAAGTTATGTTTATCTTATCTGAGTTCTTTTCTTGGGAAAACAACCATCAGCTCTCCCAGACAGTATCAAGGAGTTGAAATTCACCAGATCACTGCATTTGGACGAGACATCAGACTTATTACCTGTCATGACTGCTTAACTGACCACCTGCTTCCTGTTGACCACTCCTCTTTTTTAGCCCTGCCTGATTCCTGTTTTCCCACCATGGTTACATTTCTTCAATGTTATATAACCTAATTTTAGCAGGTCAGGGAGATGGACTTGAGACTGATCGCCCATCCCTTTGGCAGCAACACTCAATTGAAGCCCTTTTCCTTGGCAACGCTCATTGTCTCAGTGATTGGCTTTCAGTGTGGCAAGGAGCAGGACTTAGACTGAACCGCTGGTTCATTGTGTCTTTTTCTGGTTTTGGTATCAGGATAATGGTGGCCCCATGGAATGAGTTTGGAAGAATTTCTCCCCCTTCAATTTTCTTAAATAGCTTGAAAATAATTGGTGTTATTTCTTCTTTAAAAGTTTGGTAGAATTCAGCAGTGAAGCCATCCAGTCCCAGAGTTTTCTTTGATGGGAGATTTTTGTTACTGATTAAACCTCATTACTCATTTCTAGTTGTTCAGGCTTTCCATTTCTTCCTGGTTTCATCTTAGTAGGTTGTATGAATCCAGAAATTTATCCATTTCCCCTAGGCTTTCCCATTTGTTGATATATAGTTGTTTATAAAAGTCTTGAATGATCCTTTGTCTTTCTGTGGTATCAGTTATAATGTCTCCTTTCTTGTTTCTGATTTTTATATAGGTCTTCTCTCTTTTTTCTTACATTTTCTAGCTAATGGTTTGTGAATTATGTTTATTTGTTCAAAAACCCAACTTTTCAGCTGGGCATGGTGGCTCATGCATGTAATTCCAGCATTGAGGTTGAAGCAGAAGTATCACTTGAGGCCAGGAGTTTGAGACCAGCCTGGGAAACACAGCAAAAACTTGTCTTTGAAAAACTAAAAAAAAATCTTAGCCTTGTGTGATGACACATGCCTGTAGTACCAGCTACTCAGAAGACTGAGGCAAGAGGATCACTTGAGCACAGGAGTTGAAGGCTGCAGTGAGTCACGATCATGCCACTGCACTCCATCCTGGGTGATAGTGCAAGATCTTGTCTCAAACACACAAACAAAAAATTCCCCAACTTTTCATTTTGTTGATATTTTGTACTGCCTTTTTAGTCTACTTTTTGTTTATTTCCACTCCTTTTTTTTTTTTTTTTTGAGATGGAGTCTCACTGTGTTGCCCAGACTAGAGTACAATGGTGCGATCTTGGCTCACCATAACCTCTGCTTACCGGGTTCAAGCGATTCTCCTGCCTCAGCCTCCCGAGTAGCTGGGATTACAGGTGTCCGCCACCATGTCCAGCTAATTTTTTTGTATTTTTAGTAGAGACAGGGTTTCAACGTGTTGATCAGGCTGGTCTCAAACTCCTGACATCAGGTGATCCACTCACCGTGGCCTCCCAAAGTGCTGGGATTACAGGTGTGAGCCACAGCGCCCAGCCTCTGCTCCAACTTTTAAAATTTCTCTCTTTCTACTAATTTGGGGTTTGGCTTTTTTCTTGCTTTTCTAGTTCCTTAAGATGCATTTTAGGTTTTTATCTGAAATCTTTCTACTTTTCTGATGTAGGCATGTAACATTATAAATTTCCCTCTTACCACTGCTTGTGTTGTCTACCATAGGTTTTGGTATGTTGTGTTTCTATTTTCCTTTGTTTTGAGAAATTTTTAAATTTCTTTCTTACTCCATTGTGATCAAAAAAGGTTCTTGATATCATTTTAATGTTTTTATTCATTGATTCTTACTTTGTAGCCTAAAACAGTGTATCCTGGAGAATGTTCCATACGCTGATAAGAAGAACGGGTATTCTGTAGCTGTCAGATGAAATATTCTGCAAATGTCTGTTAGGACCATTTGGTCTGCAACACAGTTTAAACCAACTTTTTTGTTGTTGATGATGTTCTGTCTAAATGATCTAACACTGCAGAGAGTAAACTGTTGAAGTCCCCAATTATTATTGTATTGGAGTCTGTCTCTCCTTTTACATCTAATAATATTTGTTTTTATCTTGGTGTTCTGCTGTTGGGTGCATATATATTTACAGTTCTCATATCCTTCTGATGAAGAAAAGCGTGTGGACATTCAGGTCTTCGGAAAGGAATGATGGTTGCCTTTTCTGATGTTTCTGAATGGCCCAGAGGTGACAGAAGTATACACGATCCACTCCTAATGACTTAAGAAAGCAAGGTCTCTGCCTAATCTTGCTTTCTATTGAATCCCAGAAAATTGCACCATTTCTGGCAATAAGTAATTGTTAAATAGATAAATGAATAAAAGGATGAGAGCCTAGAAGAGAATTTGGAAAACTAGGATTGGGGGAGGGACAAAAGACACAGAGGCAGAGATGGAGAGACTGGGGAGAATCTGGTAGCAGAGACCCCAGGTGAGGGAGGTGGCTTAGAGACAAAGTGGTCAGAGGCCTGACCCAGACTCCTCTGCTCTCAGCCCTCAGTCTGCAGGGCTCCATACTGGCAGTGGGAGAGAAGGTCTTCTTCACCAACAGGCAGTCGGTCTATTTAGATGCCATTAGTGAGGCATGTGCCAGAGCAGGCAGCTGCATTGCTGTCCCTAGGAGTCCAGAGAAAAACAAGGCCATTGCAAGATTTTTGAAGAAGTACAACATGTATGCCTACATGGCCCTGGCCAAGGGCCCCAGCCCTGGAGACTTCTGCTACCTAGATGGGGCCCCTGTGGACTACACGAACTGGTGCCCAGGGGAGCTCATAGGTCAGGGCAATGAGAAGTGCTTGGAGATGTACACAGTGGAATGACAGGAGCTGCCTGCAGTACTGACTGACCATCTGTGAGTTCTGAGAGGAATTTAGGCCATGGGACAGGGAGGATCCTGTCTGGCCTTCAGCCTCCATCCTGAAGCTCCACTTGGTTTGTGAGATGCTGGAACTCCCTTTCAACAGAATTCACTGGTGGCTATTACAGCTGGAGGCACCCTTAGCCACCTCATTCCCCTGATGGGCCCTGACTCTTCCTCATAATCACTGACCAGCCTTGACACTCCCCTTGCAAACCCTCCCAGCACTGCACCCCAGGCAGCCACTCCTAACCTTTGCCTTTGGCATGAGATGCAACCCTCCTTATTCCCCATCTGGTCCAGTTCCTTCACTTACAGATGGTAGCAGTGAGGTCTTGGGGTAGAAGGACCCTCCGAAGTCACACACAGTGCCTGCCTCCTGGTGCCCTTAGCTCTCCCTCTGCAACCCAGTGCCATCAGGATGAGCAGTCCTGGCAAACCATAATGACAGAGAGAGGCAGACTTCAGAGAAGTCCTGACTGTGTGGAGCTAAGGACACAGTGGAGATTCTCTGGCACTCTGAAGTCTCTGTGGCAGGGCCTGGTCAGGCTCTCCAGGTGGTCAGAGGGCCCAGTGGTGCCCCAGAATGGTGGTGCCCAAGCCAACCCTGTGACTGCCATGTACGATTCACTCCTTTGAGTCTTTGGATGCCAACTCAGCCCCTGACCTGAAGGCAGCTGGCCTAGGCCTCTAGGGAAGAGCCCCCCACTGCAGACATGATCCAAGTAACTTTCTGCTGATGGACGAATCTGCACCCCACTTCAGACTTCAGTAGGCATTCACACCACCCCCCACACCACTGGCTCCACTTTCCCCTTTCATTAATCTATTCACCCAGATAATCATTAAAATTAAAGTGGACCAGGTCTTAGGATGTGTCTTGAGGTAGGCAAACTAACTGGTGACTCTTGGGGATTTTTTTCCCTGAGCCTATGTCTTCATCTATAAAATGGGGATAAAATACTTGTTGCTGTCACAATTATTACCATTACCCCAGCTAGCAAAATTACTATCAGAGTCATTACTACACACAGAGGCTATTGACTGAGCACATACCCTGTGCCACACACCTTGACAAGCAATTCTAATATGGCTTATTACATATTATTCAATCTTCACACAATGTCATGGGACCAGTATTGTTTTCCCCATTTTTTTTATAAGGACACTGAAGCTTGGAGGAGTGAAATGTTTTGAGTATTATTCTAGAGAGCAAGTGGCAGAGGTGGATCCAAACCCATCTTCCTGGATCTGAAGCTCATGCTCCCAGCCACCCCACCCCTGAGCTGAACAAAGATGATTTAAATGTATGTAATAAATAGTGAATATGTTCATATGTGTTTCCTCTGTTCTGGTTCCAAGAAATATCACATTTCTGTATTTTTGTAAATCAAATAAACCCTGGCTCTGAGCCCCCACTTTCCTCAAGATTGGAAAATTCAATCTCAAGATGTGCTTTCTTTGTTTGATGGGAGGGACCAACTGCTCTCTTCCCTGAGATAGTGCAGGGAAATGGGGAGCTACAGACACCATTTGGAAGAACACATGGGCATCATGAATCCACATGGTCCGTTTGTGGGTGAGAATACCATGCCTTCTGTCCTCCACGCAGCCACCTGAATGATTTCTGCAGCCCAGCAGTGATGGTGGCACTCAGGGCTCAGTCCCAGGCCTCAGTGAGTCATCCTAATTTCAGGTCAGCATGGAATGGGACCACACTCCCATACCCCAGGGCTGTGCAGGAATGAGACCATGTCCCTACTTGCTTGAGGAGGCAGCTACATATGTGTCCCATCTCCCACTTCTCCCCTGTAACACTGTCCCAGAAAGGCTCCCACTTCTCCACCCCCAATACCTGTGAATACTCTTCTTCGGCATTTATTGCTTTTCTTGGGTGGAAGGAAGCTCTGAATCAACACTCAGAAAAATAATGAGAATAAGGGGAACAATTTCTCAGTCTTTCATGAATGAAAAATTTTAATCTGATCACCATTCCGCATGCACTTAGGATGTAGCACACAAATTATTGAGGCCTCCCCCATTCTAACTGGTGTGAGATAGTATCTCACTGTGGTTTTGACTTGCGTTTCTCTGATGACCAGTGATGATGAGCATATTTGCATATGTCTGTTGGCTGCATAAATGTCTTCTTTTGAGAAGTGTGCATTTATATCCTTTGCCCACTTTTTGATGGGGTTGTTTGTTTTTTTCTTGTAAACTTGTTTAAGTTCTTTGTAGTTTCTGGATACTAGCCCTTTGTCAGATGGGTAGATTGCAAAAATTTTCTCCCATTCTGTAGGTTGCCTGTTCACTCTGATGATAGCTTCTTTTGCCATGCAGAATCTTTTATTTTTTTTAATTTTTTTTAAATTTATTATTCTTATACTTTAGGTTTTAGGGTACATGTGCGCAATGTGCAGGTTAGTTACATATGTATACATGTGCCATGCAGGTGCACTGCACCCATCCCATTTGTCTATTTTGGCTTTTGTTGCCATTGCTTTTGGTGTTTTAGTCATGAAGTCTTTGTCCATGCCTATATTCTGAATGGTATTGCCTAGGATTTCTTCTAGGGTTTTCATGGTGTTAGGTCTCATATTTAAGCCTTTAATCTATCTTGAGTTAATTTTTGTATAGTGTAAGGAAGGGATCCAGTTTCAGCTTTTTACATATGGCTAGCCAGTTTTCCCAGCACCATTTATTAAATAGGGAATCCTTTCCCCATTGCTTGTTTTTGTCAGGCATGTCAAAGATCAGATGATTGTAGACGTGTGGTGTTATTTCTGCAGTCTTTGCTCTGTTCCATTGGTCTGTCTATTGTTTTGGTACCAGTACCATGCTGTTTTGGTTACTGTAGCCTTGTAGTATAGTTTGAAGTCAGGTAGCATGATGCCTCCAGCTTTGTTCTTTTTGCTTAGGATTGTCTTGGCAATGCCGGCTCTTTTTTTGTTCCATATGAACTTAAAGTAGTTTTTTCCAATTCTGTGAAGAAAGTCAGTGGTAACTTGATGGGGATAGCATTGAATCTATAAATTACTTTGGGCAGTGTGTCCATTTTCATGATATTGATTCTTCCTATCCATGAGCATGGAATGTTCTTCCATTTGTTTGTGTCCTCTTTTATTTTGTTGAGAAGTGGTTTGTAGTTCTCCTTGAAGAGGTCCTTCACATCATTTGTAAGTTGGATTCCTAGGTATTTTGTTCTCTTTGTAATAATTGTGAATGGGAATTCACTCATGATTCGGCTTTCTGTCTATTATTGAGGTATAGGAATGCTTGTGATTTTTGCACATTGATTTTGTATCCTGAGACTTTGCTGAAGTTGCTCATCAGCTTAAGGAGATTTTGGGCTGAGACAATGGGGTTTTCTAAATATGCAATCATGTCATCTGCAAACAGAGACAATTTGACTTCCTCTTTTCCTAATTGAATACCCTTTATTTCTTTCTCTTACCTGATTGCCCTGGCCAGAATTTCCAACACTATGTTGAACAGGAGTACTGAGAGAGGGCAAGCTTGTCTTGTGCCAGTTTTCAAAGGGAATGCTTCCAGTTTTTGCCCATTCAGTATAATATTGGCTGTGGGTTTGTCATAAATAACTCTTTTTCAAAGGGAATGCTTCCAGTTTTTGCCCATTCAGTATAATATTGGCTGTGGGTTTGTCATAAATAACTCTTATTATTTTGAGATACATTCCATCAATACCTAGTTTATTGAGAGTTTTTAGCATGAAGAGCTTTTTTTGTTGAAGGCTTTTTCTGAATCTATTGAGATAAACATGTGATTTTTGTCATTGGTTCTGTTTATGTGATGGATTACTTTTATTGATTTGCATATGTTGAACCAGCCTTGCATCCCAGGGATGAAGCCGACTTGATCATAGTGGATAACTTTTTGATGTGCTGCTGGATTCGATTTGCCAGTATTTTATTGAGGATTTTTGCATCAATGTTCATCAGGGATATTGGCCTAAAATTCTCTTTTGTGTGTGTGTGTCTCTACCAGGCTTTGGTATCAGGATGATGCTGGCCTCATAAAGGGAGGATTCTCTCTTTTTCTATTGATTGAAATAGTTTCAGAAGGAATGGTACCAGCTCCCCTTTGTACCTGTGGTAGAATTCGGCTGTGAATCTGTCTGGTCCTGGACTTTTTTTGGTTGGTAGGCTATTAATTATCCCCTCAATTTCAGAGCCTGTTATTGCTCTATTCAGAGATTCAACTTCTTACTGGTTTAGTCTTGGGCGGGTGTATGTGTCCAGGAATTTGTCTATTTCTTTTAGATTTTCTAGTTTATTTGTGTAGAGGTGTTTATAGTATTCTCTGATGGTAGTTTGTATTTCTGTGGGATCGGTGGTGATATCCGTTTTATAATTTTTTATTGCATCTATTTGATTCTTCTCTCTTTTCTTCTTTATTAGTCTTACTAGTGGTCTATCTATTTTGTTGATCTTTTGAAAAAACCAGCTCCTGGATTCATTGATTTTTTGAAGGGTTTTTTGTGTCCCTATCTCCTTCAGTTCTGCTCTGATCTTAGTTGTTTCTTGCCTTCTGCTAGCTTTTGAATTTGTTTGCTCTTGCTTCTGTAGTTCTTTTATTATTATTATTATTATTATACTTTAAGTTTTAGGGTACATGTGCACAATGTGCAGGTTTGTTACATATGTATACATGTGCCATGTTGGTGTGCTGCACCCAGTAACTCGCCATTTAACATTAGGTATATCTCCTAATGCTATCCCTCCACCCTCTCCCCACCCACAACAGGCCCCGGTGTGTGATGTTCCCCTTCCTATGTCCATGCGTTCTCATTGTTCAATTCCCACCTGTGAGTGAGAACATGCGGTGTTTGGTTTTTTGTCCTTGCAATAGTTGGCTGAGAATGATGGTTTCCAGCTTCATCCATGTCCCTACAAAGGACATGAATTCATCATTTTTTATGGCTGCATAGTATTCCATGGTGTATATGTGCCACATTTTCTTAATCCATTCTATCATTGTTGGACATTTGGCTTGGTTCCAAGTCTTTGCTATTGTGAATAGTGCCACAATAAACATATGTGTGCATGTGTCTTTATAGCAGCATGATTTATAATCCTTTGAGTATATACTCAGTAATGGGATTGCTGGGTCAAATGGTATTTCTAGTTCTAGATCCCTGAAGAATCACCACACTGACTTCCACAATGGTTGAACTAGTTTACAGTCCCACCAACAGTGTAAAAGTGTTCCTATTTCTTCACATCCTCTCCAGCACCTGTTGTTTCCTAACTTTTTATTGATCGCCATTCTAACTGGTGTGAGATGGTATCTCATTGTGGTTTTGATTTGCATTTCTCTGATGGCCAGTGATGATGAGCATTTTTTCATGTGTCTTTTGGCGGCATAAATGTCTTCTTTTGAGAAGTATCTATTCATATTCTTCGCCCACTTTTTGATGGGGTTGTTTTTTTCTTGTAAATTTGTTTGAGTTCATTGTAGATTCTGGATATTAGCCCTTTGTCAGATGAGTAGATTGCAAAAATTTTCTCCCATTCTGTAGGTTGCCTGTTCACTCTGATGGTAGTTTCTTTTGCTGTGCAGAAGCTCTTTAGTTTAGTTAGATCCCATTTGTCAATTTTGGCTTTTGTTGCCATTGCTTTTGGTGTTTTAGACATGAAGTTCTTGCCCATGCCTATGTCCTGAATGGTATTGCCTAGGTTTTCTTCTAGGGTTTTTATGGTTTTAGGTCTAACATTTAAATCTTTAATCCATCTTGAATTAATTTTTGTATAAGGTGTAAGGAAGGGATCCAGTTTCAGCTTTCTACATATGACTAGCCAGTTTTCCCAGCACCATTTATTAAATAGGGAATCCTTTCCCCATTTCTTGTTTTTGTCAGGTTTGTCAAAGATCAGATAGTTGTAGATATGTGGCATTATTTCTGAGGGCTCTGTTCTGTTCCATTGGTTTATATCTCTGTTTTGGTACCAGTACCATGCTGTTTTGGTTACTGTAGCCTTGTAGTATAGTTTGAAGTCAGGTAGCATGATACCTCCAGCATAATGTTAGGGTGTCAATTTTAGATCTTTCCTGCTTTCTCTTCTGGGCATTTAGTGTTATAAATTTCCCTCTACACACTGCTTTAAATGTGTCCCAGAGATTCTGGTTCATTGTGTCTTTGTTCTCATTGGTTTCAAAGAACATCTTTATTTCTGCCTTCATTTCGTTATTTACCCAGTAGTCATTCAGGAGCAAGTTGTTCAGTCAGTTTCCATGTAGTTGTGCGGTTTTGAGTGAGTTTATTAATCCTGAGTTCTAATTTGATTGCACTGTGGTCTGAGAGACAGTTTGTTGTGATTTCTGTTCTTTTACATCTGCTGAGGAGTGTTTTACTACCATTTATGTGATCAATTTTAGAATATGTGTGATGTGGTGCTGAGAAGAATGTATATTCTATTAATTTTGGGTGTAGAGTTCTGTAGATGTCTATTAGGTCTGCTTGGTCCAGAAGTGAGTTCAAATCCTGGATATCCTTGTTAACCGTCTGTCTCATTGATCTGTCTAATATTGACAGTGAGGTGTTAAGGTCTCCCCTTATTATTGTGTGGGAGTCTAACTCTCTTTGTAGGTCTCTAAGGAATTGCTTTATAAATCTGTGTGCTCTTGTATTGGGTGCATATATATTTAGGATAGTTAGCGGTTCTTGGTGAATTGATCCCTTTACCATTATGTAGTGGCCTTCTTTGTCGCTTTTGATCTTTGTTGGTTTAAAGTCTGTTTTATCAGAGACTAGGATTGCAACCCCTGCTTTTTTTGCTTTCCATTTGCTTGGTAGATCTTCCTCCATCTTTTTATTTTGAGCCTATGTGCATCTTTGCACATGAGATGGGTTTCCTGAATACAGCACATTGATGAGTTTTGACTCTTTATCTGGTTTGCCAGTCTGTATCTTTTAATTGGGGCATTTAGCACATTTACATTTAAGGTTAATATTGTTATGTTTGAATTTGATCCTGTCATTATGATGTTAGCTGGCTATTTTGCCCATTAATTGATGCAGTTTCTTCATAGCATTGATGGTCTTTACCATTTGGCGTGTTTTTGCAGTGGCTGGTACCAGTTGTTCCTTTCCATGTTTAGTGCTTCCTTCAGGAGCTCTTGTAAGGCAGGCCTGGTGGTGACAAAATATCTCAGCATTTGCTTGTCTTTAAAGGATTTTATTTCTCCTTCACTTACGAAGCTTAATTTGGCTGCATATGAGATTCTGGGCTGAAAATTCTTTTCTTTAAGAATGTTGAATATTGGCTCCTACTCTCTTCTGGCTTGTAGGGTTTCTGCTGAGAGATCTGCTGTTATTCTGATGGGCTTCCCTTTGTGGGTAACCTGACCTTTCTCTCTGCCTGCTCTTAACATTTTTTCCTTCATTTCAACCTTGGTGAATCTGACAATTATGTGTCTTAGGGTTGCTCTTCTCGAGGAGTATCTTTGTGGTGTTCTCTGCATTTCCTGAATTTGAATGTTGGCCTGTCTTGCTAGGTTAGGGAAGTTCTCCTAGATAATATCCCGAAGAGTGTTTTCTAACTTGGTTCCATTCTCCTTGTCACTTTCCAGTACACTAATCAAACATATATTTGGTCTTTTCATGTAGTCCCATATTTCTTGGAGGCTTTGTTAGTTTCTTTTCACTCTTTTTTCTCTAATCTTGTCTTCTCACTTTATTTCATAAATTTCATCTTCAATCACTGATATCCTTTCTTCCACTTGATCGAATCGGCTAATGAAGCTTTTGCATGCATCAGAAGTTCTTGTGCCATGGTTTTCAGCTCCATCAGGTCATTTAAGGTCTTCTCTACACTGTTTATTCTAGTTAGCCATTCGTCTAACCTTTTCTCAAGGTTTTTAGCTTCCTTGCGATGGGTTAGAACATGCTCCTTTCACTCGAATAAGTTTGTTATTACTGACCTTCTGAAGGGTACTTCTGTCAACTCATCAAACTCATTCTTCATCCAGTTTTGTTCCCTTGCTGGTGAGGAGCTGTGATCCTTTGGAGGAGAAGAGGCAATCTGTTTTTTGGAATTTTCAGCTTTTCTGCTCTGGTTTCTCCCCATCTTTGTGGTTTTATCTGCCTTTGGTCTTTGATGTTGGTGACCTACAGATGGGTTTTGGTGTGGATGTCCTTTTTGTAGATGTTGATGCTATTCCTTTCTGTTTGTTAGTTTTCCTTCTAACAGACAGACCCCTCAGCTGCAGGTCTGTTGGAGTTTGCCGGAGGTCCACTCCAGACCCTGTTTGCCTGGGTATCACCAGCGGAGGCTACAGAACAGCAAATATTGCTGCCTGATCCTTCCTCTGGAAGCTTTGTCTCAGAGGGGCACCCACCTGTTTGAGGTGTCTTTTGGCCCCTACTGGGAGAAGTTTCCCAGCCAGGCTACATGGGGGTCAGGGACCCACTTGAGGGGGCAATCTGTCTGTTCTCGGAGCTCAAACACTGTGGTGAGAAAACCACCGCTCTCTTCAGAGCTGTCAGACAGGGACATTTAAGTCTGCAGAAGCTGTCTGTTGCCTTTTGTTCTACTATGCCCTGCCCCCAAGAGGTGGAATCTATAGAGGCAGTAGGCCTTGCTGAGCTGCGGTGGGCTCTGCCCAGTTTGTGCTTCCAGGCCTCTTTCTTTACACTGTGAGCTACTCAAGCCTCAGTAATGGCAGACACCCCTCCCCCCATCCAGCTGCAGCATCACAGGTCCATCTCAGACTGCTGCACTAGCAGTCAGCAAGGCTCCGTGGGGGTGGGACCCGCCGAGCCAGTCAAGGAGGGTATCTCCTGGTCTGCTGGTTGCTAAGCCTGTGGGAATAGTGCAGTATTTGGTCAGGAGTGTACCGTTTCTCCAGATACAGTCTGTCACAGCTTCCCTTGGCTAGGAAAGGGAAATCCCCCAACCCCTTGCGCTTCCTAGGTGAGACGATGCCCTGCCCTGCTTCAGCTCTCCCTCTGTGGGCTGTACTCACTGTCCAACAAGTCCTAATGAGATGAACCAGGTACCTCAGTTGGAAATGCAGAAATCACCTGTCTTCTGCATTGATCTTGCTGGGAGCCACAGACCGGAGCTGTTCCTATTCGGCCATCTTCAATTCTGTTAGATTTTATAAATATAGTTGGTATTTACAAATGATGGAAATTTTTTTCTGTTCCTATATGACATTTATATTTTAATATCTCAATTCTTACCTTTATATAGGGGACAGAAACCTCTATAGCTTTTGAAGAGACACAGTGAAAATGGACTCTTTGTGTACAATGTGAATTTGGCCCTGATTGTGTAATAGGAACACTTCCAATATATCACCATTGAAAATGTTGCCTGTTTTAAGTGTCTAGTAAATACCTTGTGTCAAGGTAAAAAAGTTTCCTCTTTTTTCTAGTTAGCTAAGATTGTTTTCATTATGAAAGTGTGTTGCACTTTAGCAGATGAATTTTCAGCATTTTCTTTAGTCTGTTAACATCAAGGCAAGAGAGTGTCAAGCAAGTAGTATTGGCATCCAGAGCATGCCACTGAGCATAAGAGGCTGTAAGTGCCTCATTATTTAAGTTTGGAGAAATGCCCCAGGGACTCCACCATAGAACCTGCAAGGAGTGGGCTGTTCAGCAGAAGTGGTTTAATAATCCCCATTCTCTTGTCAGTAAAAGGAGGCCTGGAGAGAAGCGAAGGTTGCTGACCCACCTTGGGTGACATTTGTGCTCTCACAGTGGAAATCATCCCTTCCCCTCCTCTCCTTTTGGGGTATGGAAGGTGATTGTCCTAAGCCCCTCCTAATATTTGTGAGTAGGGATGCTCAGGTTACCTCAACATCTCTGATTAAGTCATGTAAGTCAAGGATGGGGAATCATTGCCTTTTGTAAAATTCTGACATTTGGAACCAGCAGATGGACTGATTTTATGGAGCATGGGGAGAAGAAGAGGAAGGACAAAGCTGTGAGCAGGAGTGTTCTGGGGCAATGTGGATTGCAACACCATGGTTTGAGTCTCCTAGGGGGCTGTGTGAATGCCAGTATCACAGGAGCTGCCTGGGGTTCACACCCTACTCATGAGCAAGTTGCTTCCTGAAACTCAGGGACCCCAGCAACAAGATATTATGGACTGAAATGTGTACTGGTGCAATGGTGAGGGTAAGGGACATGCAGCTAGAGGCAATCATAGAGTCTCTTTCCTGAAGAACCAGCTGCTGAAAGGAGCTGTCATTTGTAATCAGTCACACAAAGGTCCCCAACAACCAGTCAGTGTGGGCTGAGAGGCAGTAGTGTACCTACTGACATATGGTTCCTCCTGTGAGCAGATATTGCCCACCATTGGCACCAACAGCATTCTCTCTACCCCCTGCACATGCAAAGAAATAAGAGAGTAGGCCACTGCCCACCCTTCACTTCAAGAAGCAACAGCTTCAAGCTGAGCCACAACTCTATGGCCTGAGTGGTGAAATGACAAAACTGGAGGGCAACGTCATTTGTTTGGACTGTGTTTGAAATCAACCCTAGAAAGTTTGCATTACAGGAGTCTGGGAAAAAAATGTATGAAGAATTTTGAGACCATGTATTAGTTTTGGGAACAGGCTTCAAGCTTCAAGATTGCAAGGATCTGAATTAGGCTCTTAATAAAACCTGCTATTTATTAAACTAGTGATTTGCATTGATTTATTTTTTGATGTTGTGCCATCCTTGCATTCCTTGGATATGCCCTACTTGGTCTGATGCTATACATGTTCATCACACACCCTATGGGCCAGGCACTATACTAGTTAAACTTATTAACCCTATTTTATAGATGCTATTATTCTCCCATATTTACAAATAAGAAAGTCAAGGGATATAGAGGTTAAAGTGATTTGCCAAATATTATGCAGCTAGTTCTTGGGCCAATGAATGTAGGAAGTCAGATTCCAGAGACTGCTATTAACCATGAATACAGGGCTGGACTTTACTGTTGTAAGCCCTTGAGAGGGAAATTTACTGTTGTGTTAGCTGACTGATACAATATCAATGATTAATAGAAAAGGTATAAGAAATTAACAGATCAGCCCAGGCACAGTGGCTCACGCCTGTAATCCCAGCACTTTTAATAGTTATTTTTTAAATTGTATTTTTGCCTCTCTGCTTATAAATTAGATATTCTAAAAGGCTTGTTTTGTTCAATCCTTATCCATTCTGAATTACATGTTCAGCTAATCATCTCAGCTAAGTAGTATTTTGGATACAAGCCATTTCTATAAGAGAGTAGTAATTTCTTCTCTGAAGATTTGATACAACTCACCTTAAAACCATTTTGTTGATGGAGGTATGGTTATTAATTTTTGTCTTCCATTTCTATATTTTATGATTAGTGATATATCAATTACTCTCATATATCAGTTATTCCTGAGCCAACTTAAATAATTCTAAACTTTCTTATAATATGTATTTTACCAATTTTCCATATGTTGCTATACAATTAACCTTACGTAGTGTGATTTTATAATGTCAGTACCATCTGTACTAGTATAATAATCCCTTTTCCTCCTGATTTGTTTGTTGTTGTTGTTGTTCGTTTGTTTGTTTGAGATGGAGTCTCACTCTGTAGCCCAGGCTGGAGTACAGTGGCATGATCTCGGCTCACTGCAAACTTTGCCTCCTGGATTCAAGCAATTCTCCTGCCTCAGCCTCCCAAGTAGCTGGGATTACAGGCGTGCACCACCACGTCCAGTTAATTTTTGTATTTCTAGTAGAGATGGGGTTTCACCATGTTTGCCATGCTGGTCTTGAACTCCTGACCTCAGGTGATCTGCCTGCCTCAGCCTCCCAAAGTGCTGGGATTACAGGCGTGAGCCACTGTGCCTGGGCTGATTTGTTAATTTCTTATACCTTTTCTATTAATCATTGATATTGTATCAGTCAGCTAACACAACAGTAAATTTCCCTCTCAAGGGCTTACAACAGTAAATGTTTTATTTTCTGCTCCAGATCTTCCAGTTTGTTGAGGTTTGGCTGATTTCAGCTGAGTGAGCCTGGACTCAGCAGCAGTCAGCTGGACTCCAGACTTTCAGGTGAGTTCATGACTGTTCCATATCACTTTCCAGGGATACATACTTCCCATGATTGGGAAAGAAGCACAAAGGCCGTAGCAAACCTGTAAGCACACATTAAGCTGCTGCTCCTTTCGTTTCAGCTCAGGGTCACACGGCCACACCAAACAGCAAAGGGGCTGGAGTGTTTACTCCTCACACTCTAGTGGGAGCCTTTGTGAAGTCCTATGGCAAAGGGCCTGAGATGTAATTTTACAACATGGAGGAAACAACCCAAACTACCACGGCCATATCTGCTAAGTTTATGTCTCTTACAAAGAACCAGTATTCTATTTTATTAGCTCTATGGTTATTTTTAATTCTAGTTTATTAATTTAATTATATAATTTTCATTCATTCCTTCATTATACCCTCTTTTGAAGTGCATATTAATTTATCTGTCATGTAGGGTCCACACTCCTTGGAGGGCTATTTCTGAGGCTTATCATTTCTATCAGCTCTCATTCTGTTTGTCCCCTACTATATTTGGTAATTGTCCCATGGTGAACACAAATCTGCCTGGCCTCCATCTGAGACACCACTGAGGTGCCTGGGCTACGGGTGTGGTTCTTCTCCACTGCGTTTATGTCTCCACAGTGTGGGAGATCATGCCACGCTGAGACACTGGAAACACAATTTTTCATCTTGGCATAAATAGCAGAATTCTGTAATAGTCGTAATAGCAACATAAATTCATCCCTGGGTCTATGAGAGGACAGACCTATGGGTACACATCCTTGGGGGATAATCTCATCCCCTCCAGAATCCAGGCTTTCTCAGGTTCCTTTGCTCCTAGGTGTATTTACCTCCTGCCTACCCTCTTTCCGCTCAAACCACCCTTTCTCTAACTCTGCAGCACAGTTAGGATCCTGGTTCAACACAAATCTGTCAGTTTCACATTCCCACCTTCCTCAGAGGTCTGCCTATTTGCTGAGCGAATTGAAAGTCCTTTGTCCTCTGGGCCTATGGGCTCTTCAACATTGTGTCAATGGCATCAGGAGACACAGCCTTGAGAGGGATCTTCTTTACCACAGAAGCACCTCTTGGTGCCTGGCAGGCCCCCTGAATGGGAACTGGGAGGGCCGCTGGACAGGGCCTGATGACATGAGTACACAAGGGTGAGGACCCTTGAGAAGCCAAAATGCCTATCACAAGGCGGAGTCACAGGGAAGTGACCCACCCCACTCCCCACCTGGGAAAAACAAACTTCTCAAGCTGTTTGGTGACATGAAGTGTTTCAAAGAATGGGTGTGAGTTTGGAGGAAGGCAAGCATCAAAGATCATATCCGGGACCTGGGCAGCTTGACTAGGCTTTGGCGACAAGAACTGGACGCTTCTGGAAACTCAGGCCTGGATGAGCACAGATGGTCTGGTGTCTGCTTGAGGTCTCTGCCTCTCTCCTCTCCCTCGCACCCAATCCTCCTGTGTGCCCAGCCCTGGTTTGCACCCTGGGGATAGAGATGTGAACTGAGAATAGAAAAGTGAGATCACTGGTAAGGGGGGCACAGATGGTAGCTCCAGCCGGAGAGAAGAGGGCTGATTTGAGGACACACTCCTGGAGGATTCATTTGTTCCATAAATGTTTATTGAGCATTGACTCTGTTTCCAGGCACTTTCTTGGTGGAGAAACAACAGCTGGGAAACAAGACCCCTGTTCTCATGAGCTTCTCATTCTACAGGGGTGGGGTGGGTGATCAATCAATATGCAACCAAATAAACAAAACAGTACCACATGGAAGCAACAATCGGCAGAAAATTAGAACAGAGAATTACAACTCACTGACAGAGTGACTACTTAAAATTACAAGGTTAGCAAAGACCTTTCTCCAGAGATAATATTTCAGCTGAAAGCTGAGTGACAACAATTAAGCATGCAGAGATGCAGGGACATGTCCAGGCAGAGGGAGCAGCAGATGCCAATGCCCACATTCAGCTGTGGATTGAAGTCATCTGCAAATACCCCTTCTCCTTGTGCCTGGCCTGGTGAGATGCCCAAACAAGACATTTGACAAAAGTTCTAAATGAGAGGAGAGGAAGGAGGTGACTCAGTGCTGGGGGTCTTTAGTCTCTCACCCTGGCCCTGCAATAAACGAAACACAAATGGAAGTAGTCGATTCAACTGATACAAAGGTATGTGCGCATGCATCTGTGTGTGTCCCTGTACGTGTGTGTGTGCGTGTGTGTGTGTGTATGTGCATGCATTTGTCTGGTGGAAGATCTATGCATGCTTTTTCTGGAAATAAATATCTAGAGAAAGCTACCCTAAGAACCTGTGACTCTGGAGGCTCAGAGGTGTTTAGCTGTGGAGACAAATGCCTGGGAGGGAGCAGTGCAGGATGGGGTGAGGACACTAATGTAGAGAGCTGCCTAGCTCTGCGCTGGAGACCCAGTGGCATCCCAGGCAGAGATGAGTGAGACAGACCCAACGGGGAAAAGGGAGATCCAGGTTCAGTCTGTGTCTTTCTGAATCTCCACCTCCAGCAGGCGTCTCCTCCACATGAGGGTTTGAGTACAGACTTTGGGAGGCTCCTCTTTCATCAGGACCCATGCTACACTCAGAACAATCCCCGTAAAATGCCATTGCCTCCAAAACAAAGCTGCTCGCTGACTCTCTGGGATCCCATATTTCCACACAGGAATTGGGGATGTGTGCTTGTCCCTACAGAGGGATGTCGCACCTGGTTAGGGAGCTGGTCTTGGTGCAGGCCTTCCCCTGGGATGCAGGATGGGGGGTCTTTCTTCTTTGGGTCACCATTAGCTTGCTGGCTGTTCCCGGGGTGAATATGAATGGAGTATTGAGCTTTTTTGGAAAAAAAAAATGAGTGACAGCCACTGGGTCATCTTCCCTTTGTCTTGCAACAGATCAAGGGCTCAGAGGTTTGCAGGGTCCTCCTGGGAAGTTGGGGCCCCCAGGAAACACAGGGGCTCCTGGAATTCCAGGACCAAGGAGCCAAAAAGGAGATCATGGGGACAATTCAGGTAAGGGGCATACCTCAGCATGTGTGGCCTGAGGGCCCCAGGGCCTGGGGAGCTGGTGGGTCAGCTGGGAGGTCCCCTTCTCCTTCTTCTCCTGCTGCCTCATGGGAAGGTGCTCAATTCTGCTTCCTGGGCCAGCACCCCCGGCCCTCTCAGCTTTACTTGGGGCCTGAGGAGACTCCCATAGGTGCCCAGGTGCAGATGTTCAAGCCACGTAGGGCCATTCCCTCATCAGGTCCCTTAGCAGATGGGCCCTGGCTTTTCTTCAGCGGAAACAGTCCAGCGTGCACCTCTGGGGTGCCAGGGAGGAAACAGGTCCTTTAGAGGTTGGGTTTATGTCCACTGTCACAAGAATGCATGAAAATGGTCTGCCTCTTAGGACCCCTGGGTGACAGGGAACATCACAGCAACTTAGTTCAGAGTAAAATAGAGCAAATTCAGTAAGAACAAAAGAACAATGACAACCCACTTATTCATATTTGTCTACCAGCCTGTCAAAACAATAAAGGTATTAAAAAGTGTATCTGGAATGAGAAATGAAAATGAATGACAAAGAAAAGTTTTCAGAAAGAAGAGTAATGAGTTGAGTATTTTCTTATGAGTTCTTACAATATGACAATATGCAAGCCGTATGTGGAGACGGGGGTCCAAGACTGAAGTTCCAGGTTGTGAAGGGATGCAGAGATATAGCTAGGAAGCAGAAATATAGTCATTTTTCCCCTTTTATTTCTTTTGCTTTCTTATTTTTCTGGAACAAACATTCTTCTTAGTAAGCCACTTTGTTTTTTTCAAAATGCTCCACTCTCCAACTTAAGGTCTTCTCCATAAATACCTTCTCCCTATTGCTTTGCAGTTGCTGAGGCTAAGCTGGCCAGCTTAGAGAAAGAGCTACAGAGCCTGAGATCAGAACTGGACCACACGAAGAAGCATGAGCTTTCTCTCTGCCCATAATGTGTTCTTGTCTCTCACTCTTTTCTTCAGCGCACTCTAGGTTTGGAGGAGGTGGGAGGGGAACTAATTCATGAGCACTTGTCCTACAGCAGGGCCTATGCTGGGTGGCATTTTCCCATAAGATGGTTTCATGCAATCCCCTCAGCAACCTCAGTTGTGGTTGTTGAACTTGCTTTATTGACAGGTGAGGAAACCGAGGTGCAGGAAGTGTTGGTGACTCATTTCAGGTCACACAGCCTGGAAGTGGCAGGGGAAGGGTTGGATGGAGATCTGTTGTCTCCAAAGTCTGTGCTCCTTCCCTGTCATCTACTGTGCTCTGATGTCTGTCCCTGCCTCTTCCTTATCCTGGTGCCCAAGCCTGCAGTGAGGCCCAAGACTGTCTCCCTATGTGCACCTGTGCTGGGGCAGGTTTTAGCAGATGCTTTTTCAAGGTGGGATATCCCAGGGGAGTCTGGGCTGTCTGCAGGTGTCTGGATGCCCCTTCCCAGGCTCTGCAGCCGAGGCCTGCTTCCTGACCAGGCTCTGGCCTGAGCTGCTGGGCATAGGGTGATTTTTCAGAGGTCTGACTTCCCAGGGAACTCAGACTACTTGCCTACTGTCCTGGGCTGGGCTCCAAACCCAGCGAACCTCACTCACCATTTGTGATTTTAGTGCAAGCCTTCTCTTTGGGGAAAATGTCTGGGAAGAAGTTCTTCTTGACCAACGATGAGCAGATGCCTTTCTCCAAAGTGAAGAATCTATGTGCTGGGCTCTAGGCCACAGTGGCTGCCCCCAAGAATGCCAAGGAGAATAAGGCTATCCAGGATGTGGGCAAAGACACTGCCTTCATGGATATCACAGATGGGGCCAACAAAGGCCAGTTCATGCACGTGACGGGCGGGAGGCTGACCTACAGCAACTGGAAGAAGGACAAGCCAAATGACCACGGCTCAAGGGAGGACCGTGTGATTCTCCTGAAGGACAGGCTCTGGAATGATATCTCCTGCGTGTCCTGCTTCCTGGCCATCTGTGAGTTTACCGCCTGAAGAGGCATGTTCCTTGGCCCCCTCCTTGGCTCCCAGCTGAACTCTCTGCTGTCCCTCCAAATTAATATGTTGAAATCTTAACTCTCCAGGTGATAATATTAGGAGACAGGGATTTGGGGAGGTAATTAGGCCACAAGGGCAGAGGCTAATGATTGGGATTAATGTTCTTAGAGCCCCAGAAGAGATTCAGAGAGCTAGTTAGTCCTTACACCCTATGAGGACAGCCAGAAGGTGCCACCTATGAACCAGAGAGCAGACCCTCACAAGACACCACATCTGCTGGCGTCTTGTTCTCAGACTTTCCAGCCTCCAGATCTGTAACAAATACATTTCTGTTGTTTTTAAGCCGTTCAGTTTGCAGTATTTTGTTATAACAGCCTGAAGGGATTGAGACAGCGCCAAGAACCAAAACCACACAATATTATAAAATACTAACAATGCAATGGCTGCACATAAGATCTATTCAAAATTTTTATACTATGTTATACTCCACTAATTAAAAATGATTTTTTGCCCATTTTCTAATTAGATTGTCTGTTTTTTTTGACTGTTAAGTTTTGAGAGTTCATTATACATACTAGATACTAGCCCTTCATTGGATATGTGATCTGTAAATATTTTCTTAACAGTCTGTAGCTTGTCTCTTCATCCTCTTAAAAGCATCTTTCACTGAGCAAAGGTTTTCCATTTTGGTGAAGTCCAGTTTATCAATCTTCTTTTAATATATTGTGCTTTTGATGTCAAGTATATGGACTTTTTGCCTAGTCCAAGATTGCAAACATTTCTACTATTTTTTCTAAAATTTTATAGTTTTACATTTTAATTCAAGTCTATCATCCATTTTGAGTTAATTTTTGTATAAGATGTGAATCTCAGATTGATGTCCCCCTCTCTCCTTGTCTCCCTCCCTTTCTTTCTCCCTCCATCCGTCCTTCACTTCTTTCTTTCTTTTTCTTTCTCTTTTCCTTTCCTTTCCTTTATCCTTTCCTTTTCCTTGTTTCTTTCCTTTCCTTTCCCTTTCTCTCTTTCTTCTTTCTTTCTTTCTCTTTCCTTCCTTCCTTTCTCTCTCTCTTTCTTTCTCCTTTCTTTCCCTTTATCCTTTCCTTTTCCTTTTTTCTTTCCTTTCCTTTCCCTTCCTCTCTCTTTCTCTTTCTTTTCTTTCTTTCTTTCCTTCTTTCTTTCCTCCCTCCTTTTTTCTTTCTTTCTTTCTTTCTTTCTTTCTTTCTTTCTTTCTTTCCTTCCTTCCTTCCTTCCTTCTTTCTTTCCTGCCTCCTTCTTTCTTTCTTCCTTTTCTTTCTTTCCTTCTTTGCTTTTTTTTTTTTGGCAGTCTCACTCTGTTGCCCACACCCAGGCTGGAGTGCAGTGACACAATCTTAGCTCATTGCAACCTCTGCCTCCCGGGTTGAAGTCATTCTCATGCCTCAGCCTCCCAATTAGCTGGGATTACAGGCATGCACCACCACGTCTGGCTAATTTTTGTATTTTGTAGTAGAGGTGGGGTTTTCTTGGCCAGGCTGGTCTCAAACTTCTGGCCTCAAGTGATCCACCCACCTTGGCCTCCCAAAGTGCTAAGATTACAGGCACTAGCCACTACACTGGGCCTCCTTCCTTCCTGCTTTCCATCTTTCCTTCCTTCCTTCCTTCATTCCTTCATTCCTTCCTTCCTCCCTCCCTCCTTCCCTCCCTTCCTTCTTTTCATCCTCTTTTCCTTCCTTTCTTTCTTTTTATTCCTGTGGATGTCCAATCACTTTAGTACCATTTGTTGAAAAGGCTATCTCCATTGCATTGCTTTTGCTGTTTTGTTAAAAATGTTGGACATATTTGTGTGGGTCTGTTTCTGGGTTCTCCCTTCAGTCATAGTGATATAAGTGTCCATCCTGCAGCCAATATCACACAGTATTTTTTTCCCATCTCCCTAATAAAGGATTACTGGAACTGTCTCTCAGTGAGGTGGAGAACTTGATTTCAGGGAAACTGGTGTCCTATTCAGAGTATGAGGAAATATGTTTCAGTTCTTAGCACCCTTCCTTTGTTTAATCTATACTCCTCAATCTCCTCAATAGAAACTGGTGTCCTATTCAGAGTATGAGGAAATATGTTACATATATTCCTTAGTATTTTATTTTGCCTTAGTATTTTATTTTGGGGGTGGTAATGTAAATGGTATTGTGTTTTTAATTTCAAATGTTACTTGTTCATTGCTGGCATATAGAAAAGTGATTGATTTTTTGTATTAAATTTGTATCCTGTAACCCTGCCATAACTGTTTAGTAATTCCATTTTTTTCTTGGTTGTTTAAGATTTTTTTACACAACTCATTATGTTATGTGTGAACAAAGACATTGTTTTCTCTTCCATCCCAATATATATACCTCTTACTTCCATTTTTTGTCTTATTGCATTAGCTAAGACTTTCAGAAACATGTTGAAAACTACTTGTAAGTAGGGACAAACTTGCCTTTTTCATAATCTTAGTGGTATGTTACATATTTCCTCATTGTATATTACATATACTCCTCAATCTTCATCAATGTACCTTCACACAGGGGATATGGAGGTTGAGGAGAGTTTGTTTTTTACACTGAACATGGGATGGATGGTTTTTGGTCTTTTTGTATTCTTTTGTATAATTTTGATACATTTTTGTGGTTGTATGAAATCTGTAATGTATTTTTATTTGGTTTTTAACATTTTTTATTTTAATTGACAAAAATTGTATGTATTTATCTTGTACAACATGTTGTTTTGAAATATATCTACATTGTAGAATGGCTAAATGGAGCTAACTAGTACAGGTATTACATACTCATCAGTCTTTTCTGGTGAGCATACTTAAAATCTAGTCTCTTAGCAATTTTCAGGAATACAATACATTCTTATTCTTGTAGTCACCATGTTGTACAATACAACACACTCTGGATTACTGTAGCTCTATAATAAATCTTAAAATTGGGTGGATTAATTCTCTTATTTTATTAATTATTTTAAAGATTGTTTTAGTTGTTGTAGTTCTCTTGCCTTTCCATATACTTTTTAGAATAATCTTGTCAATATCTACAATCATGTTTGGATTTTGATAGCAATTGTATTGAACCTGTATAACAACTTGAGGAAATTAACATATTTACTGTGTTTGTTTACAATCCATGAATATATTATGTCTCTCCATTTATTTCGATCTTTGATTTCCTGCATCAGCACTTTCTAGTTTTCAGCATACATGCCCCTGTTTTGTTGTTACGCCTAGATATTTCATTTTTAAAGTGATTGTAAATGGTATCGTATTTTTATTTTGTTGTTCGTGTGTTCATCACTAGTAAATAGAAATACAAGTGATATTATTTTATTTGTTATTTAATTATTTATTTTTAAAAGACTTTATTTTTTAGAGCAGATATAGGTTCATGACAAAATTAAGTGGGAAGTGCAGAGATTTTCCATATATCCTCTGCCCTGCATGTGCTTAACCTCCCTCATTATGAACATCCCCCACCAGATTAGTACATTTAGTGCAACTGACGAACTTGCATGGACACATCATTATCACTCAGCTTCCATAGTTTGCATTAGTGTTCACTCTTGGTGTTGTACATTTCTATGTGTTTGACCATTGTGTAATGACCAGTATCCACCATTATAGTATCACACGGAAGAGTTTCACTGCACTAAAAATCTTCTGTGCTCTGCCTGTTCCCCCTTCACTCTCCTGTAATGCCTGGCAACCACAGATATTTTTTATTATCTTCACAGTTTTGCCTTTTCCTGACTGTCATAGTTTGAATAATACAGTATGTAGTCTGTTCAGATTGGCTTCCTTCATTTGATAATATGCATTTAAGTTTTCCTCCATTTATTTTTATGGCTGGATAGCTCATTTATCCTTAGCACTGAATAACCTCCTATTGTCTGGATGTACTATGGTTTATTTATCCGTATACCTACTGAAGGACATCTTGGTTGCTTCCAAGTTTTGGCAAGTATGAATAAAGCTGCTATAAAAATTTATGTGCAGGTTTTTAGGTGGGCATAGTCTTTCAACTCCTTTGGATAAATACCAAGGAATGTGATTGCTAGATAATATGTCAGGAATGTGTTTAGTTTTATGAGGAACTACCAAATCGTGTTCCAAAGTGGCTGTGCCATATTACATTCCCATGATCAATGAATGAGTTTCTGTTGCTCTACATCCTTAGCAGCATTTGGTATTGTCAGTGCTCCAAATTTTGGCAGTTCTAATAAGTATGTAGGGGTATCTCATTATTTCAGTTTGCATTTTCCTGATGACACATGATATGGAGCATCTTTTCATGTGCTTATGTGCCATCTGTGTATCTTCTTTGGTAAGTTGTCTATTAAGGACTTTGGTCCATATTTTAATCGAGTCGTGTCCTTATTGTTGAGTTGTAGGAGTTATTTGTATACAACACTTCTTTATCAGATATATATTTTGCAAATATATTTTCTCCGAGTCTCAGTTTTGTGTTCTCATTCTCTTGAAATATATTTTGCAAAGCAGACATTTTTAAATTTTAACAAACTCCAGCTTATCTATTCTTTCTTTCATAGATCATGCCTCACATTTGCTTCTAAGAAGTCATTGCCAAACTCAAGGTCATTTACATCTTCTCTGTTATCTTCTAGGAATTTTCTAGTTTTGTGTTTTACATTTAGGTCTATGATTCATTTTGAGTTCATTTTTGTGAAAGGTGTAAGTTTTGTGTCTAGATTGACTCTTTTTGGCATACAGATGTGCAGTTGTTGTAGCAACATTTGTTGAAAAGACTATTGTTCTTTTGTTGCCTTTGCTTCTTTCTCAAAGGTCAGTTTACGATATTAATGCAGTTATATTTCTAGACTCTTTATCCTGTTCCATTGATCTCTTTGTCTGTATTTTCACCAATACTACACTATCTTGATTACTGTACCTGTGTAGTAAGTGTTGAAGTCAGGTAGTGTCAGTCCTCCAACTTTACTCTTCTTCAATATTGTGTTGGCTATTCTGTGTCTTTTGCCTCTCCACATACACTTTAGAATCAGCTTATCAATACCTCCGAAATAATTTTCTGTGATTTAACTTGAAATTTTATTAAATCTATAAATCAATCTGGAAATAATTGGCATCTTAACAATATTAAGTCATTCTATCTTTGAACATGGAATATCTCTCCATTTATTGAGCTCTTCTTTGATTCCTTTTATCAGAGTTTTGTGGTTTTCCTTATGTAGGTCTTATATATATTTTGTTAGATGTTTGCCCTAGTATTTTATTTTGGGCGTGGTAATGTAAATGGTATTGTGTTTTTAATTTCAAATTTTACTTGTTCATTGCTGGCATATAGAAAAGTGATTGATTTTTTGTATTAAATTTGTATCCTGTAACCCTGCCATAACTGTTTAGTAATTCCATTTTTTTCTTGGTTGTTTAAGATTTTTTTACACAACTCATTATGTTATGTGTGAACAAAGACATTGTTTTCTCTTCCATCCCAATATATATACCTCTTACTTCCATTTTTTGTCTTATTGCATTAGCTAAAACATGTTGAAAACATGTTCAGAAACATGTTGAAAACTACTTGTAAGTAGGGACAAACTTGCCTTTTTCATAATCTTAGTGGTAAAATTTTGAAAACATGTTCAGAAAGATGTTGAAAACTACTTGTAAGTAGGGATGAACTTGCCTTTTTCATAATCTTAGTGGTAAAATTTTGGGTTTCTCACTATTAACTATCAGCTGAAGTTTTTTTAATAGATATTTTTTATTAAGTAGTAAACCCTATTCATAGTTTACTGAGAGTTTTGGGTTTTGTCAAATGCTTTTTCTGTATCTACTGATATGATCATGTGATTTTCCTTATTTCACATGTTGATGTGATGGGTTGCATTAATTGATTTTCCAATTTTGAAACAGCCTTACAGGCCTGAGACCAATATTAATGCAAGAGGGCTATATCCGTGGGAAACACTGAGCCTTCTGACCTCAATCCTTTATTGTTGCTTTCATCCTGTCTGGCCCCTGGAGGCTGTGTGCTACTGGATAAAGAAGTATGCCACTCTGATGCTCTTTCCCTTATATAGAATTCTTAAAATCATCATTCTCAGTAAACTATCGCAAGAACAAAAAACCAAACACTGCATATTCTCACTCATAGGTGGGAATTGAACAATGAGAACACATGTACACAGGAAGGGGAACATCACACTCTGGGGACTGTTGTGGGGTGGGGGGAGGGGGGAAGGATAGCATTGGGAGATATATCTAATGCTAGATGACGAGTTAGTGGGTGCAGCACACCAGCATGGCACATGTATACATATGTAACTAACCTGCACATTGTGCACATGTACCCTAAAACCTAAAGTATAATAATAATAAATAAATAAATAAATTAAAAAAAAAGAATTCTTAAGATTTACTCATTGTCTTTTGCTTTCAACAAAAGTAAAAGATTTGAACAAAAGTTTGATTATGATATATCTAGGTGTGGATTTCTTTGAGTTTATCCTACTTGAAATTTGTTGAGTTTTTTGGATGTGTAGATTAACAACTGGCTAAAATTTAAAATATGGACAAGTGTTGGTAAGAATATACAGCAACTGGAAATGTCAAATACTGCTGATAGAAGGAGAAATTGTTGGAATTTGAAAAACAGTTTGACAGAATATATTTTATTTTATTTTATTTTTTCTTTTTTTTAAGCTATACTTTAAGGTCTAGGGTACATGTGCACAACATGCAGGTTTGTTACATATGTATACATGTGCCATGTTGGTTTGCTGCACCCATTAACTCGTCATTTACATTAGGTATTTCTCCTAATGCTATCCCTCTCCCATCCCCCCACCCCATGACAGGCCCCAGTATGTGATGTTCCCCGCCCTGTGTCCATGTGTTCTCATTGTTCAATTCCCACCTATGAGTGAGAACATGCGGTGTTTGGTTTTCTGTCCTCATGATAGCTTGCTCAGAATGATGGTTTCCAGCTTCATCCATGTTGCTACAAAGGACATGACCTCATCCCTTTTTATGGCTGCATAGTATTCCATGGTGTATATGTGCCACATTTTCTTAATCCAGTCTATCATTGATTGACATTTGGGATGGTTCCAAGTCTTTGCTACTGTGAATAGTGCTGCAATAAACATACGTGTGCATGTATCTTTATAGTAGCATGATTTATAATCCTTTGGGTATATGCCCAGTAATGGACTGCTGGGTCAAATGGTATTTCTAGTTCTAGATCCTTGAGGAATTGCCACAGTGTCTTCCACAATGAATGAACTGGTTTACACTCCAACCAACAGTGTAAAAGCATTCCTATTTCTCCACATCCTGTCCAGCACCTGTTGTTTCCTGACTTTTTAATGATCGCCATTCTAACTGGTGTGAGATGGTAACTCATTGTGGTTTTGATTTGCATTTCTCTGATGACCATTGATGATGAGCATTTTTTCATGTGTCTGTTGGCTGCATAAATGTCTTCTTTTGAAAAGTGTCTGTTCATATCCTTTGCCCACTTGTTGATGAGGTTGTTTGATTTTTTTCTTGTAAATTTGTTTAAGTTCTTTGTAGATTCTGGATATTAGCCCTTTGTCAGATAGGTAGATTGCAAAAATTTTCTCCCATTCTGTAGGTTGCCTGTTCACTCTGATGGTAGTTTCTTTTGCTGTGCAGAAGCTCTTTAGTTTAATTAGATCCCATTTGTCTATTTTGGCTTTTGTTGCCATTGCTTTTGGTGTTTTAGACATGAAATCCTTGCCCATGCCTATGTCCTGAATGGTATTGCCTAGGATTTCTTCTAGGGTTTTTATGGTTTGAGGCCTAACATTTAAGTCTTTAATCCATCTTGAATTAATTTTTTGTATAAGGTGTAAGGAAGGGATCCAGTTTCAGCTTTCTACATATGGCTAGCCAGTTTTCCCAGCACCATTTATTCATAGGGAATCCTTTCCCCATTTCTTGTTTTTGTCAGGTTTGTCAAAGATCAGATGGTTGTAGATGTGTGGTGTTATTTCTGAGGCCTCTGTTCTGCTCCATTCATCTATATCTCTGTTTTGGTACTATTACCATGCTGTTTTGGTTGCTGTAGCCTTGTAGTATAGTTTGAAGTCAGGTAGCATGATGCCTCCAGCTTTGTTCTTTTGGCTTAGGATTGACTTGGGAACGCGGGCCCTTTTTTGGTTCCATATGAACTTAAAGTAGTTTTTTCCAATTCTGTGAAGAAAGTCATTGGTAGCTTGATGGGGATGGCCTTGAATCTGTAAATTACCTTGGGCAGTATGCCATTTTCACAATATTGATTCTTCCTATCCATGAGCATGAAATATTCTTCCATTTGTTTGTGTCCTCTTTTATTTCATTGAGCAGTGGTTTGTAGTTCTCCTTGAAGAGGTCCTTCACATCCCTTGTAAGTTGGATTCCTAGGTATTTTATTCTCTTTGTAGCAATTCTGAATGGGAGTTCACTCATGATTTGGCTCTCTGTTTATCTGTTATTGGTGTTTAAGAATGTGATTTTTGCACATTGATTTTGTATCCTGAGACTTTGCTGAAGTTGCTTATCAGCTGAAGGAAGATTTTGGGCTGAGACGATGGGGTTTTCTAAATATACAATCATGTCATCTGCAAACAGGGACAATTTGACTTTCTTTTCCTAATTAAATATGGTTTATTTCTTTCTCTTGCCTGATTGCCCTAGCCAGAACTTCCAACACTATGTTGAAAGGAGTGGTGAGAGAGGGCATCCCTGTCTTGTGCCAGTTTTCAAAGGGAATGCTTCCAGTTTTTGCCCATTCAGTATGATATTGGCTGTGGGTTTGTCATAAATAGCTCTTATTATTTTGAGATACATTCCATCAATACCTAGTTTATTGAGAGTTTTTAGCACGAAGTGCTGTTGAATTTTGTTAAAGGCCTTTTCTGCATCTATTGAGATAATCATGTGATTTTTGTCTTTGGTTCTGTTTATGTGATGGATTATGTTTATTGATTTGCATATGTTGAACCAGCCTTGCATCCCAGGGATGAAGCAGACTTGATCATGGGGGATAAGCTTTTTGATGTGCTGCTGGATTCGGTTTGCCAGTATTTTATTGAGGATTTTCACATCAGCGTTCTTCAGGGATATTGGTCTAAAATTCTCTTTTTTTGTTGTGTCTCTGCCAGGCTTTGGTATCAGGATGATGCTGGCCTCATAAAATGAGTTAGGGAGGATTCCCTCTTTTTCCATTGATTGAAATAGTTTCAGAAGGAATCGTACCAGTTCCTCTTTGTACCTCTGGCAGAATTTGGCTGTGAGTCCATCTGGTCCTGGACTTTTTTTTGGTTGGTAGGCTATTAATTATTGCCTCAATTTCAGAACCTGTTATTGGTCTATTCAGAGATTCAACTTCTTCCTGGTTTAGTCTTGGGAGGATGTATGTGTCTGGGAATTTATCCATTTCTTCTAGATTTTCTAGTTGATTTGTGTACAGGTATTTATAGTATTCTCTGATGGTAGTTTGCATTTCTGTGGGATTGGTGGTGATATCCCCTTCATCATTTTTTATTGCATCTATTTGATTCTTCTCTCTTTTCTTCTTTATTAGTCGTGTTAGTGGTCTATCAATTTTGCTTTTCTTTTCAAAAAACCAGCTCCTGGATTCACTGATTTTTTGAAGGGTTTTTTGTGTCTCTATCTCCTTCAGTTCTGCTCTGATCTTAGTTATTTCTTGCCTTCTGCTAGCTTTTGAATTTGTTTGCTCTTGCTTCTCTAGTTCTTTTAATTGTGATGTTAGGGTGTCAATTTTAGATCTTTCCTGCTTTCTCTTCTGGGCATTTAGTGCCATAAATTTCCCTCTACGCACTACTTTAAATGTGTCCCAGAGATTCTGGTACGTTGTGTCTTTGTTCTCATTGGTTTCAAAGAACATCTTTATTTCTGCCTTCATTTCGTTATTTACCCAGTAGTCATTCAGGAGCAGGTTGTTCAGTTTCCATGTAGTCATGCAGTTTTGAGTGAGTTTATTAATCCTGAGTTCTAATTTGATTGCACTGTGGTCTGAGAGACAGTTTGTTGTGATTTCTGTTCTTTTACATTTGCTGAGGAGTGCTTTACTTCCAACTATGTGGTCAATTTTGGAATAAGTGTGATGTGGTGCTGAGAAGAATATATATTCTATTGATTTGGGATGGAGAATTCTGTAGATGTCTATTAGGTCTGCTTGGTGTAGAACTGAGTTCAAGTCCTGGATATCCTTGTTAACCTTCTGTCTCATTGATCTGTCTAATATTGACAGTGGGGTGTTAAAGTCTCCTATTATTATTATTGTGTGGGAGTCTAAGTCTCTTTGTAGGTATCTCAGGACTTGCTTTATGAATCTAGGTGCTCCTGTGTTGGGCACATGTATATTTAGGGTAGTTAGCTCTTCTTGTTGAATTATTCCCTTTACCATTATGTAATGGCCCTCTTTGTCTCTTTTGATCTTTGTTGGTTTAAAGTCTGTTTTATCAGAGACTAAGATTGCAACCCCTGCTTTTTTTTTTTTTTTTTTTGCTTTTCATTTGCTTGGTAGATCTTCCTCCATCCCTTTATTTTGAGTCTACGTGCATCTCTGCATGTGAGATGGATCTCCTGAACACAGCACACTGATGGTTCTTGACTCTTTATCCAAATTGCCAGTCTGTGTCTTTTAATTGGAGCATTTAGCCATGATGTTAGCTGGCTATTTTGCCCATTACTTGATGCAGTTTCTTTCTAGCATTGATGGTCTTTACAATTTGGCATGTTTTGTAGTGGGTGGTACTGGTTGTTCCTTTCCATTTTTAGTGCTTCCCTCAGGAGCTCTTGTAAGGCAGTCCTGGTGGTGACAAAATCTCTCAGCATTTGCTTGTCTGTAAAGGACTTTATTTTTCCTACACTTATGAAGCTTAGTTTGGCTGGATATGAAATTCTGGGTTGAAAATTCTTTTCTATAAGAATGTTGAATATTGGCCCCCACTCCCTTCTGGCTTGAAGGGTTTCTGCCGAGAGATCCTCTGTTAGTCTGATGGGCTTCCCTTTGTGGGTAACCCGACCTTTCTCTCTGGCTGCCCTTAACATTTTTTCCTTTATTTCAACCTTGGTGAATCTGACAAATATGTGTCTTGGGGTTGCTTTTCTCAAGGAGTATCTTTGTGGTGTTCTCTGTATTTCCTGAATTTGAATGTTGGCCTGCCTTGCTAGGTTGGGGAAGTTCTCCTGGATAATATCCTGAAGAGCGTTTTCTAACTTGTTTCCATTCTCCCCATCACTTTCAGGTACACCAGTGAGATGTAGATTTGCTCTTTTTACATGGTCCCATATTTCTTGGGGGCTTTGTTCATTTCTTTTTACTCTTTTTTCTCTAAACTTCTCTTCTCATTTCATTAATTTGATCTTCAATCACTGATACCCTTTCTTCCACTTGATTGAATCGGCTACTGAAGCTTGGGCATGCGTCACATAGTTCTCGTGCCATGGTTTTCAGCTCCATCAGCTTATTTAAGATCTTCTCTACACTGTTTATTCTACTTAGCCATTCATCTAATCTTTTTTCAAGTTTTTAGCTTCCTTGTGATGGGTTTGAACAGCCTCCTTTAGCTTGGAGAAGTTTGTTATTACCAACTTTCTGAAGCTTACTTCTGTCAACTCATCAAAGTCATTCTCTGTCCTGCTTTGTTCTGTTGTGGGTGAGGAGCTGCAATCCTTTGGAGAAGAAGGGGCACTCTGGTTTTTAGAATTTTCAGCTTTTCTGATCTGGTTTCTCCCCATCTTTGTGGTTTTATCTACCTTTGGCCTTTGATGATGGTGACCTACAGATGGGGTTTTGTGTGGATGTCCTTTCTGTTGATGTTGATGCTATTCCTTTCTGTTTGTTAGTTTTCCTTCTAACAGTCAGGTCCCTTAGCTGCAGGTCTGTTGGAGTTTGCTGGAGGTCCACTCCAGACCCTGTTTGCCTGGGTTTCACCAGGAGAGGTGAACAGCAAATATTGCAGAACAGCAAATATTGCTGCCCAATCCTTCCTCTGGAAGCTTTGTCTCAGAGGGGCACCCACCTGTTTGAGGTGTCAGTTGGCTCCTACTGGGAGGTGTCTCCAAGTTAGGCTATGTGGGGGTCAGGGACCCACTTGAGGAGGCTGTCTGTCCATTTTCAGAGCTCATACACCATGCTGAGAGAACCACTGCTCTCTTCAGAGCTGTCAGACAGGGACGTTTAAGTCTGCAGAGGTTTTTGCTGCCTTTTGTTCCGCTGTGTCATGCCCCCAGAGGCGAAGTCTACATAGGTAGGCTGTCCTCGTTGAGCTGCAGTGGGCTCCACCTAGTTCGAGCTTCCTGGCTGCTTTGTTTACCTACTCAAGCCTCAGCAATGGTAGACGCCCCTCCCCCAGCCAGGCTTGCCGCCTCGCAGTTCTATCTGGGACTAGCAGTGGCAAGGCTCCGTAGGCATGGGACCCACTGAGCCAAGTGTGGGATATAATCTCCTGGTGTGCCATTTGCTAAGACCATTGGAAAAGCACAGTGTTTAGGTGGCAGTTTCCCAATTTTTCCAGTACAATCTGTCATGGCTTCCCTTGGCTAGGAAAGGGAAATCCCCCAACCTCCTGCACTTCCCAGGTGAGGCAATGCCCCGCCCTGCTTCGGCTCACCCTCCATGGGCTGCACCTGCTTTCCGACCAGTCCCAGTGAGATGACCCACTTACCTCAGTTGGAAATGCAGAAATCACCCGTCTTCTCTCTCGATCACGCTGAGACCTGCAGACCAGAGCTGTTCCTATTTGGCCATCTTGGGATCCCAACCAGAATATACTTTAATACTTTAATATTTTAACATACGAAAACCTCATAACCTGACAGCTTTATATACAAGAATGTTCACATCAGCATTATACATACTAAATTGAAACTGGAAATAATCACTGTCTGTCAACACCATAGTAAAGAACCAGTTGTCATATATTCATCTAGTAGAATATTGGTCAGCAATGAACACACTATTGCCGTGTGCAACAACATAGATCAATCTCACACATACAATGGTGATCCAAAGTAGCCAGACCCCAAAATTCCTTAGTGTATAAGTATGTCCTTTATATAAATTTCAAGAACAGGGAAACTAATCAATGGCAACAGAGGTTAGAACAATGAGTTCCTATAGGGAAGAGAGAGGGCATAGAAACTGACCATACCAGAAGGTCTCTGTGGTGCTGGCAAAGTTTACTTTCTGACTGGTTGGTAGTTTTATAGGTTTTAGTTTGTAACAACTCATTGAAATGTAAACTTATCTGTTATCCTTTTTGTTTATTATGGTGCACAAGTTTTTCCAAAAAGTTAAAAAGATAGTGAAGAATACATTGCCAAAATTAAAAACAAGCAACCCCCAAGAAAAGAGTGTAGTTATAATTAGGTCTATATGTGTTCATCTGAAAAGATGCCTGAGGGATGTAAAGGAAATCACTAATTGCAGAATTTGAATAGATGTCTGGATGTCTGAGGTATGTAACACTAGTTGTAGAAGAGTATCTGCAGTATGATCTTTTTGGTGCAAAGTAAGAGAGAGAGAGAATTTCTGAGTCTATTTCTTTGGAGACATTTGCTGCCACCTGAGAATTTCAATTCCTCCAAGGTGGCAGAATGAGGAAAGCTGGCTGCCTCTCCTCAAAGCCTAAAGCATAATGTTTTCCAGGAGTTTGGATAGATTCAATCCAAAAACGTTTTCACTGAAGCTCATTGTAAATAAACTGTCAAAAGTCAAAGATAGTCAAAGCAGTAAGAAAAATGTGTTAAGTCGCAATAAGGGAATCCCTATTAGATTAACAGCAGGTTTCTTAGAATAAACCTTAGCGGTCAGGAGAGAATAAGATAATTTTCAAAGTGTTGGAAAAAAAACTGTCAGAAAAGAATACTACACCCAGCAAAGCTATTATTCAGAGAAGAAAGAGAAATAAAGACTTTCCCAGGCAAGCAAAACTAGAGAAAATTCATCACTACTAGACTAGCCTTATAAAAATTCCTTAAGGGACTCCTATACCTGGAAGTGAAGGAAAAATAACTACCTTCATGAAAACATGTGAAAGTATAAAACTCATTGGTAGAGAAAACATACAAATGAGAAAGAGAAAGCAATCAAAATTTATCACTACAGAAAACCAACAAACTATGAAGATAAACAATAAGAGAAGAAGTAACTAAGAAGAGACAAAATAATCAGAAAACAACTGTTTAAATCACAAGAGTAATCCTCACTTAACAACAATATAACCTTGAATGTAAACAGACTAAATTACTCCATTAAAAAATATAGACTGGCTAAATGGATTAAAAAAATGGGACCAAACTATATGCTTCTTGCAAGAAACTTACATGACTTGTAAAAACATGCATAGACTGAATGTAAATGAATGAAAAAAAATTCATGCAAATAGAAATAAAAAGTGAGCAGAAGTCACTATACTTATTTCAGATAAAATGTACTTTAAGTCAAAAGCTGTGAGAAAAGCCAAGGAAGGTCACATACAATGGCAAAGGGATCGATTTAGTAAAAGGATATGACAATTGTAAAGATACATTCACCCAACACCAGAAAACCAAACTATAGAAATCAAATATTATTAGAGCTAAAGGGAGAGACAGACTCCAATACAATAACTGTTGGGGACTTCAACAGTTCACTCTCAGTATTGATAGATCGCTTAGACACAAAATCAACAAAGAAACATTGGATTTAATCTGTGCTTCAGAACAAATGGACCTAATAGACATTTGAAGAACATTTCATCTGACAGTTACAGAATACTCATTCTTTTCATCAGCACATAGAACATTCTCCAGGATAGACCATATGTTAGGCCACAAAGCAAGTCTCAATGAATTTTAAAAAATCACAATCATTTCAATTACCTTTTATGACCACAGTGGAATAAAACAAGAAAGCAATAACAATAGGAACTTTGGAAACTGAACAAATACATAGAAATTAAACAATATGCTTCTGAAAGACCAATGAGTGAATAAAAAAATTAAGAAGGAAATTAAAAAGTTCCTTGAAAGAAACAAAAATACAAACACAACATATCAAAACCTATGGGATATACCAAAATCATTACTAAGAGGGAAATTTATAGCACTGCATGCCTACATCAAAAAAGTAGATGATATTTTAAAAAAAAGTTAATAATGCCCCTTAAAGAACTAGAAAAGCAAGAAAAAGAGCCAAATCCAAAATTAGTAGAAGGAAATTTTAAAAATCAGAGCAGAAATAAACAACAAACAGACTAGAGATCAATAAAATGAAAAGTTGGGAAGGTTTTTGTTTGTTTGTTTGTTTTTGTGTTTTTCTGGGGAGAGCATCTTGCTCTGTCACCCAGGATGGAGTGCAGTGCCTCTGTCATGGCTCACTGTGGCCTCCAGCTCATAAGCGCCAGAGATCCTCATTCTTCTGAGCAGCTGGGAATACAGGCATGTGCCACCACACCCAGCTAAGATTTTTTTTGTTTCTTTTTTAAAAGATGTAGTATTTTTTTTATTGCCCAGGGTGGTCTCAAACTCCTGGCCTCAAGTGATCCTCCTGCCTTGGCCTCAGTGCTGGGATTACAGGCATGAGCCACTATACCGGGCTGAAACGTTGGCATTTTGAACAGATAAACAAAATTGACAAACCATTAGGTAGACTAACTAAAAAAATAAGAGAGAAGACTGACATGAGTAAAAATGAGAAACAAAAAAGGAGACTTACAATTGATACCACAGAAATACAAACGATAATTAAACATTATTATAAACAACTTATGTCAACAAATGAGAAAATCTAGGGGAAATGGATGAATTCCTGGACACATACAACCTACCAAGACTGAACCAGGAAGAAATAGAAAACCTGAACATACCAATTACTAGGAACAATATTGAATCAATAATAAAAAGTCTACCATCAAAGAAAAGTCCATGACTGGATGCCTTCACTGCTGAATTCTGCCAAAGTTTTAAAGAACAAAAAACACCAATTCTTTTCAAGCTATTCCAAAAAATTGAAGAGAAGGAAATTCTTCCAATCTCATTTTATGGGGCCAGCATTATCCTGATATCCTGACAGCAAAACCAGACATAAACACAACAACAACAACAAGAACAGTACAAGCTAATATCTCTGATGAACAGAGATACAAAAATCCTCAACAAAATACTAGCAAACAGAATCCAGCAGCACATCCAAAATACAATCATCATCAAGTGGGATTCATCTCAGGGATGCAAGGATGGTTCAACATATATAAATCAATAAGTGTGATACATTACATCAATGGAATGAAGAAGAAAACATATGATTGTGTCCGGAATTGGTGGGTTCTTGGTCTCACTGACTTCAAGAATGAAGGCGCGGACCCTCGCAGTGAGCGTTACAGCTCTTAAGGTGGCGTGTCTGCAGTTTGTTCCTTCTGATGTTCGGATGTGTTCGGAGTTTCTTCCTTCTGGTGGGTTCGTAGTCTCGCTGGCTCAGGAGTGAAGCTGCAGACCTTTGCGGTGAGTGTTACATCTCTTAAGGCAGTGTGTCTGGAGTTGTTCGTTCCTCCCGGTGGGCTCGTGGTCTCGCTGGGTTCAGGAATGAAGGCTGCAGATCTTCGCGGTGAGTGTTATGGTTACAGCTCATAAAAGCAGCATGGACCCAAAGAGTGAGCAGTAGCAAGATTTATTGCGAAGAGCGAAAGAACAAAGCTTCCACAGTGTGGAAGAGGACCCGAGCGGGTTGCCAGTGCTGGCTCGGGCAGCCTGCTTTTATTCTCTTATCTGGCCCCACCCACATCCTGCTGCTTGATAGAGCTGAGTGGCCTGATTTGACAGGGTGCTGATTGGTGCATTTACAATCCCTGAGCTAGATACAAAGGTTCTCCATGTCCCCATCAGATTAGCTAGATACAGAGTTTCGACACACAGGTTCTCCAAGGCCCCACCAGAGCAGCTAGATACAGAGTATCGATTGGTGCACTCACAAACCTTGAGCTAAACACAGGGTGCTGATTGGTGTGCTCACAAACCTTGAGCTAGATACAGAGTGCAGATTGGTGTGTTTACAATCCCTGAGCTAGACATAAAGGTTCTCCAAGGCCCCACCAGGGCAGCTAGCTACAGAGTGTCGATTGGTGCACTCACAGACCTTGAGCTAAATACAGAGTGCCGATTGGTGTGTTTACAATCCCTGAGCTAGAAATAAAGGTTCTCCAAGGCCCCACCAGGGCAGCTAGCTACAGAGTGTCGATTGGTGCACTCACAGACCTTGAGCTAAATACAGAGTGCCGATCGGTGTGTTTACAATCCCTGAGCTAGACATAAAGGTTCTCCAAGGCCCCACCAGGGCAGCTAGCTACAGAGTGTCGATTGGTGCACTCACAGACCTTGAGCTAAATACAGCGTGCCGATCGGTGTGTTTACAATCCCTGAGCTAGACATAAAGGTTCTCCAAGGCCCCACCAGGGCAGCTAGCTACAGAGTGTCGATTGGTGCACTCACAGACCTTGAGCTAAATACAGAGTGCCGATTGGTGTGTTTACAATCCCTGAGCTAGACATAAAGGTTCTCCAAGGCCCCACCAGGGCAGCTAGCTACAGAGTGTCGATTGGTGCACTCACAGGCCTTGAGCTAAATACAGAGTGCCGATTGGTGTGTTTACAATCCCTGAGCTAGACATAAAGGTTCTCCAAGGCCCCACCAGGGCAGCTAGCTACAGAGTGTCTATTGGTGCACTCACAGACCTTGAGCTAAATACAGAGTGCCGATTGGTGTGTTTACATTCCCTGAGCTAGATATAAAGACTCTCCACGTCCTCACCAGACTCAGGAGTCCAGCTGGCTTCATCTAGTGGATCCCGCACAGGGCTGCAGGTGGAGCTGCCTGCCAGTCCCACGCCGTGTGCTGGCACTCCTCAGCCCTTGGGTGGTCGATGGGACTGGGCGCCATGGAGCAGGGGGTGGCGCTCGTCGGGGAGGGTGGAGCTGCACAGGAACCCACGGAGGCGTGGGAAGGCTCAGGCATGGCAGGCTGCAGTCCCGAGGCCTGCCCCTTGGGAAAGCAGCTAAGGCCCGGCGAGAAATCGAGCGCAGCGCCGGTGGGCTGGCACTGCTGGGGGACCCAGTATACCCTCCACAGCCGCTGGCCCGGGTGCTAAGTCCCTCATTGCCCGGGGCTGGCAGGGCCGGCCGGCTGCTCCAAGTGCGGGGCCCGCCAAGCTCACGCCCACCCGGAACTCCAGCTGGCCCGCAAGCGCCGCACACAACCCCGGTTCCTGCTCGCGCCTCTCCCTCCATACCTCCCTGCAAGCTGAGGGAGTGGGCTGCGGCCTTGGCCAGCCCCGAAAGGGGCTCCCACAGTGCAGCGGTGGGCTGAAGGCCTCCTCAAGTGCCGCCAAAATGGAAGCCCAGGCAGAGGAGGCGCCAAGAGCGAGCGAGGGCTGTGAGGACTGCCAGCACGGTGTCACCTCTCATGATCATCTCAATAAATGCAGAAAAAATATTTGACAAAATTTAACATCCCTTCATCATAAAAACCCTCAACAAATTAGGTGTATAAACCAAGTACCTCAACACAATAAAGGCCATATACAAAAAAAATCAACAGCTACCATCGTACTGAATGGAGAAAATTTGAAAGTTTTCCGCTAATAATTTGAGCAAGACAAGGTTGCCCACTTTCACCACTCTTTTTTTTTTTTTTTTTTTTTTTTTGAGACGGAGTCTTGCTCTGTCACCCAGGCTGGAGTGCAGTGGTGCAGTGGTGTGATCTCAGCTCACTGCAACCTCCGCCTCCCATGTTCAAGTGATTCTCCTGCCTCAGCTTCCCAAGTACTGGGATTACAGGCACCCACCACCATGCCTGGCTAATTTTTTTGTATTTTTAGTAGAGACGGGGTTTCACCATGTTGGCCAAGCTGGTCTCCAACTCCTGACCTCAGGTGATCTTCCCGCCTTGGCCTCCCAAAGTCCTGGGATTACAGGTGTGAGCCACTGCACCCAGCCCACTACTCTTATTCAAGATAGTTAAGGAAGTCCTAGCCAGAGTAATTAATCATGGGAAAAAATAAAGGGTATCCAAATTGGAAAGGAAGAAATCAAATTGTCTCTATTTGCAGACAGCATGATCTTAAAAAGACAAAATCCTAAAGACTTCACAAAAACACTCTTAGAACTGATAAATGAATCCAGTAAAGTTGCAGGATACCAAATCAACATACAAAAATCAACAGCATTTGTATACATCAAGAAGAACTACGTGAGAAAGAAATCAAGAAGTCAATCCCGTTTACAATGGCTACAAAGTATAAAATACCTAGGAATAAATGTAACCAGGGAGTGAAAGATCTCTACTATGAAAGCTATAAAACACTGAAGAAAAAACTGAAGAGGATACAAAAAAGTGAAAAGACATCTCATGTTCATGGATTGGAAGAATCAGTATTGTTAAAATAACCATACTACCCAAAGTGATCTACAGATTTAATGCCATGCCTATTAAAATACTAACGACATTCTTCACAGAATGAGAATGAACAATTATAAAATTTGTATGGAACCATAAAAAGACACCAAATAGTAAAGGCAACACTAAGCAAAAAGCGAAAAGCTGGAGGCATCACACGACCTGACTTCAAAATGTACTACAAATCTATGATAACCAAAACAGCATGGTGCTGTTATAAACACATAGAGCAATGGAACACAATAGAGAACACAGAAATAAATTCGCATATTTATAGTCAACTGATTTTTGACAAAGGCATCAAGAACATACATTGGGGGAAAGAACAGTCTGTTCAATAAATGATGCTGGGGAAACTGGATATTCATATGCAGAAGAATGCAACTGGACTCCTCTCTCTCACACATACAAAAAATCAACACAAAATGGTCTAAAGACTTAAATGTAAGTCCCGAAACTATGAAACTACTAGAAATAAACACAGGAGAAGTGCCTCAGGACACTGGTTTGGGTGAAGATTTTATGAAAGACCTCAAAAGCACAGGCAACAAAAGCGAAAATAAACAAATGGGATTATATCAAACTAAAAAGCATCTGCAGAGAAAACAAACAATCAACAGTGTGAAGAGAAAACCTGCAGAATTGGAGAAAATATTTGCAACTATTAATCCAATAAGGAGTTAATATCCTGTATACACAAGGAACTCAAACAAGTCCACAGCAAAAAAATCCAAATAATACAATTTTAAAATGGGCAAATGATCTGAACAGACATGTCTCAAAAGAAGACATATAAATTGTCAACAAGTATATTAAAAATGCTTGGCCAGGCATGGTGGCTCTTGCCTGTAATCCCAATAATTTGGGAGGCTGAAGTGGGAAGCTGGTATGAGCCCAGGAGTTTGAGATCAGCCTGGGAAACATAGTGAGATTTCATGCTTACAAAAATAAAAAGTTATCTGGGCATGGTGGTGTATGCCTATAGTGTCAGCTACTCAGGAGGCTGAGTTGGGAGGATTGCTTGAGTCCAGGAGGTGAAGGCTGCAGTGAGCTGAGATTGTGTCACTGCGCTCTGTCCTGGGTGACAGAGCAAGACCGTGTCTAAAAGAAAATAATAGATATAATATAAAAATAAGAATTCTCAATACTATTACTCCTAAGGAAAATGTCAATCAAACCACAATGAGATATCTTACCCCAGGTAGACTGTCTCTTATTAATAAGACAGTAACTGATAAATACTGGCAAGGGTGCAGAGAAAAGTGAACTCTTATACACTGTTGGCGGAAATGTAAAGTAGTACAGTCATTATGGAAAACAGAGTGGAGATTCCTCCAAAAAATGAAAAATAGAAAGACCATATGATCTAACAATTCCACTACTCAGTATTCAAAGGAATATATTCAGAGGAAAGGAACGCAGTATGTTCAAGAAGTATCTGCACTCCCATGTTTACTGTAGTACTATTCACAATAGCCAAAGGTGGAATAAAATTAAGTGTCTACCAATGGACGGATAAAGAAAATGCGATAACTATACACAATGAAATACTGTCCGGCCCTAAGAAAGAATGAAATCCTGTCATTCATGGCAACACGGATGAACCATCATGCTAAGTGAAATAAAGCCAGGAAGAGAAAGTTAAACACAGCATCTTCTCACACATATGTGGAAGCTAAAAATAAAGTTAATCTCACAGAAGTAAACAGTAGAACAGAGCATACTAGAGGCTGGGAAGACCAAGAGAATGAAGGATGGAGAGAGCTTGGTCAATGGATAAAAGATCATAGCTAGACAAGAGCAATAAGTTCTAGCCTTCTAGAGCACTGGAGGGTGACCATAGTCAACGATAACTCATTATATACTTTCAAAGAGGTAAAAGAGAAGACTGTGAATGTTCTTATCACTAAATATTGATACACTTTTGGGGTGATGGGTATGCAACTTACCCTGATTTGATCATTGATTATTGCATACATGTATCAAAATATCTCACTATATCCCATGTATATATAAAATTATGTGTCCATTAAAAATAAGAAATTTTTTAAAATTGAAAAGAGTAAAGAATAAATCACCCAAATTAAAAACAAGCAAACCCCAAGAAAAGATTATAGTTACAGTTATATCCCTATGTGTCAATCTGAAAATATGGCTGGGGTATGTAAGAGAAAACACTTATTGTAGAAGAGTATCTGCAGTAGGGTCTTAGTGATGCAAAGTCAGTGTGTGTGTGTGTGTGTGTGTGCGCACGTGTGTTTTCCTGAGCCTATTTCACTGGAGATAGTTGCTGCCATCTGCCAGTTTCAATTCCTCCAAGGCACAGAATGGGAAAAACTGTCTCCCTCTCCTCAAAGCCTGAATAAAACATGACATGTTTCTCTGGGGTTTGGAAGACTCAAAATGCTCAGGGTAGAGAGGTGAGAGGGCTGTGTTGATGAAAATTAAAATATGTCATTTCTAGGTAATAGATTTATTGTGTTATGCTTTTTAAGAATGCAGTGACATTTATTAGATGTGCCAAAGTAATATAGATATGTGTGTAAATATACAGCACACAATATATGTGTGTACATATATTTATAATACATACACACATATTTGCTTAGTTTGCTGGCTGCATCAAGGAAAAGAAGCGTCAATTTCCATTCCCTTAATGTGGCTGAGCTGCCCCTTAGATTCTGACAGTAGAAGTGATATTGAAATATATCCATAATTAGTAAATCAATTTATGCATCTCTTTGTCTCCAGGTACAGGTAGATTAAGCACATCCCTCTGACTCTGGGAAGGTTCTAGCAGAGGACTGAGCTGGAAAGAGGATTTCTAGGTAATTTTGGCAATCCATGTAACCCCTGTCAGCCTCAGTTGACTGAAGTATGGAATGGGGATTTACTTACCCTCTGTACGCCTCATAGAGTGCTGCGATGATCCAAAACGACGGGAAAGTTCTTGCAGCCACAGACAGGCTCTTCCCACTGCTAGCACCCAGTGCAGCTGGAGAACGGGGAAGGAAAGAGTCCCTTGAGCACTAAGAGAGAGGTCTCGAATCTGCAGAGACCCCCGTGGGCTGTCCTTAGGGCGGTGCATGGCTCCCACTCTGTGCCCCTTCAGTCTTACCTTGCCCATGTGGGAAAGCGTCGTCTTCCTGGTTTCAGTCACACTGGGTGAGGAGGGGGTCCTGCCACAGGGAGTGGGACTCGGAGTGCAGTGAGACTGTGGACTCTGAGGTGGCTTCGCGTGGGCACCCAGGGCCTGGCAGTGTGAAGAGGATGTCCCCGCAGAGGGAGGTGGCCCAACATGGGGGATGAAGCCCCGAGGAGAGTGAGAAGGGCACTGAAGGAGAGTGGACCGGCGGGGGCAATGGGGCCTAAGCAGGGGGAGGAGGCTGTGGACGCCGCTGAGTGGCCTGGCAGGGACACTCGGAACTCAGCAGGAACTGCGGCAATTCTTAGTGCTAAGAATGACAAACTTGTGCTTCTTAACGACATTCTTTAGATTTGCTGGTGCCACGTGCTGGTAAACTGTACCTGTCTCAACACCAAACTCGGATAGTGTCCCTTGCAGCCCGCAGGCGAGTGCATGGCTCCCCCTGGCGGTCAGTGGCAAGCCTCGCTCACGAGTCCACATTGCTACAAATCAATCAATTGGCAACAAAGACGGCGTGATGAGGGATGGGATATTTACAACAGTCCCAAAGTGCGTCCCCACAACATAGTCACTGATTAAAACCAGAAAAAGAATAAATTTGCAGTGGCGAATTGTGACACCCACCACCTTAATTAAATGATCAACACGAACATCCTCAGTCTTGGGGCAAACTAAAGTCACATGCCGCCGGGTAGAATGGGAGAAGAGCGCAGCCGGGTGTCCGTGGTATTTCTGCCGAAGTTACAGAACCTGAATCTAACTGTAAGGCAATACAAACAAACAAACAAACAAACAAACAAAGTGAGGGGCATTTTACACAGTAACTCTCCTGTGAGCTTCACACTGTGTTCAGGTCATGAAGGTGAAGGGAAGACAGAGGGACTTTGTGGGTTTCAGGACCCTGGAGAAGCACGACAACCGAATAAGGCACATGGCTCAGAAACGAATCCTTTGCTATAAAGGACACTATTGGGGCATTGGGTACATTTTGCATAGGGCCTGAAGGCTATTTGGAGTTATTTTATCCCTGTTAATTTCTTGATTATGGTTATAATGCGAAAATGCCTTTGCGTGAAAAACACGTTAAAGTATTGGGGTGTCGGGGTTTCATGTTGACAACCTACTCTCATAGGTTCAGGGAAAAAAAAAAGTCGTATCATACTGGCAATTTTTCTGTAATTTTGATGTTGTTTCAGAATAATAAAATGAAAAATGAAACTGACCAAGGCCACCTGGTTAATAAGTGACAGCACTGGGTCAAAACTCAGGTGTGCCTTTCCCCTAAAGCCAAGCCCTGCCCTGCCAACCACAAGGCCCTGCACATCTGAGTTGGCCTCTGTTCCTGCTCATCACCTGCAAAACAGCCCTGCCTCCCCACAGCCAAGTTGCTGGAGCTGTGCCCCACCTGCCCCCACCCTGCACTGGCCTGACTCCCCCATTCCACACCTGGCTTAGTACCCACCACATGGTGTGGCAGACAGCACTGGGGCAGCCGAAAGACTCCGTGCTACAAATTGGCACTGCCCAGCCTCCTGCTCCTGGGAGTGGGGTCCATTGGCTGAGCTTCCACTCCCTGGAAGAGCTCCAGACTCGACAATGGTTTGGGATTTTTCAAACCAATTCCAAATAAGCCAGGGGAGATTTTCCTGTCTTGGTTCCCATCATTACCACCTCCACAGTTGGAGATTCCCTCTTAATCCAGATGCTTGAACCAGGACCTCAACAACTAGGGCTTCATATATCACTGGGACACTTAGCATAATCAACACTGCAGGTTGCCAGACATCACCCAAAGTGATGTTCTACCAAAGACAGAAACTGCAGCTCTCCCGTGACATTCCAGGTGCTGCCCTGACTCCTCCAGCTGAACTGGCTAGGGCAGAGGGAAGTGGAACGTGCAGCATATTTGCCTGCTACTCTGCCCATGTGCCCACCAACTTGGCTGCAGGCTCCAGGGACACAGGCTGGTGGGGGGGCCTGGGGCTCAGGGCTGAGCCAGGTCACAGGGCAGACAAGTTGGCCTGGATCAACCTGACCAACCTCAGCTGGAGCAGTGACTTCTTCATTGTCTGAATCTAAACCAGGAACCCAATGGGGCTTCCTTAGTGCCTGTGTAAGGGCTCTCGGCTTTCACTGCTAAGGAGCTTGCTAGGGACAGGGTGGGTGACCTCAGCCAAGGGGGGGATTTCTCTTCTTACAGACCTGGAGTTCCTCTTTGGCAGGTTCTGTGCTCCCCTCAAGGGTCCTTTGAGATCCTCCAGCCTGAGTGCTTTTGGGGAAACGTGCTGTGTAAACACCATGCCCATTTCCTGCCTGGAGCACAGGTTTTGTGGTAGGGCTCTCAGGAGTGGGGAGGAAGCCTGGCAGCCCCCACACCTATAAATGCTGCTGTCTACCTTACCCTCTGACTTGGAGGCAGAGACCCAAGCAGCTGGAGGTTCTGTGTGTGGGTGAGTTTAGCCCCATCCCCTGGGTGTTCTCTAGCTTGAAGATTGCAGGCAGAGAGGACCAGCCCAGCAGCCACAGGCCTGACCAAGGCCCAGGCTGGGAAGGAGGGCAACTCCCCATTTTCCACTGGGAGGTGTTTCACAGCACAGTCAACATAGGTGACATGCAAAGATCCTCATATTTGTTATCTTCTTTGGCCAGATCCATCCCTACAGGGTTCAGCAGGGCCTAAGCGGGGGGAGTGGGAGAACAGACCCCAAGAGGAAGGAAGACCTCATCACTGACTGTGAGAGGGTCATCACCCCCCTGATCATCACCTTGAAGGGCCCAGGCTGTGGGCCCCATTCATCTCTTTTCATTCTCAGGTCGCTGATTTCTTGGAGCCTGAAAAGAAGGTAACTGGGCATATGAGGGACAGATGGAGTGAGTCAGTGAGTGAGTGACCTCATCCTTCCTCCTAACAGCCTGGGAGGGACAGGGCAGGTTTTCTGCAGAGCACGGAAGATTCAGCTGAAGTCAGAGAGGTGAAGCCAGTTTCCCAGAGTAACATAGTGAGGCACTGACAGAGAGGAGACTGCACTGGAGCCCAGGTCCCCGGGCTCCCCAGAGCTCCTTACTCTTCCTCCTCCTCAGCAGCCTGGAGACCCCACAACCTCCAGCCAGAGGCCTGAAGCATGAGGCCATGCCAGGTGCCAGATGATGCTGGGAATTTTCCCGGGCGCTTCGGGTCTTCCCAGCACTCTGGTCTCGCCCGCCCTGCCTCTCGGGCTCTGCCCAGCTTCCTGAGTCCTGACAGAGCACAGTGGGGGAGATGTTGGCAGAAGTGGCAGATGGGCTCATGGCCATCCCTCCTGCAGGAGCAGCAGCTGGAGCCAGAGCCATGTGGCTGTGCCCTCTGGCCCTCACCCTCACCTTGACGGCAGCCTCTGGTGCTGCGTGCGAAGTGAAGGACATTTGTGTTGGAAGCCCTGGTATCCCCGGCACTCCTGGATCCCATGGCCTGCCAGGCAGGGACGGGAGAGATGGTGTCAAAGGAGACCCTGGCCCTCCAGGTACTGTGCTGGAGACTCTACCCTCAGCTGAGGGACACAGACCCCTTTTCAGGAGGCCCATCTGTCCAGGCCCCTAGGCTGTGGGCCATAGTGAGCTGGGGGCTGTAGTAAGCTGGGTGGGACTTCAGCCTGCAGGGCTGGTGGGTTCCTGGGGCCCTTAGGATGGCGCATCCTGGAGAGTCTGTCCTCATAGTGCCCACGGAGTGATAGCTGAGCCAGCCCCAGTGATAATGGGCATCGAATCTCACTAGCTCCAACCAGTTGTGGGTGACTGATCCCACACATCCATGTCTCTTTTCTCTGCAGGCCCCATGGGTCCACCTGGAGAAATGCCATGTCCTCCTGGGAATGATGGGCTGCCTGGAGCCCCTGGTGTCCCTGGAAAGCGTGGAGAGAAGGGAGAGCCTGGGGAGAGGGGCCCTCCAGGTGAGCAGGGTGGGGCAGGTGGGCAGTGGAAACATGGGCACAGCGACCCTGAAGTTACACAGGGGTGATGGGGATCAGACAAACCCTACAGGTTCCCCAAGGGCATTTGGCTCAACCTAAGTAAGAGAATATGAATTTGAGGGAGAAAGCTGAGGTGTCTGGGGAGTGTAGTCACAATTCAGGGAAGGGCAGGTGTGGGAAGTCCTCCGTGCCTCATGACCGCCGATGAGGACACACTGAGTCAGGTGTGAGACGAGGGACAGCACTGGGAGGCAGGGGAGGCACATCCTGGGATGGAGTTGCTGGGGGAAGTCTGAAGGGTGAATGCGGACCAGGCATCCAGGCAGATGGTGTGACCAGGAGCCCCACAGACAGAGGGGAACTTTGAAGCTCAGAGCCGTAAGCAAGTCCATCAGGGCAGTGCAGAGAGCATCATGCTTGCCCTTGGTGGAGGGTGTGGGAGAGGGACTTGCCCCACAGAGGCGGGCAGACAGAGCCCCTCGAAGGACAGAGCAGGAAAGAGGACAAGGGGTGGGGATCGCAGCAGGGGCAAGGCTTCACTAAAGAATGGGGGACCACGGGGTGTGGAGACACACTGGAATCTCGTGGACCCTCTGAGCCCGGGGCCTAGGCAGTGCCTAGCAGCAATGAATGGGCAGAGTTCCAGGATTGCAGATGGCAAAATGCCTACGTGGCAGCAAGTGGGGGTCTTCACTGGCCTGCCCCTCTTTCTGTATGGGGCGCTCTCCACAGGGCTTCCAGCTCATCTAGATGAGGAGCTCCAAGCCACACTCCACGACTTCAGACATCAAATCCTGCAGACAAGGGGAGGTAAGGGGACCCCGTGGGCCTCACAGGGTAGGAGTTTCCCACAAATTCCCCTCATTCTCAGCACCAGCTTCTAGAATAGAGATGACAAACAAGCGTGCACATGCAGGTCTTGGGGAAAGGAATGATGCTTGCTTTTCTGATGTCTTTGAATGGCCCAGAGGAGACAAAAGCAGACACAATTCACTTCCCATTTCATAAGAAAGCAAGTTCTCTGCCTGTCTTGCTTTCCACTGAATCCCAGGAAATTGCACCATTTCTGGCAATAAGTAATTGTTACTTAGGTGAATGAATAAATGGAGAAGAGTCTAAAAGTGAATTTAGAAAACTGCAATTGGAAGAGGAAGAGAAGACACAGAGGGAGGCAGAGATGGAGAGACTGGGGAGAATCTGGTAGCAGAGACCCCAGGTGAGGGAGGTGGCTTAGAGACAAAGTGGTCAGTGGCCTGACCCGGACTCCTCTGCTCTCAGCCCTTAGTCTGCAGGGCTCCATAATGACAGTAGGAGAGAAGGTCTTCTCCACCAATGGGCAGTCCGTCACTTTTGATGCCATTCAGGAGGCATGTGCCAGAGCAGGCGGCCGCATTGCTGTCCCAAGGAGTCCAGAGGAAAATGAGGCCATTGCAAGCTTCGTGAAGAAGTACAATACGTATGCCTATGTGGGCCTGACTGAGGGCCCAAGCCCTGGAGATTTCCGCTACTCAGACGGGACCCCTGTAAACTACACCAACTGGTACCGAGGGGAGCCCGCAGGTCGGGGAAAAGAGCAATGTGTCGAGATGTACACAGACGGGCAGTGGAATGACAGGAACTGCCTGCAGTATCGACTGACCATCTGTGAGTTCTGAGAGGAATTTAGGCCATGGGACAGGGAGGATCCTGTCTGGCCTTCGGTTTCCATCTCCAGGATCCACTTGGTCTGTGAGATGCTAGAACTCCCTTTCAACAGAATTCACTTGTGGCTATTAGGGCTAGAGGCACCCTTAGCCACTTCATTCCCCTGATGGGCCCTGACTCTTCCCCATAATCACTGACCAGCCTTGACACTCCCCTTGCAAACCCTCCCAGCACTGCACCCCAGGCAGCCACTCCCAGCCTTGGCCTTCGGCATGAGATGGAGCCCTCCTTATTCCCCATCTGGTCCAGTTCCTTCACTTACAGATGGCAGCAGTGAGGTCTTGGGGTAGAAAGACCCTCCGAAGTCACACAGAGAACCTGCCTCCTGGTCCCCTCAGCTCTCCCTCTGCAGCCCACTGCCTGCCCAGTGCCATCAGGATGAGCAGTCCTGGCCAAGCATAATGACAGAGAGAGGCAGACTTCAGGGAAGCCCTGACTGTGTGGAGCTAAGGACACAGTATAGATTCTCTGGCACTCTGAGGTCTCTGTAGCAGGCCTGGTCAGGCTCTCCAGGTGGTCAGAGGGCCCAGTGGTGCCCCAGCACGGTGGTGCCCAAGCCAACCCTGTGACTGACATGTATGATTCACTCCTTTGAGTCTTTGGATGCCAACTCAGCCCCCTGACCTGGAGGCAGCCGGCCTAGGCCTCTAGGGAAGAGCCCCCCACTGCAGACATGACCCGAGTAACTTTCTGCTGATGAACAAATCTGCACCCCACTTCAGACCTCGGTGGGCATTCACATCACCCCCCACACCACCGGCTCCACTTTCCCCTTTTATTAATCCATTCACCCAGATAATCATTAAAATTAACATGTGCCAGGTCTTAGGATGTGTCTTGGGGTGGGCATGGTACCCGGTGACTCTTGGGGATATTTATTTATTTTCACTAAGCCTATATCTTCATCTGTGAAATGGGAATAAAAATACTTGTTGCTGTCACAATTATTACCATCTCTCCAGCTAGCAAAATTACTACCAGAACCATTACTACACACAAAGGCTATTGAACGAGCACATACCATGTGCCACACACCTTGACAAGCCCTTTTAATAGTTTATTATGTACTATTCAATCTTCACACAATTTCATGGGACCAGTATTGTTTACCCCATTTTTTATAAGGACACTGAAGCTTAGAGGAGTTAAATGTTTTAAGTATTATTCCAGAGAGCAAATGGCAAAGGCTGGATCCAAACCCATCTTCCTGGACCTGAAGTTCATGCTCCCAGCCACCCCACCCCTGAGCTGAATAAAGATGATTTAAGCATAATAAATCGTGAATGTGTTCACATGAGTTTCCATAGCTTTGGTTCCAAGAAACATCACATTTCTGTTTTTGTAAATCAGATGAACTCTGGCTCTGAGCCCCTACTTTCCTCCAGATTGGAAAATTCAATCTCAGGATGTGCTTTCTTTGTTTGATGACGGGGGCAAACTGCTCTCCTCCTTATGATGCTGCAGGGGGATGGGGAGCCACAGACACCATTTGGAAGAACACATGGGCATCTTCAATCCATGTGGTCCACTTGTGGGTGGGGATATAATGCCTTCTGTCCTCTGTGCAGCCGCCTGAATGATTTCTGCAGCCCAGCAGTAATGTTGGCACTCAGGGCTCAGTTCAGGCCTCAGTGAGCCATCCTAGTCTCATGTCGGCTCGAAATGGGACCACTCCCCCATACCCCAGGGCTGTGCAGGATTGAGACAATGTCCCCGGTTGCTTGAGGAGGCAGCCACATATGTGTCCCACCTCCAGAAAGGCTCCCACTCCTCCCACCCTCACACCTGCGAACACTCTCTCTCATGGATTTACTGCTTTTCTTGGGCAGAGAGAAGCTCTGGATCAAAACCCACAAAATCAGATGAGAATGAGGGGAATAATTTCTGATTCTTTTCTGAATGATAATTTTTAATCTGGTCACCATTCCACATGTGCTTGGGACCCAGCACACACATTATTGAGCCTTCCCCTAAATTAAGAGAAAAACAAGGAGAAGCATGTACAAATGTTCCTCAACTTATGATGTGGTTAGGTCCTGATAAACACATTGCAAAATGGTATCTTAAATGGAAAATGCATTTAATACATCTAACATACCAAACATCATAGCTGAGCCTAGACTACTTTAACCATGCCCAGAACCCTATGTTAGCCTGCAGTTAGGCAAAATTATTTAACACAAGGTCTATTTTATAATAGGGTGCTGACTATCTCATGACTATCTCATGAATGAATGGTTGTATGTGTACTTGAAGTGTGGCTCCTCCTGAATTCACATCACTTTTGGACAAATGTAAAGTCTACAAATTGTAAGTCAAACTCCCATAAATCCAGGACCGCGTGTATTCCAAGCTTCATAAGTAAATACATTAAGACTCTGAAAATTTATGTCTTCTCATTTCTTGTGAGGATTATTTTTACTTTCTTTAGGCATTTATTTGCTATTGTTACTATTTTATCATATTTTAAATTAATTATTGCTGGTTTATGAGAAAAACTCTTGATTTATTTTTTATTCATCTTATACCCAACCATCTTTTAGCATTCTCATTTTTTTCCTAATATTAATACTTCTAAGATAATTGATTCTTTTATTTTTTTATTTCTATTTTTGAGACACAGTCTCTCTTTGCTGCCTGGGCTGGAGTGAGGTGGCACAATCTTGGCTCGCTGGAACCTCTGCCTCCCAGGTTCAAGTGATTTTCCTGCCTCAGCCTCCCAAGTAGCTGGGATTACAGGTGTGTGCCACCACACCTGGCTAATTTTTGTATTTTTAGCAGAGACAGAGTTTCACCATGTTGGCCTGGCTGATCTTGAACTGACCTTAAGTGATCCTCCTGCCTCGGCCTCCCAAAGTGCAGGGATTACAGGCATAAGCCACCTTGCCCAGCCAGTGATTCTTTTATATTTTATAGATAAATAGATATATTTACAAAGGATGGAATTTTGATCTGTCCTTTTATGACATTTATATTTTTTCCATCTCATTTCATAGCTCCACCACAGGAGCTCAGTTAAGGAGGGAGAAGAAGGGACTGAGCGGGGCACCCCTTCCCTCCTCCCATCTTGGGCCTGGGATGTGAACACACACTGACATTCTCTGGTTCGCTCTTTCTCATCTGCCATGAAACCTACGGCGAACCATGGTGAGGCAGGAGGGTTGTGGAGGGCTCCAGGGACAAAGCCTTTGTGAACACAGTAAGGTTTTGTTTTTGTTTTCCATGAGAGACACAGGAAACTGTAAAGGAATATTGAATTTAGGCCTAACCTTGTCATATTTTTCGCATAGAAAGATCATTCTGGTGGATACACCAAAGATGTGCCTGAGATCTGCAGGAGTAGATGCTGGGGGACTTCCCTGAACAGGTGTAATTATGTAATAGTCCAGGTAAGATTTTTTTTTTTTTTAGTTAGAAGCCTATGGAACCAAAGAATGAGTCATGGACAATAGCTATTAGTTATTCCTCAATTATCTGCACCGGTGATAGCTCAGTAATGTTAGGGTTGCTGGGTTAAAAAATAAAAATATAGGCCGGGTGCAGTGGTTCATGCCTGTAACCTCAGCACTTTGGGAGGCCAAGGCGGGTGGATCACGAGGTCAGGATTTTGAGACCAGCCTGACCAACATAGTGAAACTCTGTCTGTACTAAAAATATTAAAAAAAATAGCGGGGCATGGTGGTAGGTGCCTGTAATCCCAGCTACTTGGGAGGCTGAGGCAAGGAGAATCACTTGAACCTGGGAGGCGGAGGTTGCAATGAGCCGAGATGGTGCCACTGCACTCCAGCCCGGGTGACAGTGTGAGACTGTCTCAAAAAAAATAAAAAAAAAAAAGAAAAAAAAGAAAAAGAAAAGAAAAATATAGGCCGCCCAGTTAATTTGAATATCAGATACACAGGTAGTTTATTCAGTGAGTCGTATGCAGTATTTGGGACACACTTATTCCAAAAATGTATTCAATGTTTATCTGAAGTTCACATTCCTCAGGGTGCTCCGCATTTTACCTGGCAACCCTACCTGTAGGGGCCTGGACAAGCAGAGGCTTTGGGTGAGGCAGGAGACACTTCCTATGGTTAGTGGCATGTGACAATATTTAGCTTGTACCCCATCAGACTTGTACCCCAATGCCTTTGGGCTCACGAATGAATGTGAAGTCTTTCCTGAGCTCTGTGGATGGTGTATGGTGTATGGTGAGCAGGGCCACTGAAGCATGCTGTGTATGAGCACGAATGAGGCTGGTATTTCAAACACACTCTGGCCCTCCCCTCAGCAGGACATCCAGGAGCCTGGGGTTAGGAATCTTCTGGGTTTGCTTCATTTCCACCTACTGCAGCTGCCCTGCATCCACCTATCCTAGCGTGAGTCTTCTCCTGGGAGCTTCCAGCGGTGTTTCCATGAATAAATAGGGAGGATGGCAAGGTAAGACAAAGGGACCGGAGCAAAGGAAAGGACCAAATGTGGCTGGCACGCATCCGACAAGCCTTCTGGAGTGTGAGTATCTGTCAAAGCAGGAATGGTGCCTTGGGCAGAGGAGCTTCTCATGGTGTCTGTCTCTCTCTGGGGCAGTGGGCTTCAGACACCTTTAGAACCACACGCACAAAGCCCCACCAGGGCTTAGGCTCTCCAGACAAAGCTGTGCTCAGACAGAGGCATAGGGCTGGCAGGCAGCAGGGACAGGAAGGGCTAGCAGCTCTTCCCTGGCTAACAGTTGGGGTTCTGCCTCCAGCTGCCTTCCCAGGACAGAAGCCAGATCAGCTGCTCTGAAGTCACCTTGCGGGAGTTAGGGAACACATCTGCCACATACACTGTGTTGGGAGAGAACTTTCAGCTGACTGCAAGCTTCCCAGGCTGCTCCCAGTGGAAAGTCTGACTCCTGGGCTGGGAGGTTCCTTCTCTGCCAACACCCCCTTCTGGGCCTACAGGCTGGCAGTGAACAATGCGGTTGGCATCTCCCTGCAGCTCCAGCTGAGCCTTTGGGGTCATATCTCAAGGGGCTATTAAGGGAAATCATCACCTCAGGATTGGTCATCTCTTTTTTCGCTATAGTCACAATTTAAGGAATTGTGTGAAACCGTCAAGTGGGGGCAGATATTAGATTTCAAGAAGGCTCAACTATTCCAAAATATGGCCTGAGCCTGTGCCACCCAGCCTCCTCGACCATGTAGACTTCATTCCTTCATTCATTCATTTCTTCCAACTTTCGCCAGTATTTCCCAAGTACCTACCTTGTGCCAGCCTAGAAGCGGGAAGCACACAATAAGGAGGGGACAGCAGACTCTGACATGGACAAGGACACCGGGCAGCAGTGCAGGGGGCAAGGGTAGGCTCTGGAGAAGACAGAGGGACTCCAGCATGGGCAGGCCATTGGGCACGTCCCTAAACCTCTTGGAGCCTCAGATTCCGGTCTGTAACCAGGGGATGCCAACAGTATCTACCTCATTGAGCTGAAAAGACAATAAATTAGGGTGATCCAGGTGAGGCCCTGGCAGAGGGACTGGTGTGGGGAACACGTGACCCATGCTGAAATGTCCCACGCCTACAAGGCAACAGGGTCCCACTCCGCATGCACCAGTCCAGTGCCTGCCTTCTGCTGGTGGGGAGCACGTGTTCCTTGACCTGTGAGCCCTGTGGAGAGTCCACATCATGCACCTGTCAGATTCCCAACTGTAGGTAGGGTCTTCTGAAACCAACTGGTGTGTTACTGATGCTTTCAAGTCTACTAATTTCAGAGGACCTGTTAGGTGAGTGCTGGAGGATTATTTGTCAGGAGACAGTGACTATGAGCAAATAAAGGCTCCAGCTTCAAATAAACACTCATCTGAAACAACTGTGACTGAAAACACTTGGTTATATAGGGGACTGCGTTAACATAAAAATTGTAAGTATTAATGTAGATATAAAAAATTGAATTTGTGCTACCTATATGGCCTGAGCTAGAGGAACTCAGCCCCTGCAAACCCAACCCAGGCCTCCTCCTCTGCCAGAGCTGGGACTCTATCTCCAGCCATGTGGCCACACAACCAGCAGCAGGCTCTAGAACACATCGGTAAAACCCTATAAATTATTACAAGTTGGAATTCTTCCATCCTTCTTGGTAAATAGCCGCTCCCCTGAGACCTCCACAGTGCCCCCAACCCTGACCTTCCTCTGATCTGGCAAAAAATGGTTAATGCTTGTCACAGGGAGACCCTCTAGGACCTTTTCCGAGATTCTAACTAGTCAGCAAACAGGCCACACCAGTGGCTGAAATTTTGAGTATCATGTACAATATGCTTTCTTGTTGTTTCTTTTTTCTCTTTCCCTGCATTCCTTTAGATTGTTTGAATTTTCTTTAATAGGAGGGTGGTACTAGAATTACAGATGTATCAATAAATACCGGCCTACTAGTACCTTTGCCAGGATAGCCCTCAAAAGCTCAAATTTATCATGTCAAGAAATGAACTTTTTCTCTCTAAACCTGCTTTTTCTCCTGGGTTCTGTCTCCCACTGGGGTACCACATTCTGACAAGCCATTCCAGGTAGAGATCTGATAGCAAATGGATTTCTGTCTGCCAGAATCATTTTTCAAATGCTGTCAATAGAGAAGGATTCACCAGTAAACTGCAGAGCCCTTTGCTTGCATGGGCTCCTTACAAGGCCATGGTGGGAGAGGCTTTAGCAATGTTTGAGATGGTAATATGTTTTTACAGACTTTGCAAAAGTAAGCTATTTTAAGGGCAAATGCAGTCATGCATTGCTTAACGACAGGGATGCATTCTGAGAAATGCATCCTTGTGTGACTTTGTTGTTGTGCAAACGTCATCAGGTGTACTTACACAAAACTAGATGGTAGAGCCTACTATATGCCTAGGCTGCCTGGTATAGCCTATTGCTTCTAGGCTATGAGCCATTGCAGCGTGTTACAGTACAGAATATGCTAGGCAATTGTAACACAATGGCGAGTACTTGTCTATCTAAACATACCTAACCACAGAAAAGGTACAGGAAAAATATAGTATGATAATCTGAAGGGACCATCATGGTCCAGCTCATCTGGCTTCTGTCCTGGGGAGGCAGGTGGAGGCAGAACCCCAGCTGCTAGTCAGGGAAGAGCTGCTAGTCCTTCCTGCCCCTGCTGCCGGCCTGTCATGTGCCCCTGCCTGACCATCATGGTCTCATATGGTCTGTCATTGACTGAAATGTCCTCGTGAAGCACTTGACTGTAGTTAAGATGGCTGACTCTTTCCACTCTGATTTCCCCTCCATCTCATTGCTCCTCATGCCCCTCATGTTGGAGTGGTCATAGGTATTTTTAGGATCTGGCTAGGGATGAGACAGCTTTATGTAGTTTACGGTCACTTCTATGTGTGGTTGCATTACTGCTAGACTTCCAGCATAGGAATGGCTTCCAGGAATATTGTTCTGATTCAGCCAGCAGGGTCGGAGATGATATCTAAATAATAAAAATTTCCCCAGCACCTGTTTTCAGAAATATGTCAGCAGTGGAGGAGAAACAAGTATGGAGCCAGAAACTAGTCTATGGAAAACTCTCTCCCCCATCATATGTATGGAGTTTTAAGCATGTAAGGGTGTTCACATCCATGCCTATTTAAAATGGAAGTTCTCTCCTGTAGAGAATATACTCAATAGTGCAATATATACACTTATAACACAGACATATAAATACGTCTTTTTTGAGCAATTTCAGTAAATGTATTTTGTTAGAGCTCCTGTGTAGTAAGGCAGAACTAGAGGAGTATTGCAAATAGAAGTATGCTTTTGTGTGAAATGAAATGTCTTACACATCTCACTGTATCTGATTACATCTTAGCTTGTCTGATATATTTTATCCCGACGAAGTCCACAAGTTCTAGATGTGCACACTAAGAAAGATTAAATTTTATAACTTGATATGAAATACTAACATCTACAAAGACAACATAAAACTCAATCTACTATTACAACAAGACCATCTATGACAAACTGGATAATGCTTCTATCAATTCAAGAATTATTAAGATTAGATACTGCACAGAAAACTTAAAATGCCCAGTAATCTTATAGCTCATATATGAAACTTGATAGAAATATTTTCAACTTTGACTATAGTCATAAAAATTTACATGCTAGTACCAATGGGATTAACTATCTGCAGTCAAAATAACTTCTGCAAATTTTTAAAAAGCATATGGCCGACTTAAGCAGAAAATGCAATTAAAAAGAAAAGAAAAGAAAAGAAAAGAAGCATATGGTCACAGTGGAAGAAGGTTGAAGTATCTTTCTATGATATCTAAAGAAAACAGTATTAGAAAATCCTCCTTATCTATAGATTTTGCTTCCTGAATATTTGTTGAATCTGACTCCTTGTCTCCATCCCTTACATACTGCTGTGGTAATTTTCAGGCATTTGTAGTTTCTAGCCTGGACTTCTGCAAGAGCTTTCTAACTGATCTTCTTGGCCCTAGTCTCACCCCCTCAAATCTAACTTCCACAGTAGACAAGATGCACATCTGACTTTGTCACTTTCTTTCTTTCCTTTTTTTTTTTAAGAGTCTCAGTATGTTGCCCAGGCTGGTCTTGAACTCCTGGGCTCAAGCGATTCTCCCACCTCAGCCTCCCAAAGTGCTGAGATTATAGGCATGAGCCGCTGCACCCAGCCTATGTCACTTTCTTAAACCATCAGAGGGTCTCCAGAATAAAGTTAAACCCCTTAACCTGATACATAAGACTATCATGCCCTGCTTCTCCCTTACAAGTCTTGCCTCTCTCGAAACATTGCATTGCTTGTGTCCCCTCACCCTACCCTGTGGTCTCCTGTCTGCACACCTTCGCTCAGGCCATCTCCCCAGCCTACGATGGCATTTTCTCCTCTTTTCACTTTGGCTGCTCCTACTCATTCTCCAAGATTCTGCTTACTTCTTATCTTTTCTATACATTCTCTGACTTCCCTTTTCACGATAGTGGACTGAGCACATGCTGCCATCTCTCCACCCAGGCCCATCCTCCAGAAATGACAGGGAAGAAAAAAAATCAGTGTTCTCAAAAAGTTAACAGGAAATGTCCAGAGAATCAGAAGCACTGACACGTTTCTGAGAAGCCAAAAACAGACAGGATCTGATTTGATACTGCAGCCCAGCTCATGAGCAGCAGCCAAGGACACACTACATGTATCCTTGCGTGTATATACTACAGTATATATTACAGCAGTGGGAGCAGCAACAAGGCATTCCATGCCCAGAGGTGGTGAATGCCTGGAACAAGACAGGACCAAAGGGCTACTGACAGAGGGTTAAACAAGTATCCCCGTGGAAGGAGCTAGATGAATTGACCCTGAATATCTCCCTCAACCCCACCCTGGCAGACAAGATGACCAGGACAGATGTCTGTCTCCTGGTATGAACTGTATTAGGAATGAAAGACAGGACAGGGCCCCATATGGCTGGCAAAGCCAAGGAAGAGTTAAGTAGCAGCCACATCCCAAAGACCAGCTGTGAGAGCACAGCTGGTCCACCTGATGGTGCCTCTGCCTGTTCTGCACTCTCCTTGAAAGCAACATGGAGCACAAGCTCATCCAGCGATTTCCAGCCCTCCCTCACAGCAAGCTAGGTCAGCAGATTTCTTGCAGAAAATCTCATGGGTAAAGATGAGTTCACTGTCAAAAAATATCATTTGAGAAGCACCACCATGAAAGGGAGACTTCCACCTGAGGAAACATAATAACCATAGCTAATATTTACTGAGTGTTTATGTGTCAGGCACTATTGCAAACATAAAGTGGGACTATTTTATGTTTGCAATAGACACGAATACCTTATAAGAGTCCTACCTTATAAGAGTTTAAGGTAGGACTATTTTTATTGCCATTTTACAAATGAAGAAACTAAAGTGTCAAGTGATTAAGTAACTTCATCCAAAGTCACATAGCTTAACATGAGTAGCCACAGATTAACCTCAGCTGTCTGGCTCCAGATCTGAAGATAAAACAGAACAAACAGACAACCAGTAATGTGCTTTGAAGTAAGTATAATGAATATTCTCAAATAAGAAAAGATGGAAAAGAATCAATTAGGGATGTTAGAGGTGAACAATGTGTTCATTTTATATTACTGATCATGGGAATAAAAAACAAAAAAAAATTCATAGTTTAAACAAATAAAACCACCTGAGTGGATGAACTATGGAGTGGAATGTATGCAGCTGAAGAGCTGATTAGTGAACTGAAAGATTGGAATCCTCCCTGAAAGCAGCAGACTTGGATAAATAAATAGAAGGTAGAAAAGAAAAGAAAAGATAATAGACATGGAAGATAGTTCCAGAAGTGCCAACATCCGCCCACTGGGTGTTACCAAAAAAGAGACTGCTAGAGAAATGGATGTCCAATGAAACATGGTTGATTCGCAACACAAATTTATTTCCTCTCCCTCCCCAAATCCTAATAAAATGGCAGTAGAGGAAGAGCACAGGTAAAATCCTTCAAGAACAATAGGGACAAGAGAGGAGAAAACAGCAACCAAGAATTTCGACACGTATTTTGGAGATAGTATACAAAGGAGTGGTAATTTGGCAGAATGGTGCATGTTCTCACTTGGATGCCCCAGAGGGAGAAAATAAGAAGAAGCCAACAGATTCTCCCTACTTCACCCCCAGAGACTCAGAAAGGATCCACACTTAAAGAGGTGAGGTACAGTGTGAGGCTGTAAACAGGAAAACAGGGGCATAAGTGGGAACTCTAGGCCACTTTCTCTACCCTCTTCAGCCAGGGGTCTCCTCCACCCAGGTGAGAAAGGAGAGTTGTCATTTAAATTGAACTGAAGAAACTGCAGAATGGGAGGTCTCAGCCACACAGGTTTGGGAGGAGGAGGTAAGGTCAAGTTTAAACACAAGGATTAAACCACAATCTACATATTGAATGATGGGACCCCAGTCCCCAGAGAGTGAGCAACATAATTTACAATCTACAGGCCAGAGTCCGGAGGATTCATTTGTGGAGAAAAGGAATGTCCCAGACAAAGGGCCTCCAGTGGCTGATGTGTGCTGGTTTCCTCGATGAGGAGCTGACCTGATGCTCAGACACTCTGTGGTGAGCTCCATCAGTCAACAAGCCCCACTCCCCCGCAGAGATTGCAGTCAGTGTTTTGTGCCTCACCCCCAAATGTGAATACACAGCTAGGGGTCACCACCTGGGAGGAAGGCCTCCAGCAAGGGTGACCAACCTTCGTGGCTTACCAGGGACCGAGGGGTTTCACAGGACATGGGACAGTCAGTACTACTATGGTTTGAGTTTGTCCCCACCAAAACTCATGTTGCACTTTGATCCCCAACGTGGCAGTGTTGGGAGGTGTGCCTGGTGGGAGGTGTTTGGGTCATGGGGGCAGATCCCTCATGAATGACTTGGTGCACTGCAGCTCTCTCATGAGACTGGATTTAGTTCTCGTGGGAATGTTCCTGCAGGAATGGGTTGTTGTAAAGCCAGGATGCCCCTCGGGTTTTGTCTCTTCCCACATGTCCACTCACCATTGAGATTTTCCACCATGTTATGACATAGCACAAAAAGCCCCCACCAGAATCTGAGCAGATGCTGACACCATACTTTTTGAATTTCCCAGCCTGCAGAACTGTGAGCCAAATAAACCTCTTTTCTTTATAAATTCCCCAGCCTCAGCTATTCTTCTATAACAACACTTAATGGATTAAGACAAGTACTAAAATAAGAAAAATCTCTGCCAAACCAGAACGAGTTAGTCGTCCTATTCTAGCATGTGCAAGCAACGTCCATTTGCATGGCTTTGCTTAATAATTTGCAAGCCTGACCTATATTCACAGCTCACAGGCTGGGAACACAGTCATCTGTTATAATTTATATGATCGTGTGACAATGCCTGCCAAAAATCATATTAAATGGTTTGTGACTTTTCTTGATCCTTTTCCAGCCTTTGATACCATATATAAGCAAAAAATATGAACTATCCTTCTTGTAATTTCCAGTTGTGTAAAACAAAGATGTGTCCTGGATCCTTTTATTTTTAACTTGAAACCACATTGAGATAGCCCATTAGTTTGTTTCCTACGGACCCGCACAACTGTTAGGCACAGTGCAGGCCACTGACCAGCATCAGCTCCAAAGGATCAGTATCTGCGCCCTGCAGGTTGTTGCATATGGTAGGGCCCTGCCACCCTGTTCTGCACTGGAGCACAGAAAGCATTCTCTCAGATGCAAATAACCTGATGTGGGTATCATGGACTAGGAGTAGTTTTAGTAGACAATGAATACTGCTATCTAATGACCTCCAGAAACAAGGGCTACCAAATCTGGATCAGAAATAATCATTTTAATGGAAATCCTCCAACTTTAGGGAGATTTATAGGAAATAATAATAAACAATAAATCATTTTATTTAGTTACTTTGGGTAACTCAAATTTATCATGTCAAGAAATGAACTTTTTCTCTCTAAACCTGCTTTTTCTCCTGGGTTCTGTCTCCCACTGGGGTACCACATTCTGACAAGCCATTCCAGCTAGAGATCTGATAGCAACTGGATTTCTCTCTCAACCAGTTTTAACAGGGCTTATTGCTCAAAATTAGATGTGCTGCAAGCGTGTGTGTGTGTGTGTGTGTGTGTGTGCAAGCGCATATGTGTATGTGTAGCCACACAGGATATATGGTTACATGCCTGCTTTACATTTTTTTCTGGGCTAATTTTTATTGCTGTTGCATTTTATGATGCGGAATTGTGGGGAATCAGTTACTCATTCATTGCCTTGTTAGGGAACTCTCAAATTTCCTCCGGAAGAGAATCTTGTCTCTGCCTGCAGGGACTCCCTTCACGCACTTTGGAGGGGATGTGGGTTGGCCTTCTCTTCAGAAATATGCTTTCTTTCTTTCTCTTTCTTTCTTTCATTCATTCGTTTGTTCTTTCTTTCTTTCCTTCCTTCCTTTCTTTTTTCTTTCTTTCTTTCTTTCTTTCTTTCTCTTTCTTTCATTTTTTCTTCTCTTTCCATGTGTGAGGCAAAGATTTATTTCTTCATTTCTTGCATTTGAAGTACTCTTCGATGACATCCTTGGCCTAAGACTCCTTCCATAGTCCTTAACTACTACACAACTGCAACCAACCACTTTACAGGTTTCCCCTCTCTGTCAATTGTACAGGGGCCTTCCCATTCCCCTAGTTTCTTGTTGTCATCACCCTTGATTAGTTTGATTTGGTATTCAGCACAAAGGGCCTCCACTAACTTGACATACATAGGCTTATCACAGCTGGATGCAAGCACACAATGGTGGGTTTAGTGCTTGTCTAAGGCTTTGGAAGCTTCGCGAATTACACATGCTAGGCCATCATGGATGAGGGCGGTCTTCAGCACTTCTTGTAAAGCAGTATTAATGTCCATTACACCTCCAGCAGCAATGCCTTCCTCGACCATGATGGTGGGTTACAGGTGAAGCCCAATCTCAAGCCTCCACCTCCACACAACTTGGTGGCAGCAGGGAAAGAGAGGAATGTTCTACCTGGTGCATGAGTTTTCATAAAAGGATCTATTCCAAGCCACAGCTCAGTTTGTTATTAAGCTATATGGCTCGTCTCTTAATTGGCAATGGAAAGTTCCAGCATTCCAAGTAGAATCTCAACCTCAGAGCCACACTATACTTTTCAAAAGCTTGGCTAAGAGAAATGCTACTTGTGGATAAGTGCCTACAGAGTACGTGTTGTATTTGATCCTCTGGACAAATATTCTTAAATCTATTACCAATTTAACCAGAGCCATGAACCTGTGAGCTTGACTGCTTCCCACTGACTCCTTGAAGAATGACTTTTAATGCTTTGTGCTTTGGTTGAGGGACATGATACACATTATACAATCATGATTTTGAACATTGATCCCTATCTGTTGCAGGGATATTGTTGAGGATGTGGCTTCTCTATAAAGCCTCTCTATGAACACCTAGAGGAGAAAATGCTCTTTGGTCCTCAGTATCTGGAAGAGTTGTGCTTTTTCTTAGCAACCTGCAAATATTCTGGATCTCATAATGTGTCATATATCCCTCTCCCCTTTAGCAGCTAGGGTCTTGGAGCCAAACCAGTGAACAACCATGAGCCCACACAAAGAGGACTAATCACAGTTGGTGAGGTGGAATCAGAGCCTGGGGTGTAGGCAAGATTCCGTAGTGGCTCGATCTGCCATGGGCAGATCTAGATGTTGAGTGTCAGGGAACCCTCTCCCTAGAGGAGGGTTGGCAATGAACACGGATCCTCCAAACCAGCCTAATGCAGGTGCGGTAGGCCATCACTGCCCCTGAGGGTTAGAGTTGGGTTTAGGGTTAGGTACATTAGAGTGATGACATGGCACACCTGGTCCTATACCTACATGCTTCTCCTCACCAGCTCTGTATCCTTTATTAACACACATGGATGGCATTGTTGGGAGCAGCAGGAACTGCATGTGAGTCAAATGCCATGTGCTTTCCATTGTTTCAGCCATCACAGTCCCCAGGAGTAGGTACATTCACACCCCAAAGTTCACTTCTATTATGTGAGCCAGGGAAGCAGTATACTAGACATTAGCAGTGTGGGCTCTGGAGTCGGGGGCCAGTTTCCAATCCTGTCTCCACCTCTCACTAACTGAGAGGCCTTGGTTGAGACATTTAGTCTCTTTATCTATAAAACAGGAACAAATCACTGCTTACAAACACAGCTGTGACAGGAAACACATTACATAACCACTGTGAACCATTTAGCACAGAGCTTGACCCAGAAATAAATGCTACGAAGACATATATTGTGGTGGTGAAGACGTTGGTTTTTTGGAATTGGATACACCTGGGTTCAAATTCCAGCTCTTCCAGGGTCAACTGTGAAAACTTGGGCAAGTTTCCAACTTCATTAATCTTCATCTTTTACAACTGCAAAATGGGGCAAATAGTGCATACAAAACTCATGGCCCATTGTTTGAGATGAAGTGTGTGCTCCATAAGTGATAGCTTTAGCTACTTGTTATTTTACTGCTATACCAGAAAGAATGCAGCTCAAGCTAAACAGGCAAGAGGGAACATCTAAGGTGATTCTGCAGAGCTGCCGACCTTATGCGGCAACTGACCTCCATCTCCAACACATGGTAGTAACAGCTACTTAAATGGATTGTGTTCTATGTGCTAGGCAATGAGCTGAGAGTTTTTATATTTTTGTTTTACCCGGGACTAGGTATGGTGGATCTCAATATTTTGGGGGCCACAAGTACTGTATGAGACTGGTTCCAATCAAGAGATAGAAACCACAAGTGATTTATGCAGTGGAAGTTTAATATAAAGAATTATTCAGCTATGATAAAAGAGCAACTATATGATGTAAAGAGAACCTTATAGGGCTACTCTCCCTACAGCTGGAGAACAGTACCCAAGAAGGACAAGCTTGGAATGGGGCCCCCTCCTCAGGCTGGAGATCAGACATTGTTGGAGAAGGTATCATTGCAGCCCCCTACATGGCAGAGAGATTTGCTGGGTTGCATGGTCTAGAGCTGGTTGCAATTATTGGACAAGCAGGAAATAAACCCCCACAGCCCATGCGAGCCACACTGCTGGGTTGAGTATATGAGCATGTAGAATGATTGGGTCTCCAGTATGGACAGAAGGCATGGATCGCATGGTGCCTGTGTTGGGAGGATACTAAGAGGATGATCACCACGCCAGGCCAAGACTAGTTGCCTGGGACCTTCTGGGCACATGACTGGAGCAGAGTACCACTGGATCTCCTCACACCAGCCAGACCCAGGAAGAGAAGCTCCTTTCACCTGCACTGTTCTCTCAGCACCCTCCACTGAGAAAGCTTCACGTTATGCTTAGTGTAGAGGAGAAATGCTCATGGGAATCCTGTCCATTATCACAGAGCAGGTATTAGTGGGTGAATATGGAGCTGAGAAGTAATAAGTTGTAACTGGCATAGATATCATGGGCGCATCTGAAGAACGCTGTGAACACATATGCATGGGTCCGTGTATTCATGCGTGTGCACATATGTGTAATTATTCACACAATTCATGGTGGATACTACTTCGAGGGTGTTCACAGACCCCAGGTAGAGAGTGCCTGGAGGGAAAATTATCCAAGGCAAGCCCAATCATATTTCCAGAGCTGCCAGAAGAAAGCCTCCGCTAAGCACCAGAAGTCTCCGGGGCAGGTGGGGCCAGGCAGCATGAAAGAATTGGCCGCAAGAGTTCCGAACCCTGTCCCAATTATGGAGGGTGACTTTTCTTTCTCCTCCTTCTCCATTCCCTTCCATATTGCTCATGCATCCAAAGGGACACCTGAAGACGCTCTAGCAGGGCAAGGCCATTTTCTTTTGGCATTTTTCTCTCCCCAAAGTCTAGCTGATTATCAGCTTAGACACACAGTAGGCTGTGTGCTATGAACAACAGGCATCCTGGGTTATTTTACAAACTCATGGATAGTCATTTTGAAACCGCCTTTGCAAAATTGTGACTGAAATAGTGAAAGAGAGCTAACTTAATCGACTACATCTTGTTTCTAACCTCCAAGCTGTCTTTGTTCATTCCTGGGCGTAGGCTGAGCTAACTTTGGGAGAAACTTAGTTTGTAGTTATAGTTTAAACAAAGACTGTGACAGCCCTTTCCCATTGCAAACCTCCTTCTTGTCTGGGGACTAGACTAACATTAGCCACAGGATTAGAAATTATGGTTTAGGAGTCATGCAGCTGGAGGCTACAAGATTCTAACCCTCCCTAAACTGCTTCTAAGATCAGTGCTTGAGATATTTTGCAGACCCTGCACTTGCTGGATCAGCTGGCACCACACAGGTGGATAAACTGGCTCGTTTGATCTTGTGGCCCCACTCAGGAACTGACTCAGCGCAAGAAGACAGCTTCGACTCCCCATGATTTCATCCCTGACCAAGCAGCACCCCTGGCTCACTGGCTTCCCCCCACCAAGTTACGCTTAAAAATTCTGCTCCCCGAATTCTCGAGGAGACTGATTTGAGTGATAATAAAACTCCAGTCTCCCGCACAGCCGGCTCTGCGTGAATTACTCTTCTTCTATTGCAAGTCCCCTGTCTTGATCAATTGGCTCTGTCGAGGCAGCAGGCAAGGTGAACCCCTTGGGTGGTTACAATTTTGCTCCTTCAATGAAACTCCAAGTTCCTCATTGATAGTGGCAAACACCAGTTGCCATATTTTCTACTGTTACTGGCACAAAAATACCCTGTTTGTGGCCCTGCTGGATGTAAGGGCCCAGGTGCTAAAAAGTTACCCCCCACCTCACCCCAGCCTCATCAGCGGGGCTGGATACTGGCAGTGGGCAGAGGAATGAAATTATTTATTTATTTTTTATTTATTTTTGAGATGGAGTTTCGCTTTTGTCGCCCAGGCTGAAGTACAGTGGCACCATCTCAGCTCACCGCAACCTCCGCCTCCTGGGTTGAAGCAATTCTTCTACCTCAGCCTCCTGAGTAGCTGGGATTACAGGCGCCTGCCACCACACCTAGCTAATTTTTGTATTTTTAGTAGAGATGAGGTTTCACCATGTAAGTCAGGCTGGTCTTGAACTCCTGACCTCAGGTGACCCACCTGCTTCAGCCTCCCAAAGTGCTGGGATTACAGGCAGGAGCCACTAAGCCCGGTATTTTTTTTTTTTTTAACATGTCATGCTTTTATTTTATTTTATTTTATTTTATTTTATTTTATTTTATTTCATTTTATTGTATTTTGAAACAGAGTCTCACTCTGTTGCCCAGGCCGGAGTGAAGTGGAGTGATCTTGGCTCACTGAAACCTCCGCCTCCCAGAGTCAAGCAATTCTCCTGCCTCAGGCTCCCGAGTAGCTAGGACTACAGGCCACGCCCAGCTAATTTTTATATTTTTAGTAGAGATGGAGTTTCACCATGTTGGCCAGGCTAGTCTCAAACTCCTGACCTCAGGTGACTCACCTGCCTCGGCCTCCCAAAGTGCTGGGATTACAGGCTTGAGTCACTGCACCTGGCGAAATTTATTTCATTATATTCTCAAAAAATGTATGACGCATGAGTGGGACTTTCTGCCTCCATCACACATCTGCCAGAGTAACGAGAAAGCCCAGGAGCTAGGAGTATTCTGGGTAAGACTGCCCCCTCCCTCGGCCACATTGTCATTGTCAGAGTGAAGAAGGCCCCTGGAACTCCATGTGTTCCTGGCAATCCCTCCTTCCTCCCCCACCACAGACACCCCCCACCAACGTTATTTTCCCTGAGAGCATCAGGACCCAACTCCTTAGGGCCTTTACCTCAATATGCATCAGTCACTCCAAGAAGCTCAGGCCCCTAAGTCATCACTTCCCTTATCTCCTAGGCCTGAGTCCACATGTAGCTCTATGTGGCTCTCTCCACCACTCTCTAGCCTTCATTTTTCCCCTTAGCACATACATCACCTGACATAGAATGCATTTGACTGGCTTATTTGTTAGTCTCCCCTGATTGCGGGTGAGGTGTTCTGTCTCTCTTGTTTGACCACTGTACCCCCAGGATCTACAAAGTGTCTGGCATGTAGCAGGGACTTAATAAACGTGGGTTGAGGAATGAATGAACAAACAAAAGCATCTTTAGTGTCCTCCGTTCTCTGGACCTCAGGCTCCAGCCTAGTTAGTCTTGATCTTCAGGCCTAAACAAGGCCCCAACCACAGGCCTTCTTCCATACTGGCTTATCCCACCTATCTAGCAGTTTCCCAGGCTGGGCTTTGGAGACAGGTGGGCTTGGATTTGAATCCTGGCTCTGCATTATGAGGCTTTTAACACTTCTCTGCCCCATTTTCCTTATGTGTAAAACAGAAGGATGCCTAACTCCCAAGAATATGGTAAGTGAATTAAATGGAAGGTGTGTGTAAAGAGCTCAGCACAACTCCTGGCACACAGGAAGTGCACAATAAATTGTGGCCACCAGGGAGGCAATAGGGCAGGGTGAGGAGGAGCAACAGGCTTCCTCTGGTGCCATCTCCTACGAGTTGGTAGAGGAAGCCTGGCGCACTGTGCACAGTGGATTCTGGTCAGGCCCTGAGATCAAGGGGAAAGAATCCCATGATTGATTATTGATGTCTGTCATGGACATGGGGGCCGGGTGACAGGGTAGGGTGAAAGAGAGTAGCAGCCCCAAGCCATACGTTTGCCATCCTGATCTAGAATTTCCACAATTGCTCCTTTTCTTGTGTATATCTTGACTCTTTTAAGGGTGAGAGCTCCGCTGTTTTCAACAGCTCTTTTCTGACTCCATAATTTCTCACCTGCCCCAGCCCTGAATTGTGCAGTCTGCTCCTCTGAGCCCCAACACTCTTTTCTCTGCTGTTCCTTTATTATTTACCATGTAGCATTTTGGTTTTTTTTTTTTCAGAATTTTTTTTTCTTTTATTATTATTATTATTATTATTATTATTATTATTATACTTTAGGTTTTATGGTACATGTGCGCATTTTGGTTTTTAAAAAACTTTCTGGCCTCCTTTCCACACATATAGGCAGAACATGCCTTCAGGGTAGATTTCACCGTAGAGAACTAATGCAGGAAAGTGCACAGAGTTGCAAATCAGAAAATCTGAACTTGTTGTGAATTTGAGCTCATCACCTTGCCTTTTGGAGTCCTTCCCCAGCTGAGAAGCAGAGCCCTAAGATGCCTTTGCATCCCATGGTATCCCAGGGCTGTGGTGAGAATCAGCATTTCATTGGGCTCTGTGGAAAGGAAAAGCTTTCATGTTTGGCTGGTCGCCGTGGCTCACGCCTGTAATCCCAGCACTTTGGGAGGCCAAGGTGGGAGGATCACCTGAGGGTCAGGAGTTCAAGACCAGCCTGGCCAACATGGTAAAACCTCATCTCTACTAAAAATACAAAAATTAGCCAGGCATGGTGGTGGGCACGCGTAATCTCAGTTAAGCACGAGGCTGAGGCAGAAGAATCGCTTGAACTCACGGGGCAGAGGTTGCAGTGAGCTGAGACTGCACCATTCTACTCCAGCCTGGGTGACAGAGTGAGACTCCATCTCAAAAAAAAAAAAAAAGCATTTATATTCTCATTGCATGTCCATGTACCCCCTCCTGCCACCAGGTCTCAAACTGGAGCTTCTGCAGATGCTCAAGATGCTTTTTCAGCAAGGGGGTAGTAGGTTGATGCTTCCAATGGGAGCAGTGGGCATTTGGCAGGCACTGACAACAAGCAGAGTTTGGAGAATGGAAAAGAAAAACCAACTTTACTCGCCTTAAATCGGCAATTGCAAAGTTGAGAGCTAGGAAAGCTAAATGCTGCCATCTGCCGGTCATTTTCTATGTTAGCAGCATCAAAATAAACAGTTTTATAAAGCTCTTGTTTAAACTCAGTAAAGACCCGGATGGAAGAGGTGGCATTTACTGAGCACCTCCTGTCTATAAGGAACTGTCTTCAAGTGTGCCATGGGTACAGACATAAATTAGCACTGGATGTTGCTGATAAAGAGAGCACAGATTCTAGAGAGCCAAGGCTGCCTCTCAATGACTGTATGCCTTAAGTTCACCCTTCAACCTCTCTGAACTTCAGTTTTCTCAACAGGTAGATGGACCAGGGTGCCCTCTAAGGATCCCGAGGAAGGGCCTTAAAAGATGAAGAGGATGTTGACAGACAGTTACTGAGAAGGAAAAGAGGAGGGCGTCCTATGCAGACAAAGAGGAGGGTTTCAAGGGAAGCCCTGACATGTGTCTCCTTCCCTCGTCCCCTTGTTTGTGAAGCTGAGGGGTGAGTTCCTGATCTTTAAGCACCTGTCCACCTCTGACTTCTGGTCAAGGGAAGGGACAGAGGAGTTGGAAAGACTTCTTGAAGGAAGAGTGAAACAAACACCTGTGTTGTAGGATCCACCAACTTTAAGAAAGAACCATATAATTACCTTTATTGTATAATTTATTTACACATTATTGTATATTTTGTTTACAACATTCTACTGTTGATGGACATTTAAATTATTTCCCATTGTCTCCAGATTTGTTTTTCTGGCTTGGACATCCATGTGCATGCATTTCTTTTTTGTTTGTTTGTTTTGTTTTGTTTTTGAGACAGGGTCTGTCTCAAAAGACCCTGAGACTGTCACCCAGGCAGGGGTGCAGTGGCATGATCACAGCTCCTTGCAGCTTTGACTTTCTGGGTTCAATTGCTCCTCCCCCCTCAGCCTCTTGAGTAGCTGAGACTACAAGCACGTACCACCATGCCTGACTAATTTTCGTATCTTTTTGTAGAGGCGAGATTTTGACACATTGCCCAGGCTGATTTCGAACTCCTGGGATCAAGTAATCCTCCCGCCTCAGCCTCCTAAAGTTCTGAGATTACAGGCATGAGCCACTGTAACCAGCCATGCATGCATTTCTGTCAATTACATACCCAGGGATGAAACTCTTGGATTGTAGAGGGTGTACATTTCCAACTTTATAGATCATCACGATTTGTTATCCACAGAGGTTGCACTAATTTAAACTCGTGTCAAAAGTATCTGAGTTCCTATTGTTACAGGTAGCTAGTCAGGCATGAGCAGGGCAGGAGAGGGCTCGACCCCCACCCCCCCACCAGTAATGTCACCAACCATCAGGCGATTGTTAAACTGTCTCTAATAACGGGTCGCAGACTGCACCAGGGAAAGGCTGTCTCCTATTAGATACAACAAACTTGAAACTGGTGATCAGCCGCTTCCCGATAAGATCTCAGGAGTTGGGAGAGTGGGCTCAAGCATGCACACTAAGAGGCAAAATGGTGGAGTTTAACTTCCGGGGACATTCACCTGGTAGGGGAAGAATGCCTCAAATGAACATGCACACAACTCCAGTAAACACACTGCATGCTCACCGCCCAACTGCTAGCAGACCACTGCACACGTGGACAGCCCACCCCCAGGGGAGAATCAGGGGAGAAGGGATGTAAAACCCTGGAACTATGTCAACAGATAAAACCCCAAGTCAAAGGTCAAACAGTGCACTTGATCTCTGAAGTCGCCCCCTGGCCCTCTTCCAAGTGTACTTTACTTCCTCTTGGTCCCGCTCTAAAGTTTGTTGTTGTTATTGTTGTTTTGAGAGGGAGTCTTGCTCTGCTGCCCAGGCTGGAGTGCAGCGGCGCAATCTCAGCTCACTGCAAACTCTGCCTCCCGTATTCAAGTGATTCTCCTGCCTCAGCCTCATGAGTAGCTGGGATTACAGGTACCCGCCACCATGCCCAGCTAATTTTTTGTGTGTGTGTTTTTAGTTGAGATGGGGTTTCACCATGTTGGCCAGACTGGTCTCAAACTTCTGACCTCATGTAATCTGCTCGCCTCGGCCTCCCAAAGTGCTAGGATTACAGGCATGTGCCACCGAGCCCAGCCTAGTTTTTTAATAAACTTTCACTTCTGCTCTAAAACTTGCCTCAGTCTCTCATTCTGCCTTATTATGCTGTTGGTCAAATTCTTTCTGCTGAGGACGCAAGAATTGAGGTTGCTGCAGCCCCCTAGGGATTTGCCACCAGTAACACTATGATTCACTGGAAAGGCTTGAGATTGTCAGATTTTTAAAGGTTTGCTAATACAGTGGGGTAAAATGGTGTCTTACTGAGTTCTCACTTATTTTTAATAGAAGAAAAGGCATACAGATGTATTAATGTATGGGGGAGGGGAGAGTCAGTGATTTCCCAACCTCCCAATGGGGTACAGAAGCTGACATACCCTTTTTCACAGGGTAAAGAGGAGATAGGGAATGTAGACAATTCCTTTGAGGGGCAGCAAGTGATGATTAGGGAGAATGATCAACCCAGGAGACAGAAATTAACCTGTAAATGATTCTCTTTGGAATTGGAGCCTGAGAGGCAGGCATTGTTATGGAAAAGACCATCCATTCATGTGTGGTTGCATTCTTCACTCTTCTTTTCATTTCCCAGCTTCTAGGATGTCCCAGTGTCTTCCCTGTGGATCTCCCAGTACCTATAGGTCACAGAGTAACACAGGCTGTGGCAGAGCCACCTGGGCCTCCCAGAGCAGGGAAGACCAAGCACTGGACACCAAATTTTTCCACAATTAAAAATACACATGGCTGGGTGCGGTGGTTCACGCCTGTAATCCCAACACTTTGGGAGGCTAAGATGGGCGGATCACCTGAGGTCAGGAGTTTGAGACCAGCCTGGCCAACATAGTGAAACCCTGTCTCTACTAAAAATACAAAAATTAGCTTGGTGTGGTAGCATACACCTGTAATCTCAGCTACTCGGGAGGCTGAGGCAAAAGAGTCAGTTGAACCCAGGAAGCGGAGATTGCAGTGAGTCGAGATCACGCCACTGCACTCTCCAGCCTGGGCCACAGAGCAAGACTCCATCCCAAAAAAATAAATAAGTAAAATAAAGAAAAAAATACATATGCATTCATACAAGTGTTGCTATTTTGAGTTTTTTTGGTGAAAATATGTTTATTTCATTTGTCTCTTTTTCTATGATCTTTTTTCTTTTTAATATGTAAGATTTAAAATATACATTCTTTGCCAGACGCAGTGGCTCATACCTGTAATACCAGCACTTTGAGAGGCTGAGGGGAGAGGATTGTTTGAACCCAGGAGTCCGAGACTAGCCTGGGAAACATAGTGTGACCCCCGTCTCTACAAAAAATATAAAAATTAGCTGAGCATGTGTCATGTGCCTGTAGTCCCAGCTACTTCGGAGGTGGAGGTTGGAGGATCACTTGAGCCTAGGAGGTCAAAACCACAGTGAGCTACGATTGCACTACTACAGTCCAGCATGGGTGACAGAGTGAAACATCATCTCTAAATAAATTAATTAAATATATATTCTAGAAACAACTCCCTTATCAATTATGTGTATTGTAAATCTTACATCCCATTCTGTAGCTTGCCCTTTTACTTTCTTATAGTGTCATTTGAAGAATAGAAGTTTTTAATTATAATATAACTGTGGTAGGCAGAATTCTCACGACCCTCACCCTTTTAAGATGTCCCCCTGAAGAGTGGACAGGACCTGTGAATATAGCAGGATGTCACTTCTGTGATCATGCTGCATATATGGCAAAAGAAATTTTGCAGGTGTAACTAGGATTACTAATTTGTTGCATGTGAGTTCATCAAAAGGGAGATTATCTAGGTGGGCCCAACCTCATCACATGATCCCTTCAATCTGGGGTCTAGGGACCAGAGACAGAAAACTTCAGAGAGTTTCAAACTGCACTAAAAACTTGGCAAGCAAATCTGGCTGGCGTTTTTAGTTTTTTGTTTGTTTGTTTCTTTGTTTGTTTTTGAGACAGGGTCTCACTCTGCGGCCCAGGCTGGAGTGCACTGGTGCAATCTCCACTCACTGCAACCTCTGCCTCCCAGGTTCAAGTGATTCTCGTGCCTCAGCCTCCTGCGTAGCTGGGACTATAGGCACGTACCACCACTCCCAGCTAATTTTTGTATTTTTTTGTAGAGACAGAGTTTCGCCATGTTGGCTAGGCTGGTCTCAAACTCCTGACCTCAAGTGATCCACATGCCTTGGCCTCCCAGAGTGCTGGGATTATAGGCGGTGAGTGAGTCACTGTGCCTGGCCAAGGCTGACTTTGAAGATGGAGGAGGCTATGTGCAGATGCCCTCCAGGAACTAAGAGCAGGTCCTGCCTGATAGCCAACAAGGACCCAGACAAGGACCCCGAGACCTCCATCCTACAACTTTAGGGAGATGAACCTATCACAAGCATGTGAGCGTGAAAGAGGACTCAGGGCTCCAGGTGAGAACACAGCCCTGCCGGCACCTTGATTGAAGCTGGCAAGGCCCCAAGTGGAAAGCCCAGCCACACCACACCTGGCCCTCTGGCCTACAGATCCACAAGCTAACAGATGGCTTTAAGCTGCTAAATTTGAGGATTGGTTGTGTAGCACTAGCAAACAAACACAGTAGTTGTATTCATCAGCATTTTTCTGTATTTATTTCACCTTCTGAGCTTAAAAAAATCATTCTTGGAAGGCAGGGCGCAGTGGCTCATGCCTGTAATCCCACCACTTTGGGAGGCTGAGCTGGGTGGATCACTTGAGGTCAGGAGTTTAAGACCAGCCTGGCCAACATGATGAAACCCCGTCTCCACTAAAAATACAAAAATTGGCCAGGTGTGGTGGTGGGTGCCTGTAATCCCAGCTACTTGGGAGGCCTAGGCAGGAGAATCACTTGAATCCAGGAGGCGGAGGTTGCAGTGAGCCGAGATCACACCACTGCACCCCAGCCTGGGTGACAGAGGGAGACTCTGTCTCCAAAAAAAAAAAAAAAAAAAAAAATCATTCTCATAATTGATATTTTCTTCTAAAATTTTTACAGTTTAATTTTTCACTTTAAACTATTCAAAATCAAATTTTTTCTATGGTATGAGGTAGAGCTCTGATTTCCCTTTTCCCCCATAAGGATAACAATTTTTCCTGGAACTACTTATTGAAGAGCCCATCATTTCTTCACAGGTCTGCAGTTACAATTCAGTCATGAATCCAATTTCTATGTATAAGAGAGTTGGTTTCTGGCTTCTTTATTTTGTGTCATTATTTAACTTCTCTATCATGGTGTAATTGTGTAAACCAGTCTGTCTTAATTACTATAGCTTCCTAGTTATCTGCTAGATATCTGCTAAAGTAACTTCCTCATCTTATTCTTCAAGAGTATCTTGGCTTTTGGCTCTTTCAAATAAGATTTAAAATAGACTATCAAATTTCATTACAGGCTCACTCCTGTAATCCCCGCACTTTGGGAGGCTGAGGCGGGTGGATCACCTGAGGTCAGGAGTTCGAGACCAGCCTGGCCAAAATGGGGAAACCCTGTCTCTACCAAAAATACAAAAATTAGCCAGGCGTGGTGGCGTAAGCCTGTACTCCCAGCTACTACGGAGACTGAGGCAGGAGACAGGAGAATCACTTGAACCTGGGAGGCGGAGGTTGCAGAGCTGAGATCACACCTTTTCATTATATCCTGGGCCACAGAGCAAGACTCCGTATCAAAAAAAAAAAAAAAGCTGTTAGGATTTGTTTGAATTATAGTACATGTTGTAGCTATAAATCAGTTGGGAGACTGACATCTTCAAAAGACTGAATATCCCAATCTATGAATATGGCCCTATCCTTTTCAAACTAATGCAGGAACAGAAAACCAAATACTGCATGTTCTCATGTATAAGTGAGAGACAAATAATGAGCACACATGGATGCATAGAGGGGAACAACAGACTCTGGGGCCTATGGGAAGATGGAGGGTGGGAGGAGGGAGAGAAGCAGAAAGAATAACTAGTGGGTACTGGGCTTAATTAATATCTAGGTGATGAAATAATCTGTACAACAAACTCCCATGACAAGAGTTTACCTATATAACAAACCTGCATGTGTACTCCTGAACTTCAAATAAAAGCTAGAATATGGCCTGTGTCTCTTTTGCCTAAGAATTCTTTAATATTTTTCTCTTGTTCTTGTTGTTTTTTGTTTTGCTTTGTTTTGTTTTTGAGACAGAGTCTCATTTTGTTGCCCAGGCTAAAGTGCAATGGCATGACCTCGGCTCACTGCAACCTCTGCCTCCCGGGTTCTAAGAGGTTCTCCTGCCTCAGCCTCCCCAGTAACTAAGATTACAGGCACATGCCAGCACGCCCAGCTAATTTTGTATTTTTAGTAGATACGGGGTTTCCCCAAGTTGACCACGCTGGACTCGAATTCCTGACCTCTGGTGATCCACCCGCCTGGGCCTCCTAAAGTGCTGGGATTATAGGCGTGAGCCACCACGCCTGGCCTCCTCAATAGCTTTCATAAAGATATATAATTTTTTCCACTTACACAACTTTTGTTAAATTTATTTTTAGGCATTTTGTATCCTTTATTGCAACCATAAATGGTATCTTTTCAAAATTTATCTTTTCAAAATTTGTCTTTTCTGTTTGTGGCGCTAGAAGTGAGAATGATTTTTATATTTTGCATCCCACATTCTTGCTGAATATTCTTATCCATTCTTTAAAAAAAAAAAAAAAATTGAGATGGTCTTTCACCATGTTGCCCAGGCTGGTCTCGAACTCCTAAGCTCAAGCAATCCTCCCACCTCGGACTCCCAAAGTGCTGGGATTACAGGCATGAGCCACTGCACCAGGCCTAAATCTTCTTATCCATTCTAATAACTTAGCTGTAGATTCTCTTTGCCTTAATTTCTTTAATAGATATAGGATAATTTGGATTTTGTAATTTGTGTCTTTTGAGGAAATTTGTCAGTTTCATCTAGCTGTCAAGTTTATTGACATAAAGTTGTTTATAATATTCTTTTATTTTTAATATCTGTAGGATTTAATTGATATCTTCTTTTTGTTCTCAAAATTGGACATTATGTCTTTTTTTCCTGATAAGTCTTGCTGGAAGTCTTGTTTCATTTCTGCTAGGATTTTATCATGTAGTTGTGTTGTATTGTCCATGAGTTTTTGGTTTTGTTATCTAGTTACTCTGTTGGTATGTGATGATGAGGGGAGATTTAAAAGTGACGTCATCATCATTGCTGCCATTTTCTAGAACCCTACACTTCTATTTTTGAAGTATATTTCAGTAGGTAGAATTTTATGTTGGCAGATTTTTTTCATTTCAACATGAAAAATGTCATTCCATGGGTTTCTGGCTTCTGTAGTTTCTGATGAAAAGTCCTTCTCCTACTTATTGTTGTTTCTTTGAAAGTAATATGTCTTTTTTTTCTCTGGCTGCTTTTGAATGTTTCCTTTTACCTTTTTTTTAGTAATTTAATCACGATTTTTTTTCTGTTTGCCTGCTTAGGATTTGTAGAGATTCCTGTCTGTGAATTAATGTCTTTTATTTGTTTTGAGATTTGTGGGGGAACATTTTCTCTTTTTAAAAATGTCCTTTTATTTTTATTTATTTATTTATTTTTGGTTTGTTTTTGTTGTTGTTGTTGAGACGGAGTCTCTGTCACCCAGGCTGGAGTGCAGTGGTGCGATCTTGGCTCACTGCAAACATCGCCTTCTGAGTTCACGCCATTCTCCTGCCTCAGCCTCCCAAATAGCTGGGACTACAGGCGCCCGCAACCACGCCCAGCTAATTTTTTGTATTTATAGTAGAGACGGGGTTTCACCGTGTTAGACAGGAAGGGTTCAATCTCCTGACCTCATGATCCACCCATCTCGGCCTCCCACAGTGCTGGGATTACAGGCGTGAGCCACCGTGCCCGGCCTATTTATTTATGTTTTTTGAGACAGAGTCTCACTCTGTCATCCAGACTGGAGTGCAGTGGTGCGATCTTGGCTCACTGCAACCTTCGCCTCCCGAGTTCAAGCAATTCTCCTGCCTCAGCCTCCAGAGTAGCTGGAACTACAGGTGCCCACCACCATGCCCAGATAATTTTTGTATTTTTAGTAGAGGCGCTCTCTACCTCCTGTTACCGAGGAGGTAGAAACTGGTCTCAGTCTGGTCCAGTCTGGTCTCAAACTCCTGACCTCAAGTGATCTGCCCACCTTGGCCTCCCAAAGTGCTGGGATTACAGGCGTGAGCCACTGCACCCAACCCCATTTTCTCTTTAAATAGAGGTACTATTCCACTTCCTTTCCTGGTTCTGGGACTCTAATTCCTCACAAGTTAGACCTGTCTGATATGTTCCGTGTCTCTTGTTAACTTTCCTATATTTCCCATTTTTTTCTCTCTCTCTAACCTTCAATTTCAGTGTTTTCTACTAACCTAACTTCCACTTCTCTAATCCTCTCTTCTGTTTTGTCTAATTTGCTGATAAATCCATCTATTGGGTTTTTAATTTCTGTTATTTTTCTCAATTCTATATATCTTTTTAATCCTTAAAAAATAAAGTCCAGGTATTTGGTGAAATTCTGTATATTTTCTTGTTATTTTATTTTATTTTATTTTATTTTTTTGAGACAGAGTTTCACTCTTGTAGCCCAGGATGGGCTGCAATGGTACGATCTCAGCTCATGCAACCTCTGCCTCTTGGGCTCAAGCAATTCTCCCACCTCAGCCTCCCAAGTAGCTGGGACTACAGGTGTGCACTACCACACCCAGTCAATTTTTATATTTTTGGTAGAGATCGGGTTTTACCATGTTAGTCAAGCTGGTCTTGAACTCCTGACTTCCAGTGATCTGCCCACCTCAGCCTCCCCAAGTGCTGGGATTACAGGTGTGAGCCACTGCACCCCACCAATATTGACTTTTTAAGCTATGTAATAGATTGACACTCACCATAAGCCTCTGCCCTCGTTCTGCAGGTGGTGAAGGTGTTTATTGTCCTGACCCCACAGTTTCTGTCGCGTGACAAGGACCAGCTGACCAAGGAGCTGCAGCAGCATGTAAAGTCAGTGACAGTCTCATGCAAGTCCCCAAGGAAGGTGAGTGAGGGCAGATGGAAGGGGTCTGGTGCCCCTGGACAGCTGCCAGTGCTCCTGCCCCATGTCTCATAGGGTGGCTGTGCAGGGGGAAGCTTAGGCAGTCACAGTACTGGCTTTTTCTTCTGCAGAAGAAGGAATTTGATTTAGGGATGGGATGGCATAGTTGGCTTATTTGGATGGAAATTGCTATCTTGTGTCAGAAATCCAAAAGGAATCATTGCTGGCATGTTAACCTAAAGACAAAAATCAGCCAAGAGCCCAAGGATATTTTTAAAAAGGTTATTTATAATCCTGTAAAAATTAGAAAAAACATCCAAATCAGCAGCTTCCAAACTTTTTCTAACATGATTCATAGGAAGAAATATGCTCTGTTTTGCAACTCAAAATATATATACATACATATAACAAAAATTAATAGAATGATATTTATCTTTATAAATGCAATGCATTCTGATATGGTTAATTCAATGCCTTGTGCAACCTACAAAAAGTCAAACAATAAAGAAATAAGATTTTCATAAAATTGAATATAATCCTGCAATTTAAAATAATGATTCAGTTTTTTATATATTTAACATATATCTCAACACATATTAAGAGAAAAAAGCGTACTGTGAAAAAGTATACGTGGCATTATCCCATCTGTTTGAAAATAAAGTGCAAAGAGATACATATGCCAAGAAGTTAACACTTCCTTCTTTGTAATACTTTGCTGCATTGTCTGAGTATTGACAGTCAATACACATTATGAAGCTACATGGCTAACATTGATTGAGTACTCACTGTGTGTGCCAGGCCCTGGGCTCAAAGCTTTACATGGATTTTAATTTCATTAAATCCTCTCCTCCACCTGAGATAGCATAGCAAACCATTTTACAAAAACAAAACTGAGGCTCAGAGACACAAAGTCAAATGCCCGAGGTTGCAGTCATTAAGAGGCAGGGCTGAAACTGAAGCCTGTGTGTGTCTGACAACAAGTTCATGTTCTGAGGGTAGGCTAGTCTGCTTCACAGAGCATGAAATAGATGGTGCATGCCTGCTATGATGGGCTAGATATCACTGTAGGTACAGTGGACAGCCCCAGACAATGGAAATTTACAACACTGAAGGTTCTTATCCTGCTCATGCTGCACGTCCACCATGGCTCTGCTGGGCCTTGTGCTTCACATCCCCTCATCCACCAACAGGATAAAGGAGCAGCCTCCACATTTCAACTTCTCTAAGAGATGGAGGAGAGGGTGGCCAGTCTCAGTGGCTCCCAACTCTTCTGTCTTGAGGTGACATGCTTCACTTCCACTCACAGCTCCTGAGTCACATCACATGGCTACATCTACCTTCAAAGGGTCAAGGGGAGAACCTGACACACTCGGTGGATTCCATTAAGGCCACCATATGGTGTCTGCCTGTGTGGGAGACTGTGGAGGGGCAGAGGAGGAGGGTAGGGAATTGGTAGGAAATGACAACAGGACTAAGTCACTGTGGATTTCCCTTATACTTAACCAGATGGAGTTTGTTCCGGAGCTGCCAAAAACTGTCACTGGAAAGATTAAACAAGGTGAACTTCAGAAAAGGAGCTTGGTCAGATGTAATCAGCAGTGAACTCGGAACCAACTGGCACCTTCGGCAAATCCCTGGCCACTTCAGTCTCCCCACTAGGGCGGGGTGATGATGAGACATTGAGAGGGTTGATTTGGAAAAGTGTCAGGAGTGCCACAATTCCAATGTTTTTCTTTTCTTTTTCTTTTTCTTTCTTTTCTTTTCTTTTTTTTTTTTTGAGACAGAGTTTCATTCTTGTTGCCCAGGCTGGAGTGTGGTGGCGCAATCCTGGCTCACTGCAACCTCCGCCTCCCAGGTTCAAGCCCTTCTCCCATCTCAGCCTCCTGAGTAGCTGGGACTGCAGGTGCCCGCCACCACGCCCAGCTAATTTTTGTATTTTTAGTAGAAATAGAGTTTCACCATGTTGGCCAGGCTGGTCTTGAACTCCTGGCCTCAGGTGATCCACCCGCCTCAGCATTTCAAAATGCTGGGATTTCAGGTGTAAGCCACTGCACCCGGACTGTTTTTGTTATTTTAAGTTACATTCAGTTACTCTGCTTCCTCCAAGTCCTCCCTGTCTCTTTAGAATTTCCCAGGTGAGTACACAGATTGGAGTTCCAGGTAATAAAATAGTAATTTCAACAATACCCTGTGTGGAGCATTTATTCTGGGAATGAACCTATGTTAAATGCCCTCCCTCTGTAGTTCTCCCCAATCCACAATCTGAAATATCTTGGGACCAGATTCTCCCTCCTGGCACCAGTTTCTCAGGGTAGCCCTAAGCACCCTTCAATGGCCAGGACACAGGGGTCCAGGAGGTGTGCCCCATGTGGCTCCAGGCACCTGCCTGTGCCCTGGAGTGAGGCCCCAGGAAGGCCAGGGCAGGGCAGATATCCAGAGTGGTCAGCCTTGGCTTGGGGACTATATTTGCCTGCCAGACCACCTCTGCCTCCCCCACCCAATGGTCCTTTGTGTCCCCCAGTAGTGTCCATATGCATGTGTGCCCCAGCCTAAACCTGGCATGTGTGAGTGAGGGCCTCAGCCTCTGGGCACCCAGCACTCCTCTAGCCCTGCCTGGGGCCTAGGAGCCCTGCCCCTACCTATCCCCTGTAGGCATCTACACATCAGACCTTCCGAGTGACCCAGGAGCTGTCCCCAAGCCCTTCCTAGAGGACCCCACTCATTCACCCTCCCAGGGCCCAGGCTCCCTCCAGCCCGGAATCCCACCCCCACAGACAATCTTCCTTCTTTCAGTATAACTCTCTCCGGTGACCCAGAGTCCTCCTCACACTCCTGGCCTGGAGTCCTGTGACCTGACCCTTAATGCCATCCCTCCTTGGGGCCTAAGAGGGACCACCAGGGGGCTACCAGAGGCTCAGAAAAGCAGGGGCAGAAAAGGCGCTGCCTGGGAATGAGAGAAGCACATACTGTCCTCTTCTCACCTACCCCTGGAGGTCAGCATTGGAGAGGCCTCTCTGTGACTGCCAACTTCCGAGGTGCACAAACCCAGAAACTCACAGGGAGATAAACACATACCACAAACACAGAGACACAGAGGCACAGAACCGCCCCAGCTTCACCTGGGCACTCAGGAGTATGGCCCAGGGACGGGCACACACACACACCAGGAGGACACAGATACACAGGACCATGAGACACAGCCCCACAGGGCTGACTCTACACACAATGGACACCCACGTGCACACGTGCTTGCACACACATTCACACACTGGCACAGACCTACAGGCAGAGAATCAGATGTAGAACACAGACACTACACGAAACATAAACACACAAATACAAACACAATCAGGGACACCCAAAGGAGAAGCAAATTCACGTGCACACACCTCAACACATACACAAAGATACAGAAGCCAGGTATACACAGACACTCCCACAGGGGGCACACATGCCAGAGACGCGCACATTACACAATTAGAAACACAAACACAAATTTGCACAACCAACACACACTCATTCAGGAAGAAAGGACACCCAAATGCATACAAAGATAGAGAAAAACACAGAGCCACCCAGAGACAGCTACACAGAGATATAATCACAGACACAGACACTCAGACGCACAGATGTATACATGCAGATTTACACACCCAAACATGCACACACTCCCAGACCCCAGCCCACAGTACAACCAGAGGTGGCACTCCAGAGGGCACTCCTGGGGCCAGCGGAGAGAACAGACCCAGGCATGATCTGGCCCTCCTGAGCTCTCTTGGAAGAAGGTATTTTCCAGGTTTCAAACCCAGGGCTGCAGATGTGCCCCTTCCAGGGCCTACAGAAGGGCTGTGCCTGGGCCCTGAGATGCCAGAGAGAGGCCAGGGTTGGGCGACTCTGGGAACAGGAGCACAAGGTTGGGCGGGGGACCCTGTCTGGGTATGCGCTTAGAGTGGGGGTGTTGCATGGTGCTTAGTAGATCTAGAGGTCAAGAGAGAAAGACAGATGTGCCCCCAGGACCATGTCCTGTGCCTGAGTGGGCTGGCACTCTCTGCCTCACAATAATGCTATGAGGAACATTCTATGATATATCCCCATCATCACAGCAATGACCGACCCTCACTCACAGGTGGAGGTGCTGGGCTGGGAACACAGCCACCTGGTTGGACCTCATCTGAGCAGGGCTGACCACGGCAACGCTGGGTCCTGGGCAAAGCATCTCTGTGGCCCCATCTTCCTGGGGAGTCTCCAGACCCAGCTGTCCCTTCTCCTAATGTACCCTCCAAGAATCAAGTTCCCCCAGATCTGTTTCTCTGCCTGGATACACCCCCTCCTCCAACCACTCTGAACCTAGGTCCCCATCTGTGCAAAGGGACAGTGATGGTACTTCAGGATCTCAGGAGATGATGCCTGCAAAGTGCTATGCTTAGCACAGTGGTAACAAGAGGGGCTGCTGTTATCATCATCACTGCCTTTAGTGGCCAAGGACCTCCCAAGGTGCCAGTTCTGGGAAGAAAGATGCCCCTGGGAGGTTACAATGCTCAGGTATACAGCTGCTCAACCACTTCCTGCTGTCTTCTGACATTCTTTGCACACAGCCATTAGCACTCCTGTTGTGCAGAAGGAATCCAGCCCAGGGTTGCACAGCTGGTCACCCAAGGTGCCTCGTCCTGCCAAGGTCTCCTGGCTAAGCCTCCAGGGGACCATGAGGGGCCCGCCTGCAAGGGAGGTTGACTCTGGCTTTGGGGAGGTGTTTCCTGGTTACATGAATGACTTCTCCTTGTCCGAGGGCCCAAACTCTGTTCGCTTCTCCTTCCTTTCCCTCTCTCTGCTTGGGCTATAATCAAAGTGACCCTGCAACACTTCATGGACATCACGGGTCTCCCATTCACTTTTAGGCTAATCTGACTTCAACTCCCCTTACTTGGTCTTTCCTTTTACAACCAAGACAACCCAAATCTGGGGCTCTTTATGCAGGTGACAGCACACAAATAGAATTTAATTCCATTGTTTTGTTGTCCCTGTTTTTGTTTTGTTTTGCTTGTTTCTTAGGGTTTCTTTTTATTTATGGTAAAGGCATTGGCTTTCCATTTACAATGGTGATAGAATATTTCCAATATTTCCTGTTTACAATAACCTTGTGTCATCATAAATGGTGAAGGGATTTAAAGCAGTGGTTTTAGGCTGCCAGAGGCCTGAGTGAGTTTGGGCACACTGTGTGTGATCAGGCAGAAGAAGGCCTTTGGGAAATTTAGCTGAGGACAAGACCAGGAAAGCTGATGGCCAGTTGGGGTGTCTCTCCTAGTCACCAGGCCCCTGGGTCCTGCCCACCTGCTTGACACTCCCCATCCATCACTCCTGGTGCTGCAAAGCCCTCTGGATATTGCAGCCAAATCCCCCGGAGAGAAGCTGATGAACTTTGTCTCTTGAAATACACAGATTCCTTGGACATCCCTGGGAGGTCAATCATGAGAGTCAGCTTGGTTTTCTTTCCCTCATTAGGGATCGAAATTTAAAGTCCACGCTCACAGACAGTAAGATGACATAGATAAGTGACATCATTACCCCATTTCAGATGTTAAAATATCTAGGTGGATGAGGATGATTTAAGACCACACAACCTTGTGCCGCAAGTGGAATTCTCAGGCCAGATGGAGACATTTTATTGCCATATTATAATCTTATCATTGATTGCAAAGGCAGTCTTGTTTCATTTTGGATTATTTTTTATGTTTGTATCTTACTTATAAGGGCACTTTGAATTTCCAAGCATATGAGAATTTGTGGTTAGCTTTTTATCATTGACTTCTAGCATAATTATATGATCAGAAACATGCCATGTGATTTGATTTCTCTGAAATGATTGAGATTTGCTTGATGAACAAAATAAGTAGGGTTAATTTTTGTAAATGTACCATGTGTGCTTAAAATGAATGTCTCTCCAACATTTTTTCCCAATATACAAGGATGATGGCTGCATGGCTACATGGATGTGATGGAGATGGTTTAGTATTTGGACCTTCTACATCCTACTGGTGTTTTGTTGCTTAGTATATGAATTCCTGAGAGGGGGCTGTGGAGCCTCCCACTCTGCTTGTCTATGAGGTTCTTCCTGCCATCATTTGTTTTTCACGTTTTGCAGCCAGGATTGACCACGAGGAACTCTGAGAGCTCAAGAAGGAAAGAGCGGCCCAGAAGCAGGGACAGGAAGCTGGGTTGGGGAAGACCAGAAATCAGAAGGTCTGCAAGGGTTCCAGAGAGGACCTGTCCTTAGGATGGCGTTTGGGGGGCTCAGGTGGGGGAGGGGGAGTTGGAAGAACACCCCCACACGTGAAATGTCCACAGTGAGGCACCACGTACCAAGGCCAGGGATTGGTGGAGAGGGAGTATGAATCCCCAGGGTTGCTTAGGCAGCGCCCAGACTGGAGAAGGGTTAGCGGAAACGAGAGTCTCCCTCCAACTGCTCCTGAGACTCCTGCTCTTCTGCCCCGCGCCTCCTGCTACTCCGCTGATCGACTTTGCCCCTGACCTGTAGCTGAGCCTCCCACCAATGCTTGAGGATTTAGTTTGAACCGGATCCTTTCCCAGACACCTTTCTCCTCCTCCTCCTCCAGGTGTCCAACAGCCCTCCTTCCCTCCTTTCCTCTTCCCTCCCCTTCCCTCCCCTCGCACCTCTCCCCTCCCCCTCCCCAACTTCGATCCCGCCCCATCCCCTTCCCCTTCCTTCCCCCAACCCTAAGCCACCCCACCTCTGTCCTGGCCGCTTCAGGGCGCCCTGAGAGGACTCCATGCGAGTGAGGTGACTGCTCTTTTGCCTCCTCCTGCTGGGGTTTCCCAACCACCAATCCAGCCATGTGAGTAGATGCTGGACCCGCGGGGTTTCTTCCTTTTCCTTGGGCTGTGTCATGCGGCCCGAAATTGCACAGCTCACTCATGCAATCCCAGCATTTTGGGGGAACCAAGAGGGGCAGATCGCTTGAGTCTGGGAGTTTGAGACCAGCCTGGGCATCATAGAGAAACCCCGTCTCTAACAGAAATTAAAAAAAAAAAAAAATTAGGCGGACCTGGTGGCCCGTGCCTGTAGTCCCAGCTAATGGAGAAGCTGAGGTGTGAGGATCGCTTGGGCCCAGGAGTTGGAGATTGCAGTGGGCCAAGATCGCCCTACTGCACTCCAACCTGAGTGACAGTGAGACCTTTGTCTCACACAAAACAAAACAAAACAAAAGTGAAATGTAAGTTGAGTTTTATGTCATCTGGTTTGATGACTTTTTAGGAACTTCTGGGTCATCCGTGTCTTCTGCTCTTGGGAGCTGCCTCCAGGGCGTCTGTGTCCAATCAGTGTATGGGAGCCCAAGAAGCTCATCAGATGAAAGAATAAAGGGCTGCTCCCTGCTGGGATGTTTGCAATGCAGGAGTCACTAGGAGTGACATGACCAGGATGTGAATGAGAACTGTATTGTCCTTTGTTTTGTAAAATGTGTCTTGTGCAGATCATTGATTTACCCAAACCAGAAAGGGCCTTAAAGTGCTTATGGTTGTCCAACTATAAAGAAATGACAGGTTTCTACTTTGAAAGTTTTCACCCTCACATTATAAAACTTCTCCACTACACTCAGGAGAGGGTGCTTTATGGAGATGAGAATATTTGTTCTGACCGGCATGCACCAGATTCTGAGGAAGGGATTGGAAAGTCTAGTGATGTGGAGCAACCACTGCATCGAGGCAGAATCACCCCACGTGAATCCCTCCAATCAAAGAATGTTGTTTCTTTTGAGGCTATGAAGGAGGAAATGGGTCGAGAATCTTTGTTGGAATTGTTTCCCCTTTACCTGGCTGCATTTTCATAGATCAGTTAAACTCTCTTTCCCTACTTCACCTTTGAAGACTTGGATACATTTTCCTCATTGCATTTTCTACTTTCGCCCTTGCTCATGGCCGTCGACTGTCAGAACCTAAGCTTTTACTGGCCCCATTGCACCTAATCTAGGTAGGAGCCCACTACTGATAACCTACAACCAGATAGTTGTCAGGTGTGACAAGAGTGCCCAAGACGGGGGATGAGTTCCTAGTCAATGACAAGATGGCCTTTATCCTTCTTGTGCGTTTGATCCACATCTTTAACCATTGTGCCCAGAGCTCCCACTCTCTTTCAGACAGAGGCTCCTTAGGGACAGTGCATCCCTCCCAGGAGCCCAGGCTGCATTCACCTCCACTGTGAGGCTGAAGACAAAAGTGCTACAGAGGTCAAAGACTGCTTTCTAAAGAGGTTTTATTTGCACAAAACTGAGTCTTGGTGTGTGGATTGGTCTGAATTACATTTTGAATTTATTTTCTCTCCTAATACTTGTAAATCTAGTGCTTGTAAAATAGTATGTGTGCCTTTTGTGGTGGTGGCCATACATTCCAGAACATTTATATTGTTTTCCATGCAGATTTCCAAGGTTGCTACTGATTGCTTTAGGTGCAATGCTCTAAAATATGAAGGTGAACTCTTGTTACTGGTTATTTGGTGGTTTTTTTTGGGGGGGGATGGAGTCTCGCTCTGTCGCCAGGCTGGAGTGCAGTGGAGCTATCTCGGCTCACTGCAACTTCCGCCTCCCAGGTTCAAGTGATTCTCCTGCCTCAGTCTCCCTAGTAGCTGGGACTACAGGTGTATGCCATCATGCTCAGCTAATTTTTGTATTTTTAGTACAGACGGGGTTTCACCATGTTGGCCAAGATGGTCTCGATCTATTGACCTCGTGATCCTCCCGCCTCGGCCTTCCAAAGTGCTGGGATTACAGGCGTGAGCTATCGCGCCCGGCCGGTGTTGTATTTTTAACTAAATTCAGTTCTCACAGTTTTAATCATAATTCCAAAAAGACTTTCTTATGCAAATTCTTTTTGGCTTTAAAAATCTGACGTGACGTGCGCTGTGTCAGCAGCAAAGTGAACACTGATTTTAGAAACTTGGGCTAAACAACCATCTGTGATTATTTTTGTTGGAATATAACCCAGGTATTATCATTATAGCAGCTGTCCACTCTCAGTTTTGCATAGATATAAACATATCTTTATGTCATATTTTCATCTATAACTTTTCCAGGTATTATTATTATAGCAGCTGTCCACTCTCAGTTTTGCATAGATATAAACATATCTTTATGTCATATTTACATCTATAATTTTAAGACTTTTTTCTTATATTTTTCTCATTCTTTCATCATACAGTGTGGACATATTTTTTTCTATATTACAAATAATGTAACACAAATTTCTAAATATTTATTTATTGTTTTGAGACAGAGTTTCCTCTTGTTGCCCAGACTGGAGTGCAGCTGGGTGGTCTTGGCTCACCACAACCTGTGCCTCCTGGGTTCAAGCGATTCTTCTGCCTCAGCCTCCTCAGCCTCCCAATTAGCTGAGATTACAGGCACCTGCCACCATACCCAGAGAATTTTTGTATGTTTTAGTAGAGATGGGGTTTCTCCATGTTGGCCAGGCTGGTCACAAACTCTTGACCTCAGGTAATCCACCCACCTCAGCCTCCCAAAGTGCTGAGATTACAGGCATGAGCCACCGCACCCACCCTCCACCTTGGTTATTTTTCAGCACTAAAATTTGATACTTATTTCTGAATGAAGTCATCTCTTAATTGTATTTTTTTACTTATATTCTTTAAATTGAAAAGATTCATGTAATTCAAGAGAGAAGTGGGATCCAGAGAGATTCCTTTATCATGTGATACATGATAAATACATTCAATGTTATATTTCAATCTAAAAAATAAGTAAATGACTTTAAAGATAATTACTTTATACCTAGTTTGTCCAACCCATGGGTGGCAGAGTGTATTCAACCCAGGACAGCTTTTCTGAATGCAGCCCAACACAAATTTGTAAACTTTCTTAAAACATTCTGAGATTTTTTTTGTGATTTTTTTTTCTCATCAGCTATTGTTAGTGTATTTTATGTGTGGCACAAGACAATTCTTCTTCTAATATAGCCCAGGGAAGCCAAAAGATTGGATATCCCTGCTTCAGACCAAGAAAAAAGACACTCCACATTTGCATGCCTAAATACACTACCATCCATGCAAGTAACATGAGACTGGAAATTTCCAATCTTTCCTGAAGCAGTGGAATCGCCTGGGGATATCTGAGGTGTGTGGTTACTGCTTGGAGGAGGTTAAGGATTTCTAAGGATGATTCTTTGTAACTGAAATATTGTAAATGTCATTGAGCCTTCTCATTATGTCAACTACTATTATTCTATATCGTCAATTTTCTGCCTGGGCATTTTCATCCTGGGCCTGACTTTTTTGGAATTCCTTGGATGCTTATTATTATTGTTGCATCCCTGGGAATTTCTACACTTGCCATTTTCTTCTGGAAAACTAGCCTTGGTGTGAGTACACTAACTTCCCCTAGAGGTGGACTTGTAATCATAAATAAGAAATTATTTAAAACAATTTGTGGTTCTGGACTTCATTATGAATATTGGGTTTTATTTTAAAAATCAGGAAATGATTTATTAGCCTAAGCATTATGAAAAATCTGCCATTTAAATTATGGCAGATTTTTTAAAATTTTTTAAATTTTTAATTAAACCTATTTAATTAAAAAATTAAATAGGTTTGTGTTTGTTTAATAGAATGTCAACGGAGCTTTTGGTCAAAAATACATTTTTTTTAACCCCTCTGCTCTTTATCAAAAACTGAAGTATAAAGTTTCAGCACTTAAATAAGAAATTCTTTCTAAACTTTTCTGCTTTATAGTTCTATTGTATGGGTGGAAGGAAAGCTTCCACTCTCCTCTCTAAAGTTTCACTGCAGCAATGTACTAACAACAGACAGCTTAACAGGAGAAGGAAAACATAGAGCCTTATTAACAGGCATAAATACGGGAGCCAGCCAAAAAATGAGACTGCAAGAAGGGCCAGATGATTGATGCTTAGCGAGCACCCTCTTCTCAGGGAAAAGGGAGATGGAGATGTAGGCAGGGCAGCAAATGATTTTTAGGGGAAATGAAAGAGCCCAAGGAACAAACAGTTGGCCTGAGACAAAATTCCTCTGAGATCATGAGGAAGAGGTGACAAACTGCAGGAAGGTGAAGGGCAGAACTGCACTGTGTCTCATGATGCAGAGAAAGCCCCAGAGAATCTCCTGGAACTGCCCTCCGAAGAATCAATGAAAAGTGTGTCTGGGCTGGGTAATGAGTGGTCATTTCGAATGGCATCATTCAAAGTACATGTTCTCGGTTGCCACTGGAGAGGGATCAGTATATCAAAAGTCTGTACTGGATAAGAATATGGCTGCTAAATTGTGCCATAATTTGGCTTTTGAGCATTTTTATCCATTGAGTAAATCGAGCTCTACGTTTTCTCTTGCTGTTTATGACAGTAAAAGTTTGGGTATCTAGGGGCTTAAACATCTTCTGAACAATGATCCAAGAAAAAAGTGCTAATACCACAATGCTTTTTTATCCTCAAGGGAAGAGGGATTATGTTTTATTTTTACAACCTAGATAATTACACATCATTTGGCACTGCCCTTCAAGATACATAGAAAACAGAAAATATATGAGTTCTGAAGATATCTAGGTACATTGAACAGTCTCTACCCAACTTAGTCCTGAAGAGGGAATTTTTGATGTGAATTGGGGGAAGTTTTTTAATGTACCACTTTTTAAATATTCCATTAAGAAAAGTTCAGTTGAGCTGTTTGACTTGAACCACTTTGCACCTTCTCATCTTTCTCCTTGTTATCTACTCCTCTATCCCATTATCTCACAAACCGGGACATCGTGGGTGCCATGAAACGTTCATGCCTCACAGTGTTAATTTGCTTCTCATTTCTTCACGTGTTTGACATTTCTCCTAGCTGCAAACTGGGCCAGCTGCTTTCCCCATAAAATCTAGCAGTAGCTGTGGGGCGTACGGTTGTTCTTTCATCTTTTTAGATCACCCATTGCTTCTATCGAACTCCTAGCGCGTGTTCTTTTTCTTCTAGCCTATGTGAAGAAATCAGAAAAAAAAAATTCCATAAAGAACTTTAAAGATGTTATTTCATTGAATACATCAGGAATTTCAGAGGTATTTGACGCACATCTGCAGCAGGATTTGCATTGCATATTAGCCAAGAAGAGAACAAATATTTCATGTCTTAGAAGATTCAACTCATACACCATCTATATGGAATTCTTTGTGGGAATTCAGTCATTACTGAGAATGTTTTGTGTTAGGTTCCAACCAGCCTCAGTGAAGCTGGTGTCAGGGAATGGAAAGTGAGCTCTGAGTAGAGCATGGACAGAAAAAAGATGCTCTGCAGAAGATCAGGAAGGAGCAGGGGGTGAAATGTTACAAATTCTTGAACTCAGAGAACTGAAGGTAGTTGCTTTCTTTTCAACCTGTGAAACATTTTAACCTGTGGTAAAATATGTATAACGTGATAATTACCGTCTTAACCTTGTTGAAATGTACAGTTCAGTTGTGTGAAGTATATTCACATCATTGTTCAATTATTGTTTCCTAGATGTCTTTTCTCAAGTCTGTCTTAAAGTCACGAAATGTCAATGAGAGAACCACAGATTTACAGGGGAAAGCCTGGAGGTCCAATAGCCATAGCCAGGAAGGTATGCTATCTGTTGGAGTCCCTATAGTGTGGAAATGAGTTTGCCCTTTTAAGGGAAAGAACAGCTTCTGGCCCTCAGGTTTCTCCCCTTCTCTTCTCTACACCCTAACCAAGTGCTCAGGTCCACTTGTATGCACACAAATAGAAGGATTTTATCCTTTCCAGGAATTAAAATGGACCTAAAATACTTCTCTACATCATGGAGATCTACGGAAGCTAAAGTGCAAGCTGAAGTCCAAAAGGTGATGATGAAGGTCGACAGTCATTGCAAAATCTTTGGGCAAAGAAAGACTGCCAAGGAAGAGTAAGATGTTCACTGACACAAATACTGTTGTATGAACCATGTGCCAACCAAAGTAGACAACTGCAATGTCCCTGAGAATATTTTCCACAATATTTGTGGCAAATTCAGTGGGTACAAAACTGAGCTTGTCCTTCCTGCTTGATTAATCTGCATATTTCCTTTTCCTTCCTACATTCTTGATTGTAATGTTTTAGGGGGAAGCGGAGGTCCAGGTACTGGCATTGTTAAATTCAATGCTTGGGTCACCTCTGGATTCATTTTCACAGTCTTTTAGCTTTTGGTCATATGACATTGTATTTTTCCTGCCACATGACTAGTCTTTTTGGCTAAATGTAAGATACTTGTTAAAAATATTTAGCAATGAATTGAGGCCTACTAGCATGTTATCTTGCTGCAGAAAAGATGGGCATCTATTTCTGGGGAATGGGCAGGGGTCCTAGCACACCTAGACACCCTCCATACCATCAGCAATTGAGGTTATCAGTGAGGTTCAGTCCCTACAAAAGTCAGGGTACTTCCTGTCCACCTCTATTCCTGGCATGTGACTCTTCTGGGTCCCAACCAAAACCAGTGGACTTCAGTAGGGGTCACCTTCACTAACAGACCCTCAATCGACTTGTTTTCCATCTAATCCTCCACATGGTGCAAAAGCTACTCTGCTTCTTTGCATCTCAGTTAGTCCCTTCTGGAATTCAGTGATGAAACTCAGGGAAATGAGCCCCAAATGTGAGGCTGACCTTCATCCTGGGTTCCTTCTTCTCCATCTTGGCCTCATGTCTCTTTATTGCCATTTTAGCAATTTGATGCTTTCAGTCATGGGTTTTAGATTCTGCCCCATGTCCCCATTGCTCTCATGGGAGATCAGAAGCTTCACATGCACTCATGTCTACTCCAGAGCAGAATGCTTCCTTAGCTTCCCTCCAGATTCAGGTTTTGTGTTTCTAGTTCCCAAGTGCACAGCAGGAGTAGTGATGTCCTCACTGGCTTCTCATTTGCATTAAACTGTGAACTCCTTTAGGGTGGGGACAGGACCCTGCTCCCATTGTATCCTCTGCACCTCACAAGACACTCCTTGCTTCAGGCCACTCGAGACAGCATGTGCTGAAGGGTGCCCTGGGTGGTCAGAAACAAGTGCATGAACTTTCCCTTTGAAGTATTTTTGCCCCCATTTCCTAGAGTTCTTGGCATTTTACATGTCTTTCATATGAAATCAAGTATCTAGTGAGATTTTTAGAATCAGAACCATGAATCAAGTAGTGTGAGGGCAACACAGCAAACCCACCTTTTCAGGCCATTTCCTTTTTCTGCCCTCAGTCTCTGTGAAACAAACCTTGTTAAAGTCACTTGACACCAGAGGATGGTTTGCAGTTGTCACCTGTTTTCAGGACATAACACCCTGACTAAAGAGCCATTCAATCATTTCCAATTCAGTAGATGCCCCCAGCACCCAGATTGGCCTTTTCTCTCAACCAGGATCTTTAAAGTCGATGAGAAGAGTTCCAGTCCTGAATCATGGACATGTGCAGTAGTGAACCGCAGGGCTAATGACAGCATGTCCTGGAGAGATCTCTCTGAGGCTGATTGTCTGGGTTCTGGCATCAGCCTCTGATGGAGAATCAGGTCTCCCTGTGGGAGGAGTCAGACGAGGAGCGATCCCCTGCTCCGTCCTTACGGGTTTAGTTGTGATGAGCTGGTGAGGTCTCGTTTTCCACACTGAACTAAAATGAGCTTTCGCTGTGTCCAGCGCAAGACTGACCCCAGAAGCACACATAGCGCATCTCATAGGAGCTTTTAATAGTTCATATTTACTGAAGAGTAGGAATACAGAGCGATGAAGATGAGCTGGAAACGACAGGTGACTTGCCAGCAGGCCAGAGTGTGCTTTTTCTTTGTCCCTCCATGGAAGGTGTTAATTCTCCCTCCAGTTGTGAGGATCAGTTGGTTCATTTATGGGAAGGCTGTCAGGGGACCTTTGAATCATGGCCTTTAGATGCTGGAAGGAATCCCACACAGGCCAGTGGATCATGTGCATGCATTTCTCTCCCTTCTCTACTCAAGAAGCTGAGAATGAAAGAACATGAGCGAGAAGAAAAGGAGAGGCGGCTGTCAGAGGTGGAAGAAACCATGAAATTGGCTCTAGAAAAAATACCCACCTGCAAGTGGGTTCAGAAACTGACACTAGCCTCTTGGGGAAGCGCTGGTGGAGTGTTTTGTTTTAAATCTTTGTACAATGTTTAGACCCAGTTAACACAGAAATGGAAACAAATGGTCAGAAGAGATACCTAGAGAGAGAGAGAATTCACACAAGGGAACACAAGTACCTTAAGATTTACTAGTGTTCAAAACATGTGAAGTAGCTAAACATCTCCTGACTGCAATGCCAGCCAGACTGTGTGGAAACTCGGTTCATACCAGCCATTCTAGGGGTGATGTGAGTTGTCATCATCCTTAGGAAAGTGTGTTGTTGTAGGATCAAGCCATCCTTCAAAAGGACTGTGCCTGTTTATAAGCTCAGCTGTTTCTGCCCTGTGAAATATGGCAAGGATATTAATTCCAGGAGAATAGAGCTTTATGATAAAAGATGCCCAATGAAGCATGAATTAGGGACATACTGAAAATGGGTAAGGAAATTGTCAAGTCAGAACCCAGCAGGCATTAAGTAAAAGAGGAGGAAGCATTACAACAACAGCTTTGTTCATACTGTGCTTTTATAGCCATGTGAAATACATTTTCTACGTATAGATAGATTGTGTAAGGGTACAATTGTGAGGACAACAGGAACATGGCAGATTATTTAAAATCATACTAAAGATGATGCTTTGTCTGATGAAAGTAATTCTAAACCACAGAAAAATGATTCAAGACAGACAAGAGCTGCAGCGGTGGGTAGAGGACTCCTACAAATGAGAGGCAAGGAGCCTTCCTTCCTGCAGTTGCAGGATCCTTAAGCTCATCAAGACGATGCCACTGCCCCTAGAATCTGTCAACATACACTTTCTCATGTGTTGGCTTTTTCAGATCGCCCCTTCTGCTGCAAGAAAGGCCCTCAACAACTGGGTAAGTTTGTTCTTTTTTCCCTTGCTTTTCGGCCAAGTCAGGACATGGATGTATTTTTCTCCCCATAGCTCTGTGCCCAATCCTTGCAGAGGGAGATGGCAGAGAGGAAGGCTGCCTACAAGCAGCACAGGTAGGTAATTATGATGGACAAATTTTAAGGATTTTTTTGTTTTAAGATGAAGCTTTGACTGTCTAGTAAAGAAAATAGTGTTTTAATTCTTCTACAAGTCAACTCTTTCTCTGCCTTCAAGACAGGAAATGATGGAAAAGCAGGGAGTGCCGGAGAGACACATGAGTCAGGAGGCAGCCCAGGGACAGCCAGGGCTAGAGAACTCTTTCTGGAGAGGTAGGAGCTCGCTGGGAAGGCAGCCGCTTAACTTCTGCTCCACAATCCACACACCCTGCTTCTCCTTTCTGGGGTGAGGGCTTGGGTTGGGTAAAAATGTTTCCTGGAAACAGTTCCAAGCACTTACTAAAGAGAACAGTTATCCCGCTGGGTGGCAGGACCCTGTTTTTCTCACGTGCCACAGCTGAATGACTCTTGGCTGGTCCCCTGTGAATAGAGGAGCTCAGGCCCCTCCACTGACTGTGGACATTGTTCCACCCAGATGTCTTGGTTACTTTTAACTGAGGGGATGAGCCTAGAAGGCAAATGGGTCAGCTCCCCTTCCAACCTTGAATCAGTGGGAAGGCTTTATTTTTTTTAATTATTATTTGGGAAAAGTAACACTAATAACATTTTAGAATGGGAGCCATAAGGCTGATGAGAGCAGAAATTTTCTGGCTATGTCTTCATGGATCAATATTTCTTCTTTTCTTAAAGAATCAGAAGATATAGCCAGAAAACAGAGAAGACAAAGGTAAATGCTGGGGTCATTTTCCCTCTGCCTATTTCAGGACACTTTTGTCTTTTCCTACAGCGCCCTCTCCTGGCCTGTCCTCTGCTCTCTGGGTTCTGTGGTGCCTTTTCTATCTGGACTTTTTTGAAAGCAAAGTCTTCCCCATGAGCTTATCAGGCTTCTCCATTTCCAGCTGGTCATCTTTGGTGGCACCTCCAGAAGCCATAAATGCTTAAGGGCCAAGGGCTGCACAGCTGTCACTGTTCTGTTTCCAGAAATAACATAAGAGGATGCCATTGAACTCCACTGCGGCAGGTCTTACGGCCCAGTAGACTCTGACCGATCCCTTTTACTCAAGATGGTGTGGGGTCCCCTTTCCAAAATATGTGGGGTTTCCTTTTTTTTTTGCTGTGATTTTCTTTTCTGTTATAAGGTAAGTGATTAACCTTCAGAATATCCACCGTAATCCCAGAAGTTAAACTCATTGATCCAACATTAATATGTGCTTTGTGCAATTTTGAATGTTCTTTGGCAAAGTCAATGCCATAATTCATCACAGTCCCATCTCTGTTGTTAACTGTGTTGAGCAAAAATGCCCCCACCCTCACCCAGTGTTGCCCTTGAGCTAATATTCTAAGTGTCAGAGGTTCCATATTTTAATAGAAAATGTGCCCTGGCTGTGAGGTAGTGGAGAGTGAATGTCACTCATTACCTACAGGGACAATTCCCAGTGAAGGCCTTAAATGATGCTCAACTAAGCAGGTTCTTGTGTGGCCTCTGTGTCTTCGACAGCTGCTGAATCCTCTGATCACACATGATGGGACTTGTACACTTGAAATTAAATATATTTTTAAAACTTCTGTTGTTGAGAATTCCCACCTCATTTTTCCATGGACAAAATTATTCTTTATGTCATAGCGCACTTAAAATTTGGTATTACCTAGAAGTTAAAGAAATACGATAACCATGCCAAACTGATATCTCTATGTAAGATTATTCCATCAGAAAACCCTCTCCCAGTTCCCCTGCAGCTCTTCAGGAATCCCCATCTCCCCAGAGCTCTTTGCGCCCATGGATGGCACCTCCAAAGTAGGGAAGACCCTTTGTCAAGAAGGGAAGCAGAAGGGGGACGAGAGGGTCTTGCAGGCAGAGCTGGAATCGACTTCCACTCTGCTTCTTGCAAGCTGTGTGATGCTAGGTGAAATTTCTCCTTCCTCTGGAGCCTCTATTTTCTTAGATTTGGAGCAAGGTGGTCACACTGACCTTGCAGATTTCTGAGAATCAGAGACAGCACATGAAAAGCCTGGAGGCCATTCTCTTAAGAGTAGCTGCGACTCATGTGTGGACAATGGGCTTTTCATGCTTCTCTTTCTCTCTGTTTATCTGATGCAAGGAACATGCTCCGGTGATGATGGTGAGGGAGGAATGAGGATAGACATAGACACCCCTGTGTCAGAAACATGCTTCTTTATTACTGGGTTGTGACTCTGTCTTCCTAGGTACAGGCCCTCAGCCTGCGTACATTTGCAGACAGAGTGGCGTGTGGGGATAGCAGTTTGTCCCCACGACTTTTCTTCACTCCCCTGCTGTTGGCAGGACTCAGTTGAAGGGAGACTTTATGGCATTGATGCTGCCATTTTGAAACCTGGAGGAGGGAAAGGTGCAAGGGACTATCACCTGCGGCATGAGGTGCAGCTTATGTTGGTTTTGGTGTTTTTGTCCATCATATTCATATATTTCAAAACATTTTCTCCTCCTGACTTGCAGGTCAATGTGGCTGCAGGGAAGCCTCATCGTTTCTCAGAATGGCCCTACTTGCCCGATCTCATGACTGGCCCTTCAGGACCATTGATGGGCTGCCAGCCACCTCCTCTACCTGGGTGTTGTCTGGGAACTCAAACACTCCCTCCATCTGAAGGTTTTCTGGGACCTCAACAAACTCCTCCACTGGAGTGTCCTCTGGGAACTCAAGCACCTCCACTCGACTGTCCTCTGGGAACTCAGCCACCTCCTGCAGTAGAGAGTCCCCTGAAAACTCAACCACCTCCTCCACTCGATTGTTCTCCAGGGCCTCATCCAGCTCCTGCAGCGGTCAGTCCTCCCAGACCTCATCCACCTGCAGCTGTCAGTCCTCTCAGACCTCATCCACCTGCCGCTGTCAGTCCTCCAAGACCTCATCCACCTCCTGCAGCTGTCAGTCCTCCGGGACCTCATCCACCTGCAGCTGTCAGTCCTCTGGGACCTCATCCACCTCCTGCAGCTGTCAGTCCTCCCGGACCTCATCTACCTGCAGCTATCTGTCTTCCAGGACCTCATCCACCTCCTGCAGCTGTCAGTCCTCCAGGACCTCATCCACCTCCTGCAGCTGTCAGTCCTCCTGGACCTCATCTACCTGCAGCTGTCAGTCCTCTGGGACCTCATCCACCTCCTGCAGCTGGTGGTCCTCTGGGACCTCATCCACTTCCTGCAGTGGTAGGTTCTCTGGGACCTCATCCACCTACTGCAGTGGTAGGTCTTCTGGGACCTCATCCACCTCCTGCAGCTGTTGGTCCTCTGGGACCTCATCCACCTCCTGCAGATGTAGGTCTTCTGGGACCTCATCCACCTTCTGCAGCTGTAGGTCTTCTGGGACCTCATCCACCTCCTGCAGCTGGTGGTCCTCTCGGACCTCATCCATCTCCTGCACCAGTAGGTCCTCTGGGACCTCATCCACCTCCTGCAGCTGTTGGTCCTCTGGGACCTTATCCACCTCCTGCAGCTGTTGGTCCTCTGGGACCTCATCCACCTCCTGCAGCTGTTGGTCCTCTGGGACCTCATCCACCTCCTGCAGCTATAGGTCTTCTGGGACCTCATTCACCTGCAAATTGTGTCTGTCCTCCAGGACCTCATCCACCTCCTGCAGCTCTTGTCCTCCCGGCCCTTATCCATCTTCTGCATGTTTCTGTCCTCCGGGACCTCATCCATCTTTTATAGCTGCCTTTCCTCTGGGACGTCATTCACCTTTTTGTTCTGTGAGGCCTCTGGGACCTCCGACTACATCTCCACTTAGTAACCTCTGGATCCTCAGCCACCCCTTCTACCTGGGTGGCCTCTGGCCCCTCAACAATCACCTTCACATGAATCTCCTCGGCTACTTCAATAATCTCCACTTGTGGTCCCTGGGACTTCAGCCACCTCCTCCACCAGGGTCTCCTCTAGTACATCTGCCACCTCCTCCGCTTGGCTGGCCTCTGCTATCTGAACCAACTCCTCCAGGACCTCAACCAGCTCCTCTACCCATCGTGGCCTGTAAGACCTCAACCACCACCTCCACATGTACCACTTGGTATGTTTATCTGAACAGTATGAACTAAGTTGCAAAATGGATTCATCTTTCCTTTTTTGAATGAATAGAAATGTCACAGATTGTACTGCAGGGCTTTGCAATATGAGGGTAGCACTGGCTGAGGATGTGGTCACTTTGCTCAAGTTTCTGAGACTACAAGTCAGTTGCATTATTTCCTCATTATGACCTTGGCAGCAGGTATCTTCTGTAGATGAGGAAAGAGTTTTTTATTTATTTTATTTTGGTGGGGGACAGAGTCTCACTCTGTCACCCAGGCTGCGGTGCAGGGGTGCACTCCTGGCTCACCACAACCTCTGCCTCTAGGGCCCAGGTGATCCTTCCACCTCAGCCTCCAGAGTGGCTGGGACTACAGGTGTGCAACACCATGCTTGGCTAATGTTTTTTTGTTTTACTTTTTGTAGAGACCATGTTTCACCAGGTTGCTCAGGCTGGCCTCAAGCTCCTGGAGCCATGCCATCTGCCCACTTTGGCCTCCCAAAGTGCCAAGATTATAAGTGTGAGCCACTGTGCCCAGCCAGAGATTGTTTATAGAAGCTAGAAATACAAGCTTTGCAGGCTTGTGTGGAACCTGGGCCATATGGCCAGCTCTGTGAGGGATGAGACCCATCCCTGACTGGCAGGGCATCCTGTGTCCTGCAGCAGAGAGACCCACACTGAAGGGCACAGAACTTCTGACCACCCCAATGGAAGCACAAGTGAAGGGACACAGAGTGCAGAAGGAGGAGACAGAATCTCCTGGGAGTAAACAGGAGGCTGTGGAAGAGAAAGCTGAAGCGGGGAGGTGTCACATCGTGGGTTGTTGAACTCAGGTGGCTCTGGAAGGCTGCTCCTAGCCAGGCAAGCAGCGTGAGCAGGAGCGTGGAGGCTGCGTGAGGGCCACACAGAGCTGCCACGGGAGCTCAGATAGCACAGTGTGCACAGGGAATTCTCCCCAGCACTTCCTTGTTGCCCTACAGCCTTTAGTCCATTATCGGTAGGAAGATGATTCTTTCCCTGGATGTGTGAAGGCTCTGGATCAGGGTGAATGAATGCCTAGAGGTCTGAAAATTTTAACTTGGTTTTGTCAGGGGAACCTGTCTCCCTGAGTTTTCATGGCCTAAGGAGACTAACAATGAGGATGGGTCTGGTTCAGTGGAGCTGCGGCCTTGGTCTTCAGAATGAGGCCGATTCTGGCCGGAAACTCACAGCCAATCCTGAGCTGCGCTGGCCTCCTCTGATCTCCTGCACCCTCTCCTTCCCACCCACAACTCTCAGCTTTGCATCTCCCTACCTTGGCATGCAAAATGCTTTCCCTTCCCTGTGTCTTTGCTGCCTAAGCCCAGACACCAACTCTTAGTAGAGCTCAGAGCCCCACCTCTCTCAGAAATGAGCTGGGAATGATGCGATTATGAGGTCATGGTGACGACAGGGAGACCAGGCTCATAAGGAAAACATCCTGCAAAATAGCTGGTAGATGGTAGAGCCTCACCCCTCCCGCTGGTTAAATGAAAATATTTCCACTCAGAAGATCAGCAAAAGATGTCCATTGAAGTTCATTTAATAAACCTTAGGGTGTAGCAGCTCAGGCTCTGGGATTTCCAGTTTCTCTTTCAAAAGATAAGGGAAAGCCCCTGTCTCCAAGATTAGAATTCAGATCCTTACGAGATGAAAAGATCCTAAAAATGCATACACAGTTAAACTCTGAGATTTATATCTGCGATCCGTGGATAATTATTCTCCATGACATACAGACACAGATGTGGCCACACACAGAAGTATTCAGCAGGGGCACAGATACTTCATAGAAGACAAAATGTATATTGGGCAAAAGAAGGTCACCTGGAAATAAACCGAAATCTTTTTACCTTACAGGATAATTTTGAAATTTGAAGAGTCTCCTGGGCCATGATATCTTGGAAAAGTCTCCACCATATTTGATGCTCCATGCCCCATGCTCCCTCCTGTCTCTCTCATTTCCAGTGTTTCCCTTAAGAAACATTTGCAGTCCTATCTTTCTGGGTGTCCACTTCCTGGAGGACCAGTTCACACCCCAGGGTATACCAGGTGTGACTCCTCATACACTATTCAAACTCAGGCAGATACTGCTTTGCTGGACACAGAAGCAGGGTTACCCTTTGGGTAGTGTTGACTGGGAAGGGCCCGAGGGGGACTTCTGGGGTGGGGGAATATCCTGTATCCAGCCATGGGTGGAGGTTGTGCTCATTCATTCTAGAAAGAGTCACTGTGCTCCTAGTGACTGCCAGTGGTGCCTTGTGAGCAGATAGACAGGAATACATCCCCATGAGGTGGCCAACTTCTGACAGGGAATAGAAGGGCCCAGCAGCGGCTGTGGAGCCCGTGAGGAGCCTCGCAGAGACTCAGGGTTTGTCAGAGCCCATTCCCCACTGAGCCAGCTGCCCCCAGTAGCACCAACTCCAGGCGGCTCTAAGGGAAGTTGAGCTGGGTGTAGACATTTCTCCATAAGTCCTGTGCCCCCCACAGTCTTCCTGTAATTTTTAAATTGTGTGACAGGCAGAGATCGGTGGTGAGAGGCTCACTGAGCAGGACTGGAGAGAGGTAAAGAACGCAGGGGTGAGGTCAGTCAGAGGACGGGACAGGCAGAGAGAAGATGAGAGAGAAGGGATGAGACAGGGAGGGGAAGGACAGAGAGAAGGAGAAAGACAAGGAGGATAGAGAGAGAGGGGTTGAAACAGTGAGAGAAAGAGAGAAGGGAGAGAGAGAGAAGGTGGAGGGTGAGGAGAGAGAGAGAGATGGAGATGGGAGGATGGAGTCATGGAGAGAAGTTGATTTGGGCCCAGGGGGAGAAAAGGAAAGCTGGAAGAGACAAAGACAGAAGGACCCACAGTGAGAATCAAGGGAGCTGGAGGGAGGGAGATGTCCAGAGACCTGGCCAGTGATCCACATACCGAGAGAAAGGCAGAGAGTAAAAGAGAAGAGAGGAATGAAGACAGAGGAAACAAGAGAGATGGAGAGGACTGAGACAGGCAGAGGGGCCTGGAGAGAATCACAGAGAAACAGCACAATAGAGGAAGGGAAAGAGTTGTTGAAGACAGGGTCACAGAAAGAGACAAAGGAAGGACAAAGAGGGAGGCAGAGAGAAGCAGAGAAAGAGAAAGCAGGGAACAAAGCGGTGAGCCTGCAGGAGGTGGAGGCGGCACAGGAGCCAGGAGGAGTTCTTGCACTCCAAGGCTGTGACCTCCTTGGGGCCTTGAAAGCCCATCACATGGGGACACATAGGCCTCCCTTGTGGCTGGGTTGCTGTGTGTAGCCTCTGGGTCTGTCCCTGAAGCAGGGACTTCCAGGGTAAAGGGCTGCCTTGTCTCAGGTTTGCCTCCTCTGTGGGGTGGGGACCCCGAGAAGCCTCCCTTGCTGCCCTAGTCCCTGCTGCATTTCCCATCCTGGCCAGCTAGGTGGCCGTCAAGTCCCATACCTGGGAACCAGGCTGAGCCCCTTAGTCCAGCCTCATCTGTTCTCACCTGGCTCCAGATTCCAGCCACAGCTCTGGCAAACAGTCCATGCATGCTGGCTGTCACCAGATCCATGCATTCCTGGTGGACTGCTGCCCTGTTCCCACAGGACAGCCCTCAACCAATGGAGACAGGAACGTGGAGTTAAATGCTTCTCCCTTTTTCACTGAGAGAGAGACATGCACAGTCTGATGCACTTTCTTTCCTTCTTTCTTTTTTTTTTCTTGAGACAGTGTCTTGCTCTGTCACCCAGGCTGGAGTGCAGGGGCACGATCTGGGTTCACTGCCACCTCCACCTCCCGGATTCAAGCAATTCTCCCACCTCAGCCTCCCGAGTAGCTGGGATTATAGGCACACACTACCACGCCCAGCTAATTTTTGTATTTTTAGTAGAGATGCGATTTCACCATATTGATCAGGCTGGTCTCAGACTCCTGACCTTGGGTGATCTGCCTGCCTCAGCCTCCCAAGGTGCTGGAATTACAGGCGTGAGCCACCGCACCTGGCCGTGATGCACTTTCTAGATGCTGTCCTAGAGATCACACTGGGTGAAGCCTCAGTTGCCTTCAATGTGGTCATCTCTACAGTAAACCCTTAGCTTTTTTCTCCTCCGTTACTTTCTCAGACCCTCACTCTGCTCCCTGGATTCACTTTTCGAAATAATCCTCCTGCTGCAAAGTCCTGGGCACACGCCCTACTTTCAGCATTGGAAGGGGGGCCCAGGCTAAGACCATGAGGCCCCACTGTGGGCACCCACTGCCCCGTTCCTCCCTCTGTTCCCACCACAGTCACATCCTCCTGTCCCTCAGTGCTTCCTCGCCTTTCCCTCCAGCCCACTGTGAGACCCCAGGGGATGGAGCAGCCCCTTCCCTGCCCCAATGCAGGGCTTGGCCTGAGCACACGGTCAGTCTGTGCTGGGGTGAATGAGAAGTGGTGAATGAGTGAGTGGTTGAGTGATAATGCATCATCAGATCTGTCTTCTCCACATGTCTCTATCTCCACCCAGAACCAGTTTTCTCATCCACAAATGGGCATATGAGGCTGGGTGTTCCTAAACCCTGCAAAATTCAGAGCTGGCACAGTTGGGGACTGACCTTCCTTGACCTCACCTCACTTTCTGTATCTATAAAATGGGGTACCTTTCTCTAAGAGTAAAGAGGAGGCCTGGCATAGGGAAAGAAACTCAGCTTGAGCATCCAGAACATCCATCTTGCTCTCAGATACCTAATACAGGGGACCACGTTTTCTGCTATAATTGGTATTGGAGCTGGTACCATTTATTAAAGGCAATTCAGTTATAAAGCTTCAATTATTAAAACAGTGTAGTAAACGTGTATGTATGGACAGACAGATAAATAGAAGAGCAAGTCCAGATGTAGACAGAAATCCATACAGAAATAGAGAATGAGACAAAGGAAGCATCTCAATGCAGGGTGTTCAGACACCTGGCCAATCATCTGAAAACTGAAAGAATAAAATTCGCCGGGCGTGAAGACTCATGCCTGTAATCCCAGAACTTTGGGAGGCCAAGGTGGGCAGATCACCTGAGATCAGGAGTTTGAGACCAGCATGGCCAACAGGGTGAAACCCCATCTCTATTAAAAACACAAAAATTAAGCAGGGTGTGGTGGTGGGTGCCCGTAATCCCAGCTACTCGGGAGGCTGAGTCAGAAGAATCACTTGAACCGGGGAGGCGTAGGTTGCAGTGAGCCAAGATCACGTCACTGCACTACATACAGCTTGGGTGACAAGAGTGAAACTCTGTCTCAAATAAATAAATAAATAAATAAAATTTAGTGATATAAATTCCAAATGTATTATGATTTAATACTTAAAGAAAAATCATGATTTCATGAGGATGTACATCTGTCAAGTCTCATCAAATTGTATCCTTTAAATAGATGCCTTTTGTTATATGTAAATTATATCTCATGAAAGTTGGTTAGAAAACATAAAAGTATTGGAAGAATATGTGAGAGAATTCCATTCTAACCTTGAAGTAGGTGGGGTGACTGGAGTTCCTCTAACCATGACTCAGTATCTAAAAACCATAAAATAAATTGATTACTACATTTGACTACACAAATTCAAAAAAATCTACATGGCATGAAGCACCATAAAAAAAATCAAAAAAACAATTCAAACTGGACAAATATTTGTAACTCAGATCACAGGAAAAGGGCTGACTTCACAAATATCTGGAGTTCAAAAATGAGAAATACCAAACAATCCATTAGGAAAACATGCATGGAACAAGAACAGACTTTCCTTTCTTTTTTTTTTTTTTTTTTTTTTGAGACAGAGTCTCGCTCTGTTGCGCAGCCTGGAGTGCAATGGTGCAATCTCAGCTCACTGCAATCTCCACCTCTCAGGTTCAAGCAATTCTCCTCCCTCGGCCTCCCAAGTAACTGGATTATGGACACCCACCACCACGCCTGACTAATTGTTTGTATTTTTAGTAGAGATGGGGTTTCACCATGTTGGCCAGGCTGGTCTCAAACTCCTGACCTCAGGTGATCCACTTGCCTCAGCTACCCAAAGTGCTGAGATCACAGGCATGAGAGAATCCCCGGCCCGGGTCCCATCTTAAGCTCTGGTTGGATGCCAAGCCTAGGCTCACTCCCAGGCCCAGTCCCAGTTCTAGGCCCACTCCCAGGATCACTCCCAGCCCCAGCCCCAGGCCCCTTGTGGCCTCAGAGCCCCTATGCCTCTGACTTCTTGCCAGACACTCAGTTATTCCCTCACTTCACGGAGGTGCTCCCACCTCTAGACCTCTTGAAGGGATCCTCAGTCTTCACGATGACGTCTCAGTACCAAGAAGGGCATGGCTCTATGGACAAAAAAGACTCAGGGTTTCAATACAAAGAGGAGGATGTCTCTGTGAATGAAAACCACTCAGACCCCAGGTAACTACTGGATTGGTAAGGGGCCTGTGCCTGCAAAGTCCTACAGATCCCAGTGGGCCCGCAGTGGCTGGTCTACACCACTGATAACTTTCTGCAGCAAATGCACAGCCCTTTACCCACTCTGCTGCAGGTGGGCATTTGCTGTCTTCACTGTGTGGCCATCACAGGTGGCTCTGCTGTGAATGTACATGCCTCTCATTTGAATTGAGCCTAAGCATTTCTTTGCTGGGATTGGAACCACTGTTCACTGGGATATTTGGCATTAGTGACTGCTGCTTGAGAGCTTTGTAAAGGGCTTTTCCCAGTGCTTCTGATGGTCAGCATCTTCGCCAACATTTAGGATTGTGAGACTTTTTAATGTTTGTCGATCCAATGACTTGTGGCTTTGTTGTGGTTGTAATATCCATTTGCTTGATGATTGAGAGGTTAAGAAATTCTCGCATGTTAATTGAACCTTAGAAATTCTCATAATGTGTCTATTTGTTTATCCATTTTTCTTCATTTATTGGAATGTATTCTGCCTTGGCAATTAAAGTGCTGCAAATACCAAAACAAACAAACAAACAAAAAACCAAATTTTTCTCAAACTATTCCCAAAAACTAAAGAGGAGGGAATTCTTCCCAACTCAGTCTATAAGGCCAGCTTTACCCTGATACCCAAACAAGACAAGGACACACACACAAAAACACTACAGGCGGTATTCCTAAGGAACATAGATGAAAACATTTTCAACAAAATACTACCAAGCTGAATCTAACAATGAATCAAAAAGATAATATGCCATGATCAAGTGGGATTTAGGGGTGGTTTCGGGATGAAACTGTTCCACCTCAGATCATTAGGCATTAGTAAGCTTCTCATAAGGAGCCAGCAACCTAGATCCCTTGAATGCACAGTTCACAATAGGGTTCATTCTCCTATGAGAATCTAATGCTGTCATTGATCTGACAGGAGGCGGAGCTCAGGCAGTAATCAGAGGGATGGGGAGCGGCTGTAAACACAGATGAAGCTCCCCTCACTTGCCTGCTACTCACCTCCTGCTGTGCAGCCCCATTCCTAACAGGCCACAGACTAGTCCTTGGCCAGGGTGTGGGGACCTCTGCTATAAAGGGTTCCTACCAAGATTAGAAGGGAAGAAGGAAAGGGAGTCACCTGGAAGTCACATGGAGAGGGGCAAGACATGAGATGCCTGGAGAAAAAGATGACTCAGGAGGACACAATCACTGAGTCTTTGAAGGACTGTCATGTGGAAGAAAAGGTAGACTTGTATGAAGTTCACAACTGTGTCCTATGAAGAGAAATTAGAGGAAGACAGATTTTGACTGTAATTTATTATTAGACTAAGGCATTTAGTAATAGAATGAACTGCTTAAAGATGTACTGAGCTCTCCATCACTGAAAGTATGCAAACAATAATTGGCTGGCTGTCTTCCACGGAGGCTGCTCACGTACGTGACTCCTACATGAGGGATCATGTGAGTCCTGCATGAAGGATGTCAACAGGTGACTCTAAGGTCCCTAAGTTGTTTGGTTTCTTTTGTTTCTTTGTTTTGAGACAGGATCTTGCTCTGCTGCCCAGGTTGGAGTACAGTGGTGTGATCTTGATTCACTGCAGCCTTGACCCTCTGGGCTCAAGCAATCCTTCCATTTTAGCCTCCTGAGTAGCCGGGACTACAGGTGCATGCCACCATGCCCAGCTAATTTCCTTCTTTTATTCTTTCTTTCTTTCTTTCTTTCTTTCTTTCTTTATTTCTTCTCTTTCTCTCTTTCTTTCTATGTTTCTTTTGAGATGGGTTTCATCGTGTTGCCCAGGCTGGTCTTGAACAGCTGGGCTCAAGCAATCCTCTGCCTTTGCCTCTCAAAGTGCTAGGATTACAGGCGTGAGCCACCGCACCCAGCCACCTGTCCCCAAAGGCAACTTCATCCCTTTGAGTCCTCCACTCTCAGCCAATTCATTCAGCCACTGAGACAGTCATTTTGCATTTGGTGGAAGATGTTAAATTGCAACTGCATGCTCAGGCCAAGACTCTGGTGATGCACAGCACATCTAGAAGACAAAAATAGTTGGAGAGGGCAGAATTCTGCAAAGAGAGAAGAGGAAAGGTTGATAATAACAAGTCAGAACATAGGCTTCAGGAGTCAGGACTATTCCATCTGAACCAGATGTGTGTACATAATTTCCCCTTGGGGGCTGCACTCATCAGGTTCTCTGCAGAAACAGAATCACTCCAGATGGCTCCCATGAAGATACTATAAAGCAATACTGACAGAGGTGGCAGGTTAAGGGACAATATGGGGAATGGAGAGGCTCCCAGAAACTGGCAACAGTGGGAAGACTTTAGCACCCCTAGGCTGAAGGGGGTAGGAGAGGAAATGTCCCGGACTTTTTAAGAGCTGTAGCCATGAAACAGGAGTCACCCAAGTGAACAGCAACCCTGGAGATCATGCAGCTGCAGACGCTGGGTGGAAACATCCCCAGCTTCTCTCCTCCCACCGTCCAGAGTTCCATGGTACCTCCCATTGGTTAACCAAAAACCAATGGCAAAGAGTCAGAGAGACTCAGCCTGCAGGAGTGAGCCTCCTGGGGCACAGGGCAGAGAGAAAGGCAAAGAAAGAAGTATGAGGGGCAGGGAGTGACAAACAGAGTGACCAGAGTAGGGGCTCCTTTCCTTGCCCCATGACAGAGACTGTGGTTTGCCCCACAGTATCCTGCTGTTTTGATGCAGACACACAGTGGGCCATTTTGGACCATAAAGATGAGGTTCTGGTCCCCAAAGCCTCAGGGCTACTGCCCAGCCCCAGAATGCTGTCATTAAGACTGCTACTTGAGAGGCACTCAAACTAGTAGTGGCTCAGAGCTGTCAATCTGTACCTACCAGAGGTATAATTTTGATAATTGTGGAGTCTCCATCTTTAAGGAGGCTTAAAGAGCTCACTGCATGGTTTTACACTGGCCAGAAGAGAGCTGGTCCTCTTCTTGAATAGGACTCCCAGCCCTGAGATTGTCCAGAGCAGCTCTAACCCTGCTCAGAGAAGTTCTCATCCAGTATAGATTTCCTTCCAGTGCCCTCTGCAAAATGCTGGTGTTAGCCCTGAGCAGGGCAGGGTAGAGCTGGATGATTCTGTAGCTCTCTGCCTCTCTTTGAGGCAGGCTCTTTGTCTTGCATTGCTGTTCTCCCCGTCACTGGTTGCATCTTCTCATCCCTGGACAGTTCATGGTGAGGGCAGTTGCTGGTAAGAATCACTTCCTGCTAGACCCCAAGATGATGAGAGCTAGCCCACTGTACAGCAGTATCTTACTTCCTGTGTGACTCCATTAAGCCTTCCCCTGGAGGCAGTAGGGTCCCTGCTCGATCACTTCACATCCCGTGGAGGATGGGATGCCCTGACCCAAAGGAAGTGGGGAAGGAAGACAACAGAGAAGACATGCCCCCAACTCTCGTCTCCACCTTCCAAGTTGCCTGTCTGGCTCACACAACAAGGCATATACAATTTATAGATAAATCTATTTTACATTGGTATTTTTTTAGGTTACAAAGCAGTTTCACATAGAATTTTACTCAACTGGAGAAGTTTCAAAAAAGCCATTTTTCATTCCCATTTTGCAGATGAAGAAACTGAGGTTTCGAGGGGGTAAAGTAACTTACCCAGTGGCATATAACTGGCAACCAGTTGGGCTAGCACTGAAACCTAGTTTCTAAGATTTATTTCACAGGGTCTTTCCCTTTTCCTAGAGAAGCTCCATATAGTTAAGGAAAAATCTCTTTTTCCTAGTGGACATTTTTTTTTTTTTTTTTTTTTTTTTTTTTTGAGACGATGTCTTGCTCTGTCCCCAGGCTGGAGTGCAGTTGCACGACCTCGGCTCACTACAAGCTCCGCCTCCCGGGTTCACACCATTTTCCTGCCTCAGCCTCCCGAGTAGCTGGGACTACAGGCGCCCGCCACCACACCCAGCTAATTTTTTGTATTTTTAGTAGAGACGGGGTTTCACCATGTTAGCCAGGATGGTCTTGATCTCCTGACCTCGTGATCTGCCCGCCTAGGCCTCCCAAAGTGCTGGGATTACAGGCATGAGCCACCGCGCCTGGCCCCTAGTGGACATTTTATGAAAGACTTAGAAATTCTGATATTTCTGTCCTCCTGCCCTGGAACAGAGATAAAGAACACTCACACCTCATAGGAAACAACTCAGGAAGTTGGAACCCACCCAGCTCCATGAAGGGACAGAGGGTTTTGAAGAGCCTGTCTAGACGCTGCAGGCCCGTGCTTCACATTGAAGTGTGTGTGTGTTTGTGTGTGTGTGTGTGTGTGTGTGTGTGTGTTCAGTTGCGGGTATGATGGATAGGTGTATTGTGTGTGCATATATGGTTTAAATGCATGTGTGTGTCTAGTGTGTATGACATGTGATTGATATGTGTGAGTGTGCATGAGTGTGTGTGGTGTGTGGTGTGTGTGGATGTAGGGTGTGTGTTTAGGTGTGTGTGAGTGTGCATGGTGGGTGTTTCTGAGTCGAGTGTGTGGTGGATGTGTTCTTGTGTGGGTGGGTGGATGTGTGATCTGTGTGAGTCTGTGCAGTACAGTGTGGTGAGTGTCTGCAAACACGCACGTGTGTGGAGACGGCAGGCCTGGGACTGAGTGAGCTGGGAGAGGATATCCATGTCTCCAGCAGCACGCGTGTCCTAGGCTCCTCCATGAGACTCATGCCACCTTCCCTAGGCGTGGCTCATAGCTCCCCAGGAACCCTTCCCAGCATCACTGCCTGGCAAGGTCAGCATGCCCAGCTAAGACCGGTTTCAATTGGTCCACTGGATTGCCTTTATAGACAAAGTTCCAATGCTTGGATCAGACCGTGACTTCACTTTGGCCCAGTCCCTGACTGCAGACCCCTTCTAGGCCACACAGCCTCCCTGAACTCCAGGAGAACAGCCCATGGGGGAGAAAGACACCTCCCAACATGACACAGAATAGCTCACCCATAACTCTGTGTCTTCCTGACCCTGGAAAAAGTGAAAACTAGTGTGCGACGCCAGCACTCTAAAAACATCAATCCTCTGGTAGGGGGACGTCTGGTGTCCACCTCAGCTGTTGCCCTCTCAGGAACATCTGTCCAGATCTCTCTCTTCCAAACTGTGCTGCTGCCGCTTCCCCTCCGCCCCCACTGCACTCCTGAGCCCCCTTACTGCAGTCCCTTTTCTCTTTGTCTTTAAATAGCACTTATCACCTTCTAACATTCTGTACAATTTCCTTCCTCTATAAATTTCATATTTGTCTCCCCTCACTAGAATAGAAGCTCCAGGAGGGCAGACACTTTTATTTCTCCATGTGTCTAGAACAGTATATGACATTCAGGAGTGCAAAAACCATGTGTGCAAGGAAGGGAGTGGGGAGGGGACCCTAACACTGACATTCCACAACAGCCTAGGCATGTGATCCAGGTGTGTGGACCCCCGACCTCTCACTCATGACCTGGGGGTGGCTAAGGCTGGGGAGCAGCCTCTGGTAGCTGAGGATGGGAGGCCCAGTCAATGGCTCACCGCCCAGCCTGTTGGGAAGGCACAGCCATGGGTGGGAGGGAGCAGGGGGAGATATTGTGTTCATTTTATGGAGACAGAGCTACTGGCCGGGGATGGACTTAACTAAGCCTGAGTCTGGCGAGACAAGGGCAGATTAATGCTGATCAGGTACAGTCCTTTCCCTGGGGCTGGGGTGGGGCTAGGAGCAAGGGTTTGGTTCAAGTGTGTTACTGGCCAAAGGGGCCTGAAGCCAGGCCCAGAGGTGGGTGAGGCAAATACCCCTTTGGGACAGAGCAAATCTCCCTCCAGGAAAAGAAGACAGCTGGACCTTGCCTGTCTGGGCCATGATGAGCCAAAAGAGTTAGTGTGTTTGACTTTACAACCTACCAACCCTTTCACAGGTATGGTCTCATTTGGGCCCTCCAGCCACCTACCAGGGAATAAATGTGTTTATAGGTGAGGATAGGAAGGCGCGAGGGCAGAAGATGCTTGCAGGAGCAGCAGATGGTGGCTGGAACCCATGCCTCCAGATCCCTTGCTGACTCTCTCATCCATTTGATGGGAGGAGCTGACACTTGTACACTTCTCCGGCTGTGGACTGGGCCCGCTAGGGAGGCAGGGTGGTCCCTCCAAGCCTACACCATGTCCTGTGCTGTTGTCAGGAAGGCAGAGTAAACCTGCACTGAACACCTAAATTTCCAGGTTTCATCCCCCACTCAGCTGCAGTTTGGGAAGCCACTGCTGCTCCCTGGGACTCAGTGTCCCCACCTGGAAAAGCCAAGCCCTGTCCAGTTGATGAAGCTCAAGTAGGCTTCAGTGAGACTTGAGCACAACTAGGCTTTGTGCCTTGTTGGACTCCAGTCACTAGCCAGGAGCTTCCAGAAGCTTCTGTGGGAGCTCATCCTCATCCCATCCCTCTCCCTCCACCTTCCCGTTCTCTTCCCATCCTCTTCTCCCATTGTCCTTATCCATGAGATCTGAATAAAAGCAAAGCAACTTGTAAGTGCTCTCCACTCCCCTGTCCAGCAGCTGCTCCAGTGAGCACCATGGCAGCCACAGAAGCTGCCAGGAGAGGACACTTTATGGGAAGAGGACTCTGGATGGGGCTGTGCCTCCTCCCAAGGGGTGAGTGATGATAGCAGGACTTACTTCAGGCTTTCAATGACTTTCACTTCAAAAAGGAGCCCAAGATGGAACAGCCCAAATGTCCATCAGTGGATGAATGGACAAACAAGATGTGGTCTGTCCATACAATGACATGTTATTCAGCCATAAAAAGGAATGAAGTACTGACCCGGGCTACAAGGAGGAACCTTGAAAATGCGACGCTATGTGAAAGAAGCCGGACTTAAGAAGTCATGTAGTGTGTGATTCCATGTGTATGAAACACCTAGAACAGGTAAATCCATAGAGATAAAAAACAGATTGAGCAACAGCCAGGGGCTGCGGGGATGGGAGAATGAGGAGTGACTGCTTAATGCCTCTGGGGTTTCCTTTTCGGGTGGTGAAAAACGTTTTGGAACTAGATCGAGGTTGCACAGCAGTGTGAATACACTAAGTGCCACTCATCAAATGCTTAATTATTTGTAATGTCATCTCAATTTTTAAAAATGGGGCTAATGCAGTAGGCGCAGGATACCTGCACCGCCCACCTCTCCAGCCTTGGCCACCTCTAGCTTCCCACTGCAGGGCCCACCAACACCCTCCTCTGCTATCCTCCTTCAATTCCAGGCCAGCCTTGACCTGGCAGAGGGTTTTCAAACCACCTGATGCTGAGCCACTGCCCCTGGGGTTCCACAAATCTTAACACGATTGTCCCCATTTATTGAGCACCTATTGTATACCATGCCCTTGCTGAGGCAGTCCTACACCTCTGCCAGGCAGGCACATTCTCAAGCTCGTCATGGGAAGGAGATGGCTCTCATTTCATGGGCTGACAGTAAGGACATGGTGTCCAGCCTGTCGCAGTAAGCACCCAGTGTAAGACGGTTGCTCCAGTCACTGTGATTATTGCAGTCCCTGTTTCACACTTGTCCAGGCTCAGGGCTCAAGTGACCTGCTCAAGCTCAGCCAGCTGGTGTGAAAGGTTCATTGGGCCTGTGACAATTTCAGGCCGAAACATGGAGTTTTGACACAGAGGAAAGGGAAATGGGCAGTTGCTTGAGGGTTGGGGCTCCTGGGACATGATGAAGAGGCCTGCAGAGCCCTGAGCCTGTGGCCTCAGAGGAGAGAAGGCCTGAGTAGGACAAGGCCAGAACGCGGGAGCTTCAGAACAGAGGGACAGACAGAAGGTGGAGGTAGTAGGAGCCGGAGGGACAGGGAAGGCTGCACAGGGCCCTTGGGAAACAAAGGGGTTTTTCCCACCTATAAAATGAGGCGATGACACCATCCCTGGAAGCAGATCTGGTAACCAGCCCCAAACCATAAGCAAGTGGCCTCAGGCCAGATGTAGCCAGCACTAGAGGCCATTCTGCTTCCTGGGCAGGGTCTTGAGCTGTCTCCAGCCCAGACGGAGTCCTCCAGGGCTCTAGCACTTCATCTGGTCATTTGTCCAGTAGTCTTAGCTGACAGATGAGGAAACAGGTCTGGAGCAGGTTTAACGGACTTGCCCACGGTCTCATTGCAGAGTGCGGCTGGGGCCTGGGTCTCATTGCCCATCACACACTCCTTCACTGCACCACGCTGGAAACCTAGATTAGTAAGAGACAACAGGGAGCCCGGGACCCGGTGGTGTGAGACTGAGGTCCCGGAAGGCCGCATGTCCCCAGTCTCTCTCCCTAGACTTCTCGCCTGTCCTGGAATCTCACCATTAGAGAAGGACTTGCTGGGAGTAAGGGGCCACCTACTACTCCATGTTTGGGGTTAGTTTATCATCCCAAGGTTGGGACTGTGTAGAGTCAGACTTCCCTTTGAAAGTATCTTCGGGCTGGCTGCTTAGGCCTGTCATCCCAGCACTGTGGGAGACCAAGGTGGGCATGATGCTTGGGCTCAGGAGTTCAAGACCATCCTGGGCAACATGTTGAAACCCCAACTCCACAAAAAATACAAAAATTAGCCAGCCATGGTCGTACCCACCTGTAGTCCCAGCTACTCAGGAGGCTGAGATGGGTGGATTGCTTGAGCCCAGTAGTTTGAGGCTGCAGTGACCTGAGATCACACCACTGCATTCCAGGCTGGGTGACAGAGAAAGACCTTGTCTCAAAAAAAAAGTATCTTAGGAGACACCTAGTAGAATTCCCCATACAGTCCCTCGGTAAACCCGCACGGGCAGATTTACCCCCCAGCTTGGCTTGGATCCCTGTTTCTTTGGTGGACACCAGAAGAAGTAGCTGGCTTGTGTTTCAGGATCATGTATGATCATGCAGCACCATCTGTTCCCCCAGGGTCACTCCCAGCACCTAAATGAACTTGTACTGTGAGGGAGACTGGAGGCCCAGCGGGAGCAGATTCATGCCTCACCCTGGGGACCCATCACCAAGAGGAACTAGCATGGGGGTCTCCTGCACCAGCCAAGTCATTGTCTCCTCACTGTCACTCTGGACCAAGTGTGTTCTGTGGAAGTGGCCTGAGTCCCCGGTCATGGGCCGCTTGTATCTGGGGCAGGGGGTGAAACACTCACTCCCTGGATGCTCCTGGGCAGGTGTGTGGCAGGTCTTTTCCAGGCCACGTGGTGGGGTGAAGAAAGAGCATGGGCTCAGAATAATCACAACTGGGTTTAAATCCTGGCTTTACCATTTCCTCTTTCTGTGAACCAGTCAAATTTCCCACCCTTTCTGGCTCGTTTCCTTATTTGTCAAAAATAACCCAGCAAGATAGTTAAGGATATAACCAAACAAGCTTTTCATGTAACAAGCGTTACATGTGTAACACACACACACACTCTCTCTCTCCTCTCTCTGGGGTGGGTGTGGAGATGTTGATAAGGACACAGAAAGGAGAGTCAGAGGTTGTTGCTCTGGGAGGCAGTTGGAAGGGACATTTAGGGACCTGGGGGAAGGAGAAGGCTGGGAAGGCTTGTGGGTGGGGGTACTACCAAACCAGGAGGCTCCACCCCAAGGCAGGTCCCGCCCCACTACACTGGGTAGAAGGTGTCCCAGGAAGCCTGCCCAGCCAGAGAACCAAGGGGTGAACAAAAAGGCAAACATCAAAGCTGGGCCAGAGGTTTCTGGCCAAATGAAGAGCAGCAGGAATATGTCTGGAGTTGAAAGGCCCAAGAAACCCCAGGTGTCTGAGCTCCCCAGGCTTCAGAGAGACCAGGGTTGAGTGGCTGGAGACTTCTGGGTTCTGTCCAGACTCCTGGCTAGCCCTGCCTGGCTGTCTCTTTGACTCATGTCTGGGGAAGAAAGGAGGGAACAGAGGGAGGAGAGGGGAAGCCACGCAGCTGTTCCTGAGTTGGGGGCCTCGGAAATTCAAGCTGAGCCACACGCTGCCGGCAGGCAGGAGAGGACCTCTTGAAAGCCACTTCTGAGGCTCTGGCCTGGCCTAGCCAGCAGCCCCAGGATTAGCTCTGCAGACTTCTCTGAGCCCTGGACATCTGCAGCCTGGAGTCCACTTCCCTCTCTCGCAGCCCCATGGGGCAGCCCCTGTGACAAGGGAAGGGAGAACAGACAGCTGTGACCTGGAAGGGGGACTAGAAGGGCCTCTGGCTGGCCTAAGACTCGGGGATTGGGACAGAGCAATGGTGCAGGAGCCAACTGGGGCCTCATTCCAGAAATGCCTTCCCCTTTCTCCATCTTGTGAGCCTGAAAGAGATGGGGGTGAGGGAAAAATAAAAGACAATAACATCTGCACAGGCCCACCAGGCACCAGGGAGGTGCTGGGTGCTGTACCTGATGCTTACAGCCATCTCAAAGTTGGTCTTCTTACTTCTAGCCTTCATTTGAGAAGACAGGCTCAGAGAGGTTAGGTAACTTGCCCATAGTGACCCAGTAAGTTAGTAGTAGTGTCAAGACAGAAAGAAACCCAGAACTAGGTCAATCTACCTCTACATATTGAAACCTCATTTTATCCAGAGCCCAAAGAATTAGAACCAGGCAGGTCCAGAACAGAACCCAGGGATGGGGTTAGCCTTGTTTTCCTGCTGAAGGCTCAGTGCAATCATTGGCTGCATCACTGAGGTAGAAAGAATACTGAAAAAGGGCCGGGCGTTGTGGCTCACACCTGTAATCCCAGCACTTTGGGAGACCAAGGCGGGCGGATCACGAGGTCAGGAGATCAAGACCATCCTGGCTAACACGGTGAAACCCCGTCTCTACTAAAAATACAAAAATTAGCCGGGCATGGTGGCGGGCGCCTGTAGTCCCAGCTACTCAAGAGGCTGAGGCAGGAGAATGGCATGAACCGGGAGGCGGAGCTTTCAGTGAGCCGAGATCACGCCGCTGCACTCCAGCCTGGGCAACAGAGCAAGACTCCATCTCAAAAAAAATAAATAAATAAAAGTAAAAATAAAGAATACTGAGAAGGGGGAAGGGATAATAGCTTTTACAAATTGCTCCTGGGTGATGGTGTTGCCTTTCCACACTGCAGTGTGTCTGGAAGAAGAGATCAGGTGAGAGGTCAGCAAACTGAAGGCTCAACTGGAAAAACTGGGGGCTATCCAGGTTAGAGAAGACTTAGAAGAGGCTGGACTGTTATTGACCCTGAGTGGACACTTGTTCTCTGGGACCAGATTGAGCCAGGATAGGTTAGGTTTTGCTATGATAATAAACAATCCCCAAATCTCAGTGGCTCACACAGCCAAGGTTTATTTCTTGCTCACATTACATGTTCAACACAGTTCAGCATGGAACTCCCCTCATCCTAGTTGCTCAGGGATTCAGGGCAAGTCAGGCTTCATGTAGGCATGAGCTCCCCCAGACACTACAGCAATGACATAGGAAACAGGTAAACCACACACTGGCTATTTAGGCTTCTGCTCACATTTTACTGGCCAAAGGAAGTCACATGGCAACACATAACTTCATGGGGCCAGGAAGTGCAATCACACCTAGAGCCCAGGTGCAGATAGGAATGATTGACTTGCAGCACTCATGACTACCTCAAGGATTAAAGGAGTAACTGGGGCTTTGGATGAATGCATAAGGAAGTTGACTTTGAGTCCATTTAAGCATGGCCTTCCCAGGAAAATAGTGAGTACCTATCAACAGAAGTGGGTAAGCCATGGTGGGATAGGTGCATTGCATTGCACGAATGTCGTAGAAGATTCTCCACCATCACTGGCTTCATGGCCCGCGCACCTACAGAGCAGTGGCCATTAAAGGCAAAGGTGCTGAAGCCAGAGGCGCCTGTGTCCAAAACCCTCTCTCTCTTATTGGTTGTGTTACTTTGTGCAGATTACCTAATATCACTGGGCTCCTGTCTCCTCCTCATCATGTAGAGGTAATAAGAAGTCCATAGAATCGTTGTGAGGATTAAATAAGCCCATAGCACACCATGTCTGGCCCTTGGGAAGCTCTGATCAAGTCAGTTGCTCTTGCTGTTGTTCTCATTCCTACCCAAGATCCTGTGACCGCCTCTCCCGGAATCCTTGGCCACATCCCTCCTCCGGCCTCTCACATCCCTAAGACATTAGTCAGCAGCCAGGACAGGGTTGGGAAAGCTCAGGGCACTGGGCCAAGCAGGCTAATCTTTTCCCACTAGTGTCGCATGGTCTCCTGGGGTAGGTTACTTTCCCTAACCCACCCTGCTCCCCAGTAGGTTTCCTCCCCCTCCTGTCTCCCAGCCGGACTGCAAAGCCATTTCCTTCTTCAGCTCATCCCCAAATCTTCCCTGACAGCCATGGGTCTGACTTCTATCTCTATGATTTTGCCTTCTCCACAATGTTGTATAAATGGAGCCATACAGTATGATGTCTTTCTGCTCTCTTGATTTATCTGTTTTACAGATATTTGGCCGTATCAGATGGGGGATCTCCTCTCCCCCTTCCCCCTATCCAGTTAGATGGCTGGCATTTGCTCCTTGGTTGTTATCTTTGTAAGTCTAAGTAGGATACTTCTATTTTCAGCTATAGACAGTGTCCCTGGGCTCCCCACTTTCAGAGATAAAGCTATCAGTGCCCCTATCCTTCCCATAAGATCTAAAATAACCATTTTAGAAACATCAGGAGGAGGTGTGGCAAAGTGAGGTGGTGTGTTTCAGAAACCGGTGTTGAAGGAGCACAGAGGAGCTGGGGAGACAGGCTTTCTGGAAGAGGCGGGGTTGAGCTGGGCCTTGTCCTCTTAACATCTCTGAGGGCAGCTGCTGGCCAACCTGCTAGGAGGTCTGTAAGCCCTGATCTGCAGTATCTCACTTCAGACACCAGGGGGAAGGCAAGCGACTTTGCTGTGGTCACCTGCACAGCCAGACCACGGGCGGCTCAGCTCTCCCCACCCAAATCCCTTAGAGGGGCGGGGGATCTAGGCTCTTAGCTCTCAGCCCTCCACTCCCTTGGAGGCTCGAATCCTTAAGTGCCGTCCAATGCTGTGGCATCCAGGCCTTGTGTTCATTGGAGTTGTCTCACCTGCACTCGTCATTTCTCAAAGTGTGGTTCCTGGAGCCCTGGCATGGGAATCAGTTTGTTAAGCACATGGATTCCTGGGCCAGGCTTCAGGCCTCCTGTTAGGGATGGGCCCCAGGACTCTGCATGTTTAATTCTCTATCCGTGTCTCTCTCACACACAGGATGGACTGAGGCCTCTGGATCAAGACTTGCCATGATCTCAGTCCCTCAAACCCCTCCACCCTTTTCTCTCCTACTGTCCATGGCAGTTTCCAGGGAAAGGGTCTGTAATTTTGGGAAACATATATTTGATTCCTGGAGATTCACTGGTCACACTACCACGTACAAGCCCTGTGGTAAAGAAACCTGTATGACTTTGTTAAACCTAGCATTTCTCCAAATTATTTGACACGGAACCCCCTTTCCCACTGTTTAACAGCTGCTTACATCACACCATACACTAAAGGCTACCCTAACCACCTCAGGCCTGACCTGATGGTTTCCTCCACAGTCCCCCCCAAACACCATGCACTTTGCCACTTCTATTCCATCCCCTCCCTCCCGCAGGAAGGCTTCCCAGATTTCTGTAGCACACCTGGCCTGAGGCTTCTTGGGGTTCCAGCCTCAAATAACTCTCCCTTCTATGTCATTTTTAGACACTCACTGGATGCTCCAGTTCCAGCCATCTTAGTATAGCAAAACCCCTTTCCTTCCTTTGTTCTCAAAGAGAAGTAAAGCCACAGGCTCTCCTGGACAACATCTCCAAGAGAGGAAAAGACAAGACTCATTCCAATTCCCCACAAGTCCAGCCCGTTCCATAGGCTGAGCCCCAGCAGTCAGCCCTGGTCACCATCTCATTCATCAACACTTGCTAATGCAGACCACTCACTCACTCAGTACCGCCCTAGGCTGACCTCCACAGCGCATGCTCAGAGAGGACAAAAAGTCATTGCAGGCCAGGCATAGGGGCTCGTGTCTGTAATCCCAGTACTTTAGGAGGCTGAGGCTGGAGAATCACTTGAGCCCAAAAGTTTGAGCCTGCATGAGCTACAATTGTGCCACTGCACTTCAGCCTGGGTGACAGAGTGAGACCCCATCTCAAAACAAAAGTCATTGCAGCTAAAGTCAAGAACCACCTGGGTTTCCATTCTCCATCCATTTAGCTCAGTGGTTCCTAAACATTTGCACTTCAAGGACCTGTAAGCAAACTGCATCCCCTGCCCACATGGAAGGCCAAACAAAAGTCCTAACTTTTTATTTGGCCAAGGAGTACATTAAAATATTATCTGTTCTGCATTTCAGTTTTGGAGACTTTGAATAAGAATCATCCATCATTTTGTGAGAGAATTTTAATCCAAAAAATTTTTTTGGAGATGGGCTCTCACTGTTGCCCAGGTTGGAGTGCAGTGGTACAGTCATTGCTCACTGCATCCTCTACCTCCTGGGCTCAGGCAATCCTCCCACCTCAGCCTCCCAAGTAAGTGGGACTACAGGCTTTCACAACAATGCCTGGCTAATTTTTTTATTTTTTGTAGAGACAGAGCCTCACTGCATTGCTCAAGCTGGTCTCAAACTCCTGGGCTCAAGTGATCCTCCTGCTTCAGCCTTCCAAACTGTTGGGGTTACAGGCAAGAGCTACCATGCTGGCCCCTCAATATAAATTTTAATAACATTTTTATTTTAATACCAAAATAAGTAAAAGGAACAGACTTTTAGAGTAAATAAAAATCCCCTGAATTAATCAATTTAAAGTTATGGAACATTCACTATATTGTCCTCAACTTTTCTGTTTTGTGTAAACAAATAAAAACCTCACTATAAAGCAGCTCATGTCCTTGAGCCAGGGTCTGGGAAGCAAGCAGACTTGTGCACCTACTCCGAGTGTAGGCCCGAGCTGGAGACAGTGTTGTGATTGCTGTACCAAGGCAGGGAGTCAGTTCTAGGCTTTCACATACATTTCATTTAATATGAAGACCTGTCATTTTAAATGAAAGGGATATATTGTTGCCATTATTTTCTATATTACAAGAGTGAGTGAGCCACTGTGCCCTGCCAACTATCTTGACAATAGAAAAATAAATGTGTAGCCAATGGAATGCTCCATTAATGGGGGGAAAAACATAAGAAAAGGGAGGAGTTAATAGTCTTATCATCATACAGGGTTGTCAAGATAGTGAATAGAATTAATTTTAAAAAAGAAATAGAAAATAAGTAACTGTTTAAATGTTCAAATATAGCCAGTAGAAAACAGATTAGAAGATAGCTAGCTAGCTAGCTAGATAGATAGATAGATGAATCAAAGAAGAAGAGAAAAAGGAGTTTATGTGAACTAAATGATTACTTTTCATTATCTAATGTTGGTAAATTAAGAAACAGATCCATAAGCATTTAATGTAGAGTTAGAGAGGCTAACCATCTAAATAAATAAAAATAGAAATGGCTAAAAGACATTGCCTTGGGAAAGTGAATCAGGGGTAGGCAGGGTTGGACCAAAAAGCTTGTTCTTCATCACAAACACGTATGCAACATTCTTGGTTTTAAAAAAAATATAGGCTGGGGGCAGTGGTGCATGCCTGTAGTCCCAGCTACTCGGGAGGCTGAGGTAGGAGGATTGCCCAGGAGAGTGAGCTGTAGTGAGCTATGTTTGCACTACTGCACACCAGCCTGGGTGACAGAGCAAGACCCTGTGTCTAAAGAAACAAAAACAAAAAGAACTCCCTCCCAATACAATGTGATATATTATTTTCATGTTGATTTTTAATTTTAAAACCACCTTCTCCATAAATAGATTTAAAAAACCGATGCTCAGAAAGGTGAAGCGCCTTCATTGAGGTCACAACGCTCAGAAGAGGAGGGACCAGGGGTGGACACCCTACCTGCTATACCAGCTCCCCTGAGCTGTGTAGGGCAGCTCCAAGGAACCCTGAGAGCTCCTTCTCACCCAGCCTCCATGATTTGCCATCCAGCAGGCCACCATGTCTTTAACCCTGCCCTTTTCTCTGCCTGGTGTATCCCTTCCAACTTTGTTCCCCGGAATTTGCCCGTCGATTTTTCATGACCCAGCCTACCGTCCATTCCTCCATGACTATGACTCTCTTTTGTCCTCCCTCTGTACTCTGTCCCAAATATTTGTAATCTCACAGGATCATAAACATTTGGCTATACACTTGTCCATTTTGCTGTCTCATTTGCTAGACTGTGAACGTCTCAAGGCAGTAGTTTGTATTTTATTCAACTCTGCATCGCAACTCCCACTCCAGTGTCTGCCACTGGGCATTCAGAAGTGTCTGGGGAATTTGTGAATAGGTGGAGTGCATGTGTCTCTGACCCTAAGATTCTGGGCTGGTGGCCCAAGGCCCCAAACCCTCGCTGCAGGCCTGACAGCTGTGGAGGAGGCTGTTCCATCAGGTTCAAACTCATCCCTAAATGACTTTCCCACCCCCAGCCTTCATATTCTGCCACCCTCTGGCTTCCTTTTCTTCCTCCTTCATCCCAAGGCTTATCTGCAAATCTCAGCACTCCCAAAGGCATGTTTTAAGAGCCAAGTGGAGCCTTCCATCTGGAATGAATTAAATCACTGACAGAGTTATGTCCCCAAGTCAGCAGGAGCTCCAGGAAGGCTTTGGGAAAAGACCAGACCTTTCCTCCTCACAGGAACTAACTCAGAAGAAAAATAATGTGTTGGTAAGAGTTGCCCAAAGTTGGGGGAGCCAGGAGACGGATGAATTGAGCCAATCTCTTGCCAGATGTGTGCCCCAGGCAGGTTTTCAGAGTCTCTAGGCCTCTTTTCTCACCTGGATAATAGGAACTGTGCCACGTGGGGATTAAATGAGCCAAAGCTTGAGGAGGTGTTGGGAATAGTGCTACCTGAGAGTGGGTGCACAGTCTACGTGTGAGCCTTCTTTCTTCTCTTATTCTTTTTCTCTATTTTTGTTTTTACTTTTATCGTAATTGTCTATGGATGTAGTTTAAAAGACAAATTATTCTTTTGTTATGACAAGAACCAGTTTCCTACCCTGTTCCCACTGTTTCTTTTTCCCCAGAGGCAATCACTCTCAACTCTTTTTACAGTAATTATTTTGGTATTTACTTTCATATTTCGAAATAACTTGTTTGTGTTGATACTTTTTGTATTTTCCATTTCAAGACTTACCAATGGACTTTCTACTGTGAAAAATAAGGGTCTGGTCTCCTTGACATACACCTCTCCTATCCTCATCGCCACCCCTCTCTCTCTCACACACACATACACATATGCACACACACACTTCCTGTGCTGCCCCCCATCTTCCCATTCTGATTTTGTTGTAATTTTGGTTAGAGCCATTTTCAGGATTCACATTTATTATAGTGTAAACACTATCCACAGCTGAGACATAAATTATATCACAGTTACTTTTTCTCTTCCAAACAGTATTTTCTCCTCTGGAATTAATCATTATCATTTTGTTCTATTTTTTTTAAATGTTTTGTAGACTTCATTTTATCTGCCAAAACACTAATTCAGCTGTGTAAATCTCCTCTCAGTGTGTTCAGCCGTAATTGAGAATCTAGCATTTCTGTCTTTTTAGAAAAATTCCTTCTAGGCCCCTCTGACCAGCTCCTCTTTGGCTGCCTGTCTCCGGACTCACTGCACAGTTGGCCACAGGGATCTTCTTTCACCTTTGTTCTTTGTCTCTCTTGTGTTACATCTGTTTTCTGGATGCCAAGTCTTTCTCCTTCTTGGTTTACACCCTCATTTTGGGTGGGGCCCTTCTTCTAGTAGCTACTGCAAGTGGGGGCTGTTGAGGCAAATACCTAAAAATATTCTTATTCTACCCTCACACTTGATTGATAATTTTGCTGGACATAGAATTTGAGTTTGAAAATAATCTGCCCTCAAAATTTTGAAGGCATTCCTGCACTGCCTCCTAGCTACTGTGTGCCTGGCAAAGTCTAATGCCCTCACAATGACTGATTCTTTGTATGTAACCTGTTTGTATCTCTGTCATCTTTAAGCATCTTCTTCTTCCTCCAAATGTTCCAACATTTCATCATCTTGTCTTCTTGTTGGGGATCTATTTTCATCAATTGTGCAGGACTCCTGCTGAGTCTTTTTGACCTGAGAATGGATGTCTTTCAGTTCTAGGAACATTTCCTGAGTCATTTTTTGATGACTTTCTTCCCCAGCGTTCTCTCTGCTCTGTTTCTGGTGCTTCTATTGGTCAGATGTTGGACCTTGAACTTGTCCTTTGATTTTCTCATCTTTTCTTTCTTGATTTCAATGTCTATATTTTTTTCTCTACTTTCTGAGAGAGTTTCTCAATTTCATTTTCCTTTCTAATGAATCTTTTTCTCTCTTAAAATTACACATTCTTGTTTGAAAATTTAACAGTTTTTTTTTTTTTTTTAAGACGGAGTCCTGCTCTGTCACCCAGGCTGGAATGCAGTGGCACGATCCTGGCTCACTGCAACCTCCGCATCCCGGGTTGAAGCATTCTCCTGCCTCAGTCTCCTGAGTAGCTAGGATTACAGGCGCGAGCCACCAAGCCCAGCTAATTTTTATATTTTTAGTAGAGACGGGGTTTCACCACGTTGGCCAGGATGGTCTTGATCTCTTTACCTCCTGATCCGCCCACCTCAGCCTCCCAAAGTGCTGGGATTACAGGCATGAGCCACCACTCCTGGCCAGCAGATCTTATTTCCAGAGCAGTTTCAAGTTTCCAGACAAATCGAACAGAAAATCTAGAGCTCCTACACAGCGCCTCTTCCTCCACACACAACTTCCCCAATTAACATCATGCATTAGCGTGGTACATTTGTCACACCTGATAAGCCACTATTGCTATATTATTATTAACTAGAGCCTCTAGTTTACATAAGGGCTCACTCTTTGTATTGTGCATTCAATGGGTTGTGACAAATATATGTCATGTATCAACCATTACATACTTCATGCAGAATATTATATTTTCAATCCCCTGAAAAAATGTGTTCTTCCTACTCATCCCTTCCTTCCTCTGACCCCCAAATTTCAGGCAGTTGAAATTATTAGCTTCTCTATAGTTTTGTCTTTTCCAGAATGCCATATTTTGGAATTATATTGTATGTAGCCTGTTCACATTGGCCTCTTTCACTTAGTAATATACATTTACAGTTCCTTCATGTTTTTTACATAGCTTGATAATCATTTCTTTTTATCACTGAATAATATTCCATTATATGGATATACCACAGTTTGTTTATCAATTCACCTGTTGAAGGATAACTCAGTTACTTCCAGTTTTTGGCAATTACTGTAAACATTTGTATAAAGGTTTTTGTGTGGACATCAGTTTTCAACTCATTTAGGTAAATACCAAGGAGCTGGATCATATGGTAAGCTCATATGGTTAGCTTTGTAAGAAGCTTCCAGATTCTTCTCCAAAATGGCTATGCCATTTTCCATTCCCACCAGCAATGAATGAGAGTTCCTGTTGCCTCAGTTCTTGTCAGCATTTCAGGTTGCGGTGTTTGGATTTTAGCCATTCTAATAGGTATGAAGTGATATCTCATTGCTATTTTAATTTGAAATTCCCTAATGACATATGATGCTGATTATCTTTTCACTTGCTTATTTACCATCTGTGTATCTTCTTTGAAGAGGTAACTCTTCAGGTATTTTACCCATTTTTAAATTGGGTTATTTGTTTTCTTATTATTGAGTTATAAGAGTTTTTAAAATATTTTGAATATAAGTTCTTTATAGGATATATGTTTGCAAATATTTTCTCCCAGCCTTTGGTATGTCTTTTTATTCTCTTAATCTAGTGAGTTTTTATTCTTATTGTGTGTTTAATTTCCAAGTCTGTTTTTGTTTGCTGAATATTCATTTTTACATTTCTTTTTGTTTCAGGTATGCAACAATTTTTCTCGTCTCTCTGAGGATATTAATGACAGTTTTTCTTGAGGTTTTCTTCTCCCTGAACAGCCTCTATTTCTTCCAAGTTGCTTTTCTTTCTTAATAGGAGCTTTCCTCAAATGACAGGTGATTCTTGACTGTCTTCTTATCTGAAGAAGACACCAAAATATCTTACTGGATTGTATATGTGTGTGTGTGTGTGTGTGTGTGTGTGTGTGTGTGTGTGTGTTTTGGGGTTGAGGGTGCTTGGTGACTGAGGGCTCCTCTCTAGGGTAATCAGGCTGAGCATTTTGTTAGGGAGGCTGCCTGTACAGTCCTTGCCCAGACCTTATAAGCCTGGCTGCTCATAGTTTGAGATTTGAGTGGGGAAACAAGACTGGAGTTCTCAACATCTAGTAAGTAAACATCTATTTATTTTTATTTTAAAAAAATGTTTTAGAGACCAGGTCTTGCTCTGTTGCCTAAGCTGGAGTGCAGTAGCATGATCACAGCTCACTTCAGCCTCCAAACTCCTGGACACAAGCAATCCTTCTGCATCAGCCTTCTGAGTAGCTGAGACTACAGGTGCATGATACCATGCCCAGCTAATTAAAAAAAAATTTTTTTTCTGTAGAGACAGGGTCTCCCTATGCTGTCTAGGCCGGTCGAAAACTCCTGGCCTCGAGCAATCCTTCCACCTTAGTCTCCCCAAATGCTGGGCAGGCATGACCACTGTACCTGCCACCATTATTTTTAAAATTTTTATTACTTTTTAACTGACAAAACTGTATATATTTATGGCATACAACATGATGTTTTGATTATGTATACATTACAAAATGGCTAAAACAAGCTAATTAACAGAGGTATTACCTACCATACTTATCATTTTTTTGTGGTGAGAACATTTGAAATCTACTACCTTAAAAATTTTCAAGTATACCACACATTGTTATTAACCATAGTCGTCATGTTGTACAATAGATCTCTTGAACATACTCTTCCTAACTCAAATTTTGTATTCTATGACGAACAACTTAATCCTGCCAACCCCCAGGCCCTGGTAACCACCATTCTACCCTGCTTTTATGAGTTCTACTTTTTTAGATTCCACATGCAAGTGAGATTATGCAGTATTTGTCTTTCTGTGCTGGGCTTACACCACCTAACGTGATGCCCTCCAAGTCCATCCATGTTGTTGCAAATGGCAGGATTTCCTTCTTTTTTATGGCCGAATAGTACTCCATTGTGTATATGTACCACATTTTTTAATCCATTCATCTATTGATGGATGCTTAGATTGCTTCCATATCTTTGCTATTGTAAATAATGCTGCAGCGATCATGGGAGTTCAGAAATCTCTTTGACATATGATTTCATTTCTTTTGCATATATCCTGGGAAATGAGATTGCTGGATCACGTGGTAGCTTTACTGGTAATTTTTTGAGGAACCCCCATAACTGTTGCCCATAATGGCTGTAGTAGTAAGTAAACTTATTTTATTTATTTATTTATTTGAGATGGAGTTTAGCTATTGTTGCCCAGGCTGGAGTTCATTGGCATGATCTTGGTTCACTACAACCTCTGTCTTCTGGGTTCAAGCAATTCTCATGCCTTAGCCTCCAGAGTAGCTGGGATTACAGGCACCCACCACCACATCCAACTAACTTTTCTGTATTTTTAGTAGAGACAGGGTTTCATCATGTCAGCCAGACTGGCCTCAAACTCCTGACCTCAGGTAATCCGCCCTCCTCGGCCTCCCAAAGTACTGGGATTACAGGCATGAGTCACCTCACCTGGCCATAAACTTCTTTTTAATACGTATTTTTAATACTCCACACCCCTCAATGCTTGATGTCTTTCTGTCTGTGCACTCCAATGTTATCCTTTCTAGATAATGAGCCTCTAGATTTGGCTGAGGTGGAGTGCATATTGTTCCTCATCTGTGTGGTGAGGTGAACAGATCTGGGGTTTACCTACTTCTTAGACTTTTTAGACTTTTGGGGACATAATATATTAAGTTTATTCCAAGGGAGAATTTTCACCTTCCCTCGGTGTTTTAATATTCTACAAGAATGACATCTAATGTCTTTTCAGTTTATTTGTGGACTTAAGTTTTAAAATTAGAAGTAGGGATACTATACACATATGTATCTTACTCTAATTTCTAATAATCTATTTTCAAAAAATATAATGGAATTATTTTTATGTCATCCTAAGATAAAATTTACTAAAATTTATTCTTTCTGCTCATCTATTCATCCAGAGATCTAGGCTTATTACCCTCAATCTGTACTTACAAGGAATAAATTTGAGCACAACACTCGTACCAGGAATTTTTTTTTTTTTTTTTTTGAGATGGAGTCTCGCTCTGTTGCCCAGGCTGCAGTGAAGTGGCATGATCTTGGCTCACTGCAACTTCTGCCTCCTGGGTTCAGGTGATTCTCCTGTCTCAGCTTCCTGAGTAGCTGGGACTACAGGCACCCACCACCATGCCCAGCTAATTTTTGCATTTTTAGTAAAGATGGGGTTTCACCATGTTGGCCAGGCTGATCTTGAACTCCTGACCTTGTGATCCACCTGCCTTGGCCTCCCAAAGTGCTGGGATTACAGGCATGAGCCACTGCGCCTGGCCCAGAAAATACTTCTATATATTTTAGTGAAGTAGATTGTTCAGGGCATTCTGGGTTTTAGCTAGCATTATTTAGCATTTGTTGTTTCTATTGATTTTTTGAAAATAAACTTTTTATTTAGTAGTCATGTCTCCTTAGCCTCCTCTTGGCTGTGACAGTTTCCCACACCTTCCTTGCTTTTGATGACTTTGACTATTTTAAGGAGTGTTGGTTAGGTATTTTGTAGAATGTCCTTCAATTGGGATGTGTCTGATGTATTTCTTGCGGTTAGACCAGGCTTGTGTGTTCTTGAGAGAAAGACCATAGAGATGCATTATACCAAGCTTACATACTATCAACATGACTTATCACTGATGTGTAACTTTGCTTACCTGGCCGAGATCGTGTTTGTCAGGTTTATCCTCTGTAAAGTCACTCTTTCTACCCCCCACTCCACCGCTTTCCACACTGTGTTCATCACAAGGAAGTCACTATGCACAGCTCACGTTGAAGGACTGGGGAGCTATGTTCTACATCCTTCAGGGAAGAGTATCTCCACAAATTATTTGAGATTTTTCTGAACAGGAGATTTGACTATTCTCCTCTGTTTATTTATTAAATCATTATTTATATCAGTATGAGCTCACAGGTATTTATTTTGTACTTTGGGTTATAATCCAATACTACTTTATTTAGTTGCTCAAATTGTTCCAGCTTTGGCTATTAGGAGTTCTTTCAGTATGGCAGTTTGACACATACCCATTATTGTGGGTGCATTGTGTGTGTGTGTGTGTGTGTGTGTGTGTAGGTATGTATGTATGTATGTTGCTGTTGTTATTTAACTGAGCACTTATTTACTTTCTGGTACTACAAGGTGCTCCAGGCTTATCTTGTATATTTCTGGTCCCAGTTCTAGAATCAGCCTTTTCTCCAAGGACCTTTGATTCCTTTTATTGGAAAATGATATTAGAAACCAAGATCTGGGTGATAGAGGTGCTCATTGATGTTGAGATGTCATTGCTTCTAGGCCTGCCCACTGGACAAAGCAAGAAATATATGTGTGCATAGTAACCCTTGAAACACAAAACATAAAAACATAAATGTTTTTATATGTAACCATTGACATGGTATCTGTATTAAGCTAAGCATGAGTTCATATGGTTCACTCCCACTCTAAACCATTAACAAATGGATCATTCTAGCCTCTTCCCCTTACTGATCTGTAACCTCCCACTCCAACAGTGAGAAACCAGGCTCCAGCCACTTACCTAATTGTTCAGTTCTGGTATACATACAGAGCAGTATCAAAATTGTTAGCCTGTGCTCCATGGGAAATAACTAGATTATAGCTACAGCACAGTAATTATGTTCAGTTTTTTTCTTTTAGTGTACAGATTCCACTCATTTCCAAAGTTACTTGGGTCAGCACCTTTTCCCCTCATCACCTTCAGTCAGCTTGGTCCTGCATTTGTAACACAGCTAAATTGTTTTGTCACATTCTTCATTCCACTCTGGGATCTGCTGACCTCCTAAATAATTTTTTTCAATTTTGCATAAATTGAGGTTCATTCTTTGTGCTGTAAAGTCTTATAGATTTTGACAACTGCACCATTACAGTATCGTACAAAATAGTTTCACAGCCCTAAAAATACCCTGTGCTTTACTCAACCCTTCCCTACTCACTGACAGTCACTGATCTTTTTACTTTCTCTACAGTTTCATCTTTTCTAGAATATCCTACATTTGGAATCAAATAGTGTACAGTCTTTTCAAAATTGGTTCTTTCACTTAGCAATATACATTTAAGATTCACTCATGCATTTTCAAACTTGATAGCTCATTTATTTTTGATAATGAATAATATTTGATTGTATGAGTATGCCACAGTTTATCCATTTACCTATTCAAGGACATCTTGGATGCATCTAGTTTGGAGTGATTAGGAATAAAGCAGCTGTAAACGTTTGCATGCAGGTTTTTGTGAGGGCATATGTTTGCAAATCAGTTGGGTAATAAAACAGACTTTTGACCAATGATTTTACTTTTTTTGAATCCACCATCTTCAGCCCACTTCTAGAGGAAAGAGATATTGCCTGTTCCTGAGCTTTTTGGAGGTTCTGCAATATAAATGAACTTGCCCCATGGCTTTTCACCCGCCCAATTATGATTCAGCTTTCTTTGGTCTACTGAGTCAGTTACACTCTTTTGTCATCGTTCCAGGCTGAAAAATTATGTTGCATAACTCCCTTTTCTAGTCTCACTATTGTGTGGGTTTATACCTTTTCTTGCCCCTTTTTCTGTCATTTTAGTGGGATGCAGTAAAAAGCTAATGCCAGTGCTCAATCCACCAATTTCAACCGGAGCTATCCCCCTTTCCTTTCTTAGAGGTTCAGACTTGAGCTCCCTCAGGTTGAGGTTGGTAGAGCCGGCATCAGTAAAGTCACGGCAGCTGTGACTCCAAATCTTTCTCCCTGCACCTGTCCCAGTAAGAGCTAGGTTCCAACCCTCTGCCCTTAGGGCTTTGAAGGCCCTAACCTATTGAGAAGGTAGAGGAATTGGCTCAACATTCTGAAATGGAGACCCCAGAGTATGGTGGTGTCTGGATATGGCTCAGCCTGGAGAAAAGACACTGATGGAGGGACAGGGAAAAGGGGCAAAGTTGGCAGGAACCCCAAGAATACACTTGAAACTAAATACTTCTCCAGTCCCTGTTTGTCACCTCCACCCTCATTTCCCTAACAAATAGTGCCTCGCAGCAGACCTTCTGGAGGAAACAACAGAGGTGATAAAGTTTAGGGTTAGATAGAGTCCATAAAGAAATGACTCCTCATTAAATGGAATCCTCTCCCTCTGCCCACCCCTCACAGCCTCGGCCTTTAACTTTTCTCTCTGTTCACTCTCCTAGGCACCTTCTCCCTGGGTGGTTTCACCCACTCAGCGCCCTCGCTTACAGCCTGTATCCTAAGGACACTCTAGTTGCTACCTGCAGCCGACTGCCCTGCCTGAACTTTAGCTGAGTAGAGATGGCTTCCCCTGGCTGTACCACCTGCCTCCTGTGACACTCCTTCCCTCTTCAGATCACACCCCTTCTGATTGGGGCTTCTGAAAGAGTCCTCAAAGTTTCTGGCTTGCTTATGGATATTTTTATTTCTGAGAACTTCTATGTATGTATATGGTAGCTTTTCAATATCTGCTGTGGCTTCGAAGGCCATGCTATGAAGATTGAACCTCTATGTCTCATTGCTATGGTGACAGCAGTAAAAGTGATAGTGCTTTGTGATCTCTTTATTTGGTTGTTACAGCACATCAGGAGCTAGCTTAAAAATAAAATCATGATTATTATAAAGGAAACCTTAAAAGTATATCTGTTTTTGAAAATGTATTAAGAGGTTTAGTTTATGAGATGTATGAAGGAATTAAGTTCAGACTTGAAAATTCATACCTTTATGATACTACAGTATAATTTAAAATTGCCAAGAAAAGAGTTATTTCTTTTTCATAAACTGAACTATAATTAATTGATTAATTTACTTATTGTTTTTTAAAAATAGGATCTCACTCTGTTGCCCAGGCTGGAGTGCAGTGGTGTAATCATAGCTCACTATAGCCTCAACCTTCCAGGCTCAAGCAACCCACCTGCCTCAGCCTCCCAAGTAGCTGGGACTACAGAAATGCACCACCACAGACAGCTAATTTTTAAAGTTTTTTTAGAGATGAGTTCTCACTATGTTGCCCAGGCTGGTCTCAAACTCCTAACTCCCAGTGATCCTCCCAGAGTGCTTGACCCCTCCAGAGTGCTGGGATTACAGGGCTGAGCCACCACACCTGGCCCCAGAACTCTTGTTAATGTCTTCTTTTCTTCCCCTTTTAAATTTAGGATTGAATTAAATTTATTCATTTATGACTTCTTCTTAAAATAAGACACGCCCCAATACCTTCTACTAGCCTAGCTGGATTTTTTTTTCTATTTAAAGTCCTTTAATTATTGTCTTTAAAATTATTTCTAACCCCTTAGTCTCTCTCTCTCTCTCTTTTTTTTCTTAAAAAGTCTCACTCTGTTGCCCAGGCTGAAGTGCAGTGCTGCGATCTTGGCTCACTGCAGCCTCTGCCTCCTGGGTTCAACCAATTCTCATGCCTCAGTCTCCCAAGTAGCTGCGATTACAGGCACGCACCACTACACCCTGCTATTTTTTTATTTTTTAGTAGAGACAGGGTTTCACCATGTTGGCAAGGCTGGTCTTGAACTCCTGGCCTCAAGTAACCCACCTGCCTCGGCCTCCCAGAGTGCTAGGATGTCAGGCATGAGCCACCACACCCAGTCTAACCACTTAGTCTCTTAAAACTACTTCATGATCTGGACCTTGGAGCTGGCCTCTGCTGCATTCCCTGCCCCGGTCTGGTGGCACTGCTTGTAGTTCCCTAGTTGTTCCATGCTTTAGTCTGGAATGTCCTGCCTCTCTTCTTTGCTTGGTTCACCCCCACACATAGTTGAGTGTCTCTCTGCAAGGCTTTGCCTGACCCTGACGGCCCACTGAGACCTTGACATCCTTCCTGTGAGCTCTTGTAGCAGCAGGACCCAGTGGTGGTGTCTGTTGTAATACTTGCTTCCTTATATTGTAAAAGTCTGTCTCTGTATGTCTCCCCTATGAATAACTCAAGAGATTGGAAAAAATAAAAAATAAATATCTTTGCTGCAGTTTTTTTAGGTTTTGGGAGTAGACAAGAAGGCTGTGTGACTTGAAATTGGAAGAGCTGTAATTTCTTCCCCTTTCCTGCAGTTCATTTTTGAAGGGCCTCATGGTATTTTGTCAGCCCCTAAACCACCTTCAGATGACTGAAAATCCCTTCTTTGGGGAAGGATGATTCCCAGTGCCTCACCAGAGCACGGTTTAGGGTCTTACAGCCCCTCGGAAGTTTCTCTTAGTGTTTATTTCAAACTTCGATCTTCCTCCTACATTGTTGGCTCATCTCTCCCAGGGGTCAACAGCAGCCGCACAACTCTCTGGTTTCCTCTTTGAAAAATACATTGGAGGATTTGTTCCCATGGGAACAATGGGGTAAAAACCTGGTTCCAAGGATGACTCCATAGTTATGTAACTAACTACCCGGGGATTATGCAACGTTCTCACTGTCCCCAGACCTGCACCAGTAAACTTTTACCACCTACAGGACAGAACCCAAATGTCTTGTCCTATAATTCACATCATCCAGCATCTGTGACATTAACCTTGTCTCGGGCTCCAAAGAGTCAGCAGCTGTCAGGAGTGTGGGATCTGCAGCTGGACCACCTGGATTCTCATCTGACTCTGCCATATACTTTCTGTGAGACCTTGGGCAAGTTACTTAACCTCTCTGTGCCTCAGTTTCCTTCTCTGTAAAGGGATAAATGATTGGTAATAGTAGTATGTGCCTCAAAGAGTCTTTAGGAAGACTAAAAGAATTATAAGTGAAAAAGGCTCAGAACAGTGCCTGGTGCTTGAAAAGTGCTCAGTAGATGTTAACCACTAACCCTACCTCCCTCACAGCCCAAGACAGACCCTCCTTTCAGTCAGACCCGACCCCTCCCCTCTCCAACTCTAAAACTTCTGTTAGCTAAATAGATTGCCAAGGGGCCGGGTGCGGTGGCTCACTCCTATAATCCCAGCACTTTGAGAGTCTGAGGCGGGTGGATCACAAGCTCAGGAGTTGGAAACCAGTCTGACCAACATGGTGAAATCCCATCTGTACTAAAAATACAAAAATTAGCCTGGTGTGGTGGTGTGCGCCTGTAATCCCAGCTACTCAGGAGGCTGAGGCAGGAGAATCGCTTGAACCCTGGAGGTGGAGGTTGCAGTGAGCCGAGATCCCGCCACTGCACTCCAGCCTGGGTGACAGAGTGAGACTCTGTCTTAAAAAAAAAAAAATCGTCAAGGGCACAGATGAAATCTTCCTGTCGCTGCTCCTTTCCCTCTTTCCTCTTTCTTTTCCTTTTTCTATTATCAAGAAGAGCTACCATTTATTGAACACCTGCTACATACTAGCTACTTTTCAAAAGTGATTTTCAAAATCTTCACAATAACCCTGAAAGGCTGGAAACATCGCTCCTGTTTTATAAATAAGACAGAAGTAATGTGTCAAATCACTTAACTGCTAAGTGGCAGAACTGAGAGTTGAACTGTGTCCCTCCTGCCTGATTGTGCCTTCTTCAGCCAGCTGTCACTCCTTCTCTCTCTTTTTTTTTTCTTTCTTTTCTTGAGATAGGGTCTCACTCTGTTGCCCAGGCTGGAGTGCAATGGTACAATCACAGCTCATTGCAGCCTTGACCTCCCGGGCTCAATTGCTCCTCCCACCTCAGCCTCCCTAGTAGCTGGGACTACAGGCATGCACCACCATGCCCAGCTAATTTTTGCATGTTTTGTAGACATGGGGTTTCGCCATGTTGCCCAGGCTTGTCTCAAACACTTGGGCTCAAGCAGTCCTCCCATCTCAGCCTCCCAAAGTGCTGGGATTACAGGTGTGAGCCACTATGCCTGGCCTCTCCTTGTCTTATCATCAAACATTTACGGTTCACTACACCAGGCTGCAAGGCTATGCTTAGGCCACTCTGTGTTATGAATTATATCACTTACAATGCTTTTGTTTCCAAGTAATAGAAAACTCGACGCAACTCAAGCTGGCTTAACTAGAAAGGAAATTCATTGTTCACAATAATGAAATAGCTAGAGCACAGGCAGACTTCAAGGAAGGATGGGCCCAAAGGTTTCTCAATGTCCCAAGAACCCCCTTTTCATGTACTTTCAGCTCTGCCTTCTTCCGTGGTCCTGATCCCATACTAAGGCTGGCTCCTATTACAGCTTAGGGCAGCCGTCAGCACCAGTTCACGTGTCTAACATCAGAGTCTCCCCAGATTCTGAGACAAGGATATGAGGATAAGGAGTTTATTTGGAAAGTGATCTCACAAACACCAGTAGGAACATGAGAAACTGATACAGGGAAGGAAAACAGCCCATAAAGGGCTATCTGGAAAATTACCTCTGGAAAACTAGAGTACAGTCTTATTGAGGAATTTCAGGGACCAACATAAAACCATGTGTCAGAGCTGTCCCACTAAGTATGCATGGCACTTTGGGCCTACCTTGGAGCAGGTGGAGTGGGCTCCAGCAGCCAGTGGAAAAAAAAAAGCAAAAGCCAGGCCAGGTGCCGTGGCTCATCCTTGTAGTCCCAGCACTTTGGGAGGCTGAGGTGGGAGGGTCACTTGAGCTCAGGAGTTCGAGATCAGCCTGGGCAACATGGCAAAATCCTGTCTCAAAAAAAAAAGCCAAAATTTAGCCAGGTGTGGTAGTGCACACCTATAGTCAGCTACTCAAGAGGCTGAGGTGAGAGGATGACCTGAGCCTGGGAGGTCGAGGCTGCAGTGAGCCATCATCACACCACTGCACTCCAGCCTGGGTGACAGAGACCCTGTCTCAAAAAAGAAAAAAAAAAGGCCAGGCGCAGTGGCTCACGCCTGCAATTCCAGCACTTTGGGAGGCCAAGGTGGGCAGATCACGAGGTCAGGAGATGGAGACCATCCTGGCTAACACGGTGAAACCCCGTCTCTACTAAAAATATAAAAAATTAGCCGGGTGAGGTGGCGGGTGCCTGTAGTCCCAGATACTCGGTAGGCTGAGGCAGGAGAATGGCGTGAACCCGGGGAGCAGAGCCTGCAGTGAGCCGAGATCGCACCACTGCACTCCAGCCTGGGTGACAGAGCGAGACTCTGTCTCAAAAAAAAAAGAATAAAATAAAAAGCAAAAACTGGTAATAGAGATAGGAGAATATGAGCAAGGGCACGAGCGCATCTGTCGCAACAGGGCGTGCGCTTCCTCAGTCAGGCCAAGGACAGGGGACACTCCCGCCCACCATCATCATACACAAGTCCTGGGCCTTGCTCTGCTTCGCCCTGCTGAGCTCCATGCCTACACCAGAGCCAAAACCTGTGTCCCAGCGAATACTCTGTCCGGACTGCCTTGGTCTTCAGGTACTGCCCACCCAGCAGCCACTGTGGCAAGAGATGTGGCTGCGCTGATTGGTTGAGGCAAACCAGGGCCTCCTCTAGTGCTGGGGGCGGGACCAGCCCCCACCCCTCCCCACGCAGAACTGCATGGCAGCTGTTCCTGAGCATTGGGAGGGTAGGAAGGATGCTGAGAAGCCAGAAGCCATGTTCATCACATAATTTGTTTCCCTAAACCAAAAGGTGATAGTGGAGTGGAAATAAAGCTTGCAAGAGGAAGAGTATAGAAACCTGAAAACTCAGGGCTGGAGGAGGACTTTATTTTCTTTTTATTTTCTTTTTTGGAGATAGGGTCTTGCTCTGTTGCCCAGGCTGGTGTGCAGTGACATGATCATAGCTCACAGCAGCCTCAACTTCCCTCGCTCAAGAGATCCTCCTACCTCAGCCTCCTGAGTAGCTGGGACTACAGACACACACCACCACACCCGGCTAATTTTTAATTTTTTTTGTAGAAAATTTAAAATTTTCTATGCTGCCCAGCTGGTATTGAACTCCTGAGCTCAAGCAATCCTCTGGCCTTTGCCTCCCAAAGTGCTGGGACTATAGGTGTGAGCCACTGGGCCCTGCCTGGGAGAGGACTTTGAAAGTCTCATAGTTTAATTCACTTGTGTTGCTGTGATTCCTTCCTCATCTGTCCTCCAAGGTCACATTCAATCTCAGCTTGTATACCTCAGACCAAGGGGAGTTCACTCCTCTAGAGTAACCCACATTCATTCTAGAGACGTCTATAACCCCTGGAAGTCTCTCTTCATATTGAGTAGGAACATTCCTTCCTGAGTCTTCTCCCATGGGCTCAGCCCTCCCCTCTAGGATATCCAGGACACATCTGCTTCATCTGTCCTAAATCTGAATCCAACAGGAATGTGTAAACAGTGACTGCATTTCCCAAAGACTTCTCTGGAACAAACTGACCACTCCCAGGCCTGTCACCTCAAAGATGGTGGTCACAGAAGGGCCCCAACATTTGGAGTGGGGAGCTGGGGAGGCCCTTGGGCAAGGCATCTTGAAGCTGGAAGGCATCCGATGAGCATCTTCCCCGGAAGCATTGGTCGGTCTCCAGGTCAGTCACAGTTTACTGCTTAGAAACAAATGGCCTCAGTCACAGGGAGGAGCCTGAGGCCCCTCACACATGTGTTTGTTGGAAGGGTATGATCTTCTACACATACAAACACTGCCTCCTCTCACCCCATCAGTTCCCACAGGAGCTCTGCAGCGCTTAGGAAGGCCACGTGCCCTGCAGCTTTAGTTCCTGAGGTCTAGGCTGCTCCCATCTGGCCACACACATCCAGTCCCCCCACCTAGTCCCAGGCCTGATCCCCCACCACCTAAGAGGTCTGCAAAGGGTGGGGCAGTACACCACGATAGAAGGAGTCTGGGCTGGAGTCCAAACCCTCCAGGGATCCTGCTCTGCTCATATAAGTATGCCTTTCAGAGCCTCAGTTTCCCTTATCTGAAAAGGGAAAGGAATTCATTTGAGGAGATGCTCAGGAAATGGGAAGTACCGAGCACATGGTAGCTTCCTAACAGGCGTGTGTATTATGGTGTCTTATTGATGAGGTCTTCCCTTCACCTTCTCTGATTTTCAGGATCCATTGAGGGGGTTTCAAATTCCATGTTCTAGCAATCCTGCAATTTCATGGCAAACAGTAACGTTCCTACCATGGAAACACTCCTGAAATCCTGCCTTCCTCCAAGAAGGCCTCACACTTTGATCAGACAGGCTGGCAGTCTTATGCTCTACTTACCCCCTCTCCCCAGCTTTTATATACCTTGTAGAAGATGACTGTAGTTATGCCTTCCCCTCCCCTTCTTGGGAACTGTTCTACCCCATGCACACACCTATAGAGGGGGCCCTTGCAGTATTGTCACCCTTCCCCTGCGACTCCGTTGACCTCAGGACCCAAGCTGGATTAGGCAGAGTTCTTCCCTCGGATTCGTTGGGTTGGAAGTAGAAGAATCCCAATCTTTACTTCTCCAGGGTGTGCAGGTCTGGAGCTGCTGCCAGTGTGCAGTGCGGGGACAGAGCTGACAGGGAGGGAAACAGAGACAAGAGACGCAGCATATTTGAGTTCCTGGTTTCTGTGTTCTTCAGCCCTGTCTGTCTCCTGCTTAGTGACCCAAACTATCCTTAGGATCGAAGAGGAGCAGCCCATTTCCAGCCTCTTCTGTGGTCCAGCTGATTGGACTTTGAGTGGATGTTGGACCAGGGAGAATTAATCCAGAAGCCAGGCAGGTCCACTATCTCCTAGAGCTGGAACATAGAGTGCCAGGGCCAGGTGTTTCCAGGGCTGCACTGGTGAGGTAAGTAGACAGAACCTTCAGACTGGTCATGAGGATTCTTACATAACAGAGAAAAACAGAAGTCCCAGGAGCCTGAAAAGGTTGGGACAGAGACAGGAGGGAGGCTGGGAGAGGGGCTGCCTGGGCTCTGGCCAGCTTCCCCCTTTGTGTCTTCACTGCCTTGAAAGTCCTGCCCTGGCTGCCCTCAGGTACCATCAGATATTTCTGCATCTATCTGGCAAATCTTCCCTTTTGCTCAAGCTACTTTGCCAGGGCTCCTGTTCCAGGTCCCTGGCTATGCTGTCCTTCAACATGGAGGCAACAGAGTCTGTGATCTCCCATAGGGGGCGTTGGAGAACAAGTTCTCACAACTGACCAGAGAGTTTACAGCCTTCCTTTTTTTTTTTTTTTTTTTTTTTTTTGAAACAGAGTCTTGCTCTGTCGACTGGACTGGAGTGCAGTGGCTGCAACCTCCGCCTCCCGGTTCAAGAGATTCTCCTGCCTCAGCCTCCTGAGTAGCTGGGATTACAGGTGCACACTACCACTCCAGGCTAATTTTTGTATTTTTTAGTAGAGATGGGGTTTCACCATGTTGGCCAGACTGGTCTTGAACTCCTGACCTCAGGTGATCCGTCTGCCTCGGCCTCCCAAAGAGCTGGGATTACAGGCATGAGCCATCACGCCCGGCCTACAGCCTTCTTTTGTTCAACTGAGATATGATTCACATAACATATCACTCACCTTTTTAAAATACATCATTTAGTGTTTTCTAATGTGTTCACAGAGTTGTGCAACCATTACCACTATCAAATTCCAGGACATTTTCATCACCCCAAAATGAAACCCCATACTCTCTAGTGGTCACTTGCCATTCTCCCTCCACCCTCCCCAGCCCCTGGCATCCAACAAACTGCTTTCTGTGTCTACAGATTTGTCTATTCTGGACATTCATATAAATAGATCATACAAAATTTGACCTTTTAAGTATGGCTGTTTTCACTTACCATATGTTTTCAAGGTTTATTTTTGTTGTAGCATACATCAGCACTTTACTTTTTGTGATGGCTGAATAATGTTCACATTTTTTGTATCCATTCATCCATTGATGGATATCTGGGTTGTTTCCACTTTTTGTCTATTGCAAGTAGTGCTTCTATGAGCATTTGTGTACAACTATTTAAGTATCTGTTTGTTTTCAATCCTTTGGGGTATAGAGTTAGAAGTGGGATTGCTGAGTCATGTGGTAATGCTATGTTTAACTCGTTGAGGAGCCACCAAACTGTTTTCTTTTTTTAAATTAAAAAAAATTTTTTTTTTCTTTTTTTTTGAGACGGAGTCTCCCTATGTCACCCAGGGTGAAGTGCAGTGGCACAGTCTCGGCTCACTGTGGCCTCCACCTCCAGGGTTCAAGTGATTTTCTTGCCTCAGCCTCCTGAGTAGCTGAGATTACAGGCGCCTGCCACCATGTCTGGCTATTTTTAGTATTTTTTAGTGGAAATGGGGTTTCACCATGTTGGCCAGGCTGGTCTTGAATTCCTGACCTCAAGCGATCTGCCTTCCTTGGCCTCCCAAAGTGTTGGGATTACAGGCGTGAGCCACTGCTCCCAGCCCCAAACTGTTTTCTATAGTGGCTGCACCATTTTACATTTCTACCATCAATGTTTGAGGGTTCCAATTTCTCCACATCTTTGCCTATCCTAGTGGGTATGGAGTGGTACCTCACTGAGGTTTTGATTTGCATTTCCCAAATGACTAACGATATTGAGCATTTTCTCATGTACCCACTGGCCATTTGCATGTCTTCTTTAAAGAAATGTTTATTCAGACCATTTTCACATTTTAAAAATTGGGTTATTTGATTTGTTTTCATTTGTTTTAATTTTTTTAATTTAATTTTTAATTATTTATTTATTTTGAGACCGAGTATGAGATTGGCTAATTTTTGCATTTTTGGTAAAGATGGGGTTTCACCATGTTGCTCAGACTAGTCTCAAACTCCTGGGCCCAAGCCTTGGCCTCCCAAAGTGGTGGGATTACAGGCATGAGCCACCGTGCCTGGCCTTCTTTGTTTTTGACAGAGGGTTTCCTCTGTCACCCAGGGTGGAATCCAATAGCCCGATCATGGCTCACTGCTGCTTTGACCTCCCAGGCTCAAGTGATCCTCCCAGCTCAGCCTCCCAAGTAGCTGAGACCACAGGTGCCCATCACCATGTCCAGATACTTTAAAAAAATTTTTTTTGTAAAGACAGGGTCTCCCTATGTTGTCCAGGCTCGTCTAGAACCCCTGGGCTCAAGCAATCCTCTAGCCTTGGCCTCCCAAAAGTACTGGGATTACAGACATGAGCCACGACGTCCAGCCTTTTTTTTTTTTTTAAATCAATGAGTTGTAATAGTTTTTTTTTTTTTTAATGTATTGTAGCTACAGTTCCCTTATCAGATATATGATTTGCAAATATTTTCTCCCATTCTGTGGGTTGCCCTTTCATCTCTTTGGTAGTATCCTTTGAAGCACAAAATATTTTAATTATTCTATTTATCTACTTTGTTGTTGTTGCTTGAGTTTTTGGTGTCATATCTAAGATATATGTCTTTTTCCTTAAGTTCAGATTCTTTCCATCTGTTGAGTTCTGGATTCTGCCTGATGTTTGCGAATGTCTTTTCTACCACTTGTGTTTTGAACAAGCCTATCTGTCTCAGACTACAAATTTCCCCAGGGACAATGACCAACTCTGAAAAAAAAACCAAGCCCACACTGTGCAATTAATCAGAACTTTTAACGATGAACACAATAATGACCCAGTGGTCAGTAAGTCCTCCCTTGGGTGTAACCTCATATTGCAGAATAAATCCATTCTCTCTTCACAGGTTCTGAGGTGAACTTTGATGTGAAGGCCCCAGAGGATGGTAAGACCCTAGCACAATGGAGGGAGTCAAGAGTGGCTGCCCTGCTTGGAGCAAGACCACCAGTAGCAGGAGAGTCCCCTAAGCCTGGCTTCCCACCAAGCAAGGGTGGCACTTTGTCCTAGGGCAATGGTGGTGACTGGGAGCTGGCACTGCCTTTCTCACTCCAAGGGAGAAAATGTACAGTCCCTGGGCAGGATCAAGTCCCTGTCACTATCAGCTCAGGCTAAGATAGTAACACAGGCAGGGCAGGCAGAAAACAGAGAACTGGGGAAGGCAGCTGCTCTGCTCCTGGTCTCCAGGGACACTCTGTGGGCTGTAGTGCTTTCTGGTCAGCCGACTTGGAGCTGACCGCTGTGGGAAGCTTGTCTTTGGGGATCTTCCCAGGCCAAACCAGGGCAAGCCAACCCCGAACCAAGCACATCTTCTGCCAGGAGACAGGGACCACAGCTGACCAGCCTCAGATTCCAGGCTGCCCACACCCATGGGCTTTGGCTGAACCCACAAGCATGTTCAGATGGGTCATAGCTGTGAGAGCTCCCACTGTGAGCCTGTACCCGGCTCCACAGCACCCTCTGCCCTGGCCCTCAGCACCAGGCCTGGCACACTCTGGGTGTCTGGGTTGGTAACTCCATAGTCCAACGTCCCTGTTAACCTCCTAGGCCTTGGAGAGAGTGTGGGCTTTGCATGCTGGATTACCATTTAATCCAGGTGTGACTTGGGGCAAGTCACCTAACACCTGTGAATGTCTCTCCCACATCTGGCAAAATGAGGTGTCTGGTGTCATAGGGTGGCTGAGAGAACAAATGAGGTAAAGGATATACATTAGTCAGAGAAATGGAGCCAATAGAATATACTGATGCAGATATGTAAGAGGGGATTTGTGATGAGAATTGGCTCACGTGATTATGAAAGCCATGAAGCCCCATACTGTGCCACTGCAAGCTGGAGAACCAGGGAAGCTGACAGTATAACTCTCAGTCTGAGGCTGGAGGCCTGTGAGTCTGCAGGAGGTGCTGGTTTAAGTCCTGAGTCTGAAGGCCCGAGAACCTGGAGCTCTAATGTCTGGGGGAAGAGTAAGATAGATGTCCCAGCTGCAGAAGAGAGAGTGAATTCCCTTTTACTCCACCTTTTTGTTCTATTGGGCCCTCAGTGGATTAGATGATGTTCACACGGGTGTGGAAGATCTTCCTTAGTCTACTGATTCCAATGCTAATCTCTTCCAGAACCACCCCCGAGGACATACAGAAATAATGTTTTACCAGCTATCTGGGCATCCCTTAACCCAACCAAGTTGATGCCTAAAATTAACCATCACAGTGTATAAGGGTTTAATGTAACACAGAACTGACAAAATGGGCTGATAAATGGAAAATATTGTCATCATTAACCACAGAACCAATTTTCAGTCCTGATCTTCCTTTACCTGATGTCTTTCTGAATCTCTTCTTTAATCTCCTAAATTGGCATCTGTCAGCCCAGATCTTTCTCCTGAAGATTTGGCTACCCAATTGGTCCCATACACATGAACCAGAAGTCTCAAGACATCCCAGACTCAGCACACCCATACTGAACTCCTCATTTCCCCATGAAAACTTGCGTGTCTTCCCACGTTTGCAGTCTCAGTACAGCCCCACCATCCAGCCAGAGTGACCCAAGCCAGAAAGCTGGATGTCATCCTAGAGCTTTGCTCTCCTGAATTCCCCATATCCATTCAATCATCAGACCCTCTTTAACATCTCCTTATTCTGCCCTCCCCTCTCTGTTCCTGTAGCTCATTCACAGCACAGGCCCCCATTAGAGCTCGTTGAATCTCTTGTGCCAACTCCAGTCAGGGTTTTGCCTCCCTCACACCCCCTAAACTGCTTTCTTCAAGGTCCCTTGAGACATCCATGATGCTGAATCCAAGAGTCTATTCCTGGTCCTCATCTTTCCTAACCCTTCAACAGCATTTGTCACAGTGGATGGCTCCCTCTTCCTGAGATACCTTCATCCCTTAGTCTCCAGGACACTTCCTTTGCCCGGTCTCTCTCGAAGTCCTCAAGCTGTTTCTTCTCAGGCTCTTTTGCTGGTTCACCCTTATCTCTCTAAGTCCTAAATGTTGGCGTTCACTACTACTCAGTTCTTAACATGTATTTTCTACCTATGCTCACTCCATGAGTGATCTCATCCTGTCCCAGGGATTTAAAGACCATCTATCTGTTAATGACTCCTAGCTGTAGTCCAGAACTCTCTCTTGAATTTTTGTATCTAATTGCCTACTTGATATCTCAGTTAGGATGTCTAACAGTATCTCAAAGAGGCCGTATCCAAGACTGAGCTCCTAATCTTCCCTACAGACTTGTTCTCTGGCAGTCCATCTTCCCCACTTCAGTTAACGACAAGTCTATTCTTCCAGATGCTTAGCTTTAAAAAACATTGGTGTTATCTCTGATGCTCTATGAGAAATCTGTCAGGAAATCCTGTCAGCTCTACTTCTAGAACATATCCCCGAATCCAACCATTTCTCACCACCTCACCAGCTACCTAGCTGTTTTCAGGCACCATCATCTCTTGCCTGGACTACCACAGTAGCTTCCAAAAGTATCCATATTTTCACACTCGCTTACTTCTAGAGTAAGTCAGATCCCGTCACTCTACTCTGAATCCTCCAATGCCTCCCCATCTCCCTCTCCCTCTCCCTCTCAATAAAAGCCATGATCTTTACAGTGACCCACAAGGCTCTACATGTGCCCCCATTTCCTCTCTAAATCTTGTCACCTTCTACTCTCCCACAGATCACACTTAACAGCATATATTTTGAACTCAGAAGCTGTTAATTATAGAAATGTGCATTATCTGTCTCAATATCATTCTTCCTTTCCTATTAGAATAAGAACCCTGGTTGTTAGATGGGTATATTTGACCTGGAACAAAAGTCTACATCTCCCATATTCCCTTGCAATTAGGTATGGCCATGTGACTATGTTCTGGCCTCCAAGTTATTCTAGACATAATGGCTGGAGCTCCAACGCCATCTTGGACCATGAAGCGACTTTAAGGACAAAACTAGTGCATAGGATATGGAGCAGAAATCTTGGAACTTAGGGCTGGGCATGGTGGCTCACACCTGTAATCCCAGCACTTTACATGGCTGAGGCGGGTGGATTGCTTGAGCCAGGAGTTTCAGACCAGCCTGAGCAACATGGCAAAACCCATCTCTGTCAATAATATAAAAAATTAGTCAGACATAGCTGTCAGACACGTTAGTCAGACACATGCCTGTTGTCCCAGCTACTCAGGAGGCTGAGGTGGGAGAATCACCTGAGCCCAGGAAGTCCAGGCTGCAGTGAGCCGTGATTGTGCTACTGCAATCCAGCCTGGGTGACAGAGTGAGAAAGAGAGAGAGAGAGAGAAAGAAAGAGAGAGGAAGAAAGAAAGAGAGAGAGAAAGAAATAAGAGAAAGAAAGAAGAGAAGCTTAGAAATAGGGCCCCTGATGACACATGGAACTTTCACACTGGCACTAGAGGCCTATTTCCAGGTTGCTTTTATATTAGAAAAAAACTTCTGTATTGTTTAAGATATAATTAGTTTAAGGTTTTCTCCGATATGCAAATGGACCTATTTATAATTGATAAGGGAGTTATAGTAGGCCCCTTCAAAAGATATCCACATCAAATCCCTGGAACCTCTCTGTCTGTCCTCAAATCCCTGGAAAGCTTCTTTGCACATATAATTAAGTTAAGGCTGTTAAGGTGAGATCATCCTGGATTATCCGGGTGGGCCCTAAACCCAATGACAAATGTCCTTTTAAAAGATACACAAAAGAGAACAGACATATAGAGGAAGAGGTGACGTGGCCACAGAGGCAGACTGATGAGGTCACAAGCTTGCATGTCAAGGAATGTCAACAAGCCACCAAGAAGCTAGAAGAGACAAGGAATGGATTCTCCTCTGGAGCTTCTGCTGGGCAGCCCTGCCGACACCTTGGTTTCCATTTGTTATAGCAGCTACAGAACACCAATACAGGATTCACCAACACAAAGGTCATTGGAACAATGAAAGTGGATAAGGTACCTCTGAGAGATTTCAGTATCCTGAAGAACCAACATTTAAGGCTTGGAAGAACAAGGCCTGCAAAGGATATTGCCAGGCAGTGGTCAGAGAGGAGGAAATGTGTTAGTCTGTTTGCATTGCTATAAAGTAACACTAGGGACTGGGTAATTTATAAAGAAAAGAGGTTTATTTGACTCATGGTTCTGCAGGCTGTACATGAAGCATAGGGCCAGCATCTGCTTCTGGTGGAGCCTCAGGAAGCTCATAATTGTGGCAGAAGGCAAAGGGGAGCCAGTGTGTCACACGGCAAGAGAGAGAACAAGAGGGAGCAAGAGATGGGGGAAGGTGCTAGGCTCTTTTAAAACACGAGATCTCACGTAATGAGAACTCACTCATTACCACAAGGATGGGACATAGCCATTTATGAGGGATTCGCTCCCATGATCCAAACACCTTCCACCAGGCCCTGCCTCCAACATTGGGGATTATATTTCAACATGCAATTTGGAGGGGCAAATATTCAAACTGTATCAGAGGCCAAGGCAGTTCCAGGCCGAGTGAACAGCCGTGTCAAATACTGCTCAGGTCAGAGCTGGTGTGGCCAGTGAACTGGGAAATTTAACATCAGAGGGGGCAATCTTGACTTTCCTCAAAGCATTCTCAGTGGAGGGGTAGGAGTAGGAGTGAGGTCCAGAAGATTTGGGGATGAGTGAGTGGCTGAGATGGGAAAACAGCAAGTGTAGAAAACTCATACAAGTTTGGTTGTGAAGTGACAGAAAGAGTAGCTAGAGAAGTGGAAGGATTTTCCTTAGCTGGTAGACATCCAGGGATGCTCCATTGCTTATGAGGGGACAGGAAAGAGGGGAGGGTTGAAGATGTAGGATGAATGACAGGGAAGAAAGCATTCCCAAACACAGAGGAGGTCCCCCAAAATGGATCCCGATACAGGTAAGTGGAAAGGTTTGTGGCACAATGTTGAGAAACCATCCATTCAATGGCTTCTGTTTAGTCTCATATGAAAGACAAAGTCACCTGCCCAGATGGATGAAAAGATAGTGGGATAGAAAATTGTAAAAAAAAAAAAAAAAAAAAGGGAAAAAGGTTTGAAATAGCCTTTGAGAAGCATGAAGAGAGAGCTGGAGGCTTGCTGAACTCTGCTGAGAACCAGTGGAAGCTGGAGACCAATAATTTAATGGCCCCAGCCTGTGTGATTGTGCAAGATTCTCCAGCAGCCCTTCACAGCCAAGGCCGGTGTGGAGAAGGCAGAGAAGGGATGAATCTACACTGGACATTTTCCAGGCAAGTGGGGTGGCTCCTCTGGGCCAGGCCAATGGGACTAATGGGATGCTGACAAAAGAAATTGACAAAATGTACCAAGACATGTAAGGTAAATGAGAAAAAAAAATTATTTTTAAATAGAAATAAGAGGAGTTGGAAGGACTGGAGTTACGATCAAAGAGAGATGTTTGCATTTTTCAGTGTCAGAGGTGGGGAGGTTCTGCCTGTGGCCAGGAGTACTTTGAGGACTGGAGTACAGTGGAAGTAACAGTCCCTAGAGATGAGGTAGTTAAGGAACTAAGAGGGCAAAATGGTGATAAGTCATCATATAATTTATTGTCCACTTTTGAAAGTGAAAGGAAGCATTATTAATTGATCATTCACCCCAGAATAACAGGCATGAGTCTGGACTGTCCTGAGCAAACCAAGACATATGGTAATCCTAATGCTTAGCCATTCGGGCTGATTGCAAGCCTCAAGGTGGAGAAAATGACAGTGCCCTCGTGTAAAACTATAAGGGACTGACGGGGCTTGCAGGCAGTTGAGCGCAGAGTGTGGGAAGTGGCGTGGCCAATGGCAAGAGGCTGGCCAAGCAGGGGTTCTACAAGAGGGTGGAGGAGCTTAGGTGGGAAGCTTTGCTGGGGCGGGTGGAGGACATAGGTCCCATCTCCACATCTCCTGGAGGTTGTTAATCTGTAGAATGAGAGTTGCTTAACCTCGTGCATGCATCACACTTTTTCCTACTTTCCCAAGCACTTTTATTTTTCCTAGCCTCCTAACTTTCTTGAGCATTATCTACTGTGCTTCCCATTTTCAGAAACTGAAACCAAGGCGGAGGATGGTTTAGGTGATGACCCAAGGCAAACTGAGGAAACTCCAGAAGTAGAGCTGCCAGACAAAATACAGGACACCCAGTTAAAATGTAATTTCAGATAAACAACAAATAACATTTTTTGTATAAGAATCTCCCAAATATTGCATGGGACACATTTCTACCAAAAAAAGTTATCCGTTGTTTATCTGCAACTCAAATTTAGCTGGGCATCCTTGTTTTTTGCTTTTTGATTTGTTGTTGTTGTTTTGCTAAATCTGGCAATCCAAAAAGAAAGGGGGCAGGCCAGAGTGGCTGAATAAATCAGAGAGCCTTCTTAGTAGCCTCGGAGGCTGGGAGGGCAGGGACAGGCTCAGGCACTCTCAGCTACACTCAGGCGTAGCTGAGAGAAGACTTGAATGGCTTTCTTTATTTTTTTTTTTATGTTTTATTTTTATGAGTTCGTAATTGGTGTTTACATTTGTCAGGTACATGAGATATTTTGATACAGGCATTTAATGCATAATTATCACATCAGGGTAAAAAGGGTATCTATCCCCTCAAGCGTTTATCATTTCTTCATGTTAAAACCTTCCAATTATGTTCTTTTAGTTATTTTTAAATGTACAATAAATGATTGTTGGCTGTCGTCACTCTGTTTTTCTGTCAAATACTAGATTTTATTCATTCTAACTATATTTTTGTACCAATTAACCATCTCCATTCCCCCTAGAATGGCTTTCTGCTCATGGCCATGTCACTTGCAGGTGAGCAGATAGAGCCTCAGAGCCAACAACGAAAGTCCACATCCCCTATTTCAATTAGATCCTCATCCAGCCCTGGGAAGTAGGCACAGCATAGACCCCTATACTCAAAGTTTCCAGGAGAGATTTGCTGAGCTTCTAGAGTCAGAGCCCACCAAGGAAGGGGCCTCAGGGAAGGACGCCTGTTCATGCATGGTGGATGAAGGTGCAAACCCTGGAGCCCACCCAGCAGGCCCCATGGAGCATGATGCCAAGACTGCGCCCTGGCATGGGATCAGCAAGATTGGCCTTCTCCCTAATAAAGTGGTAGGCAGGGTGCAAGGAGAGGGGAGTCATCACTGTGGAAGGAGGGAGAGGCAGGGAGAAGAGAAATGACCAAAGCTTAGGTCAGCTAGTAAATCATTAGCCTTCACCAGAACACAGAAGCTTGGTAGATCATCACTATAGGATAATTAAATGAAATAAAAAACAGCAAAAATAGACCAGGCACGGTGGCTCACGCCTGTAATCCCAGCCCTTTGGGAGGCTGAGGTGGGCAGATCACTTGAGGTCAGGAGTTCAATTCCAGCCTGGCCAACATGGTAAAATCCCGTTTCTACTAAAAACACAGAAATTAGCCAGGTGTGGTGGCATGCACCTGTAGTCCCAGCTACTCAGGAGGCTGAGGCAGGAGAATCGCTTGAACTCAGGAGATGGAGGTTGCAGTGAGCCGAGATCATACCACTGAACTTCAGCCTGGGCTACAGAGCGAGACTCCATCTAGGAAAAAAAAATAAAAAAAAACCCAGCAAAAATAAAATACAACAAAGTAAAATAAAATAACAAAACAAAAGCAGCCCCCAACCTTTTTGGCACCAAGGACCGATTTCATTGAAGACAGTTTTTCCAGGGACAGCACAGGTGATGGGGATGGTTTTGGGATGATTCAAGCACATTATTACATTTATTGTGTACTTTATTTCTATTACTGTTACATTGTAAAATATAAAGAAATAATTATAGAACTCACCATAATGTAGAATCAGCAGGAGTCCTGAGCTTGTTTTTTTGTTTTTTTTGTTTTTTTTTTTTTTTTGCTATTAGATGGTCCCATCTAGGTGTGGGATATGATGAGGTTTTTCTTCAAATAATCTGATCAATCTTTTATTTTTTAATTCATATATTCCTAACATGGGGGTGATAGGAGACAGTGACAGATCATCAGGCATTAGATTCTCGTAAGAAGCCTGCAACCTAGATCCCTCGCATGTGCAGTTCACAAGAGGGTTTGTGCTACTATGAGAATCTAATGCTGCCACTGATCTGACAGGAGACAGAGCTCAGCAGTAATGAGAGTGATGAGGAGCCGCTGTAAATACAGATGAAGCTTTGCTTGCTCTCCTGCCACTCACTTCTTGCTGTGCAGCCCAGTTGCTAACAAGCTATGGATCCGTACTGGTCCGTGGCCTAGGGGCTGGGGCCTCTGGCTTAAGAAATACATTGTATATCATGATCAGGCATATTAAATGTGTATACAAGTGAATGTCTTTTTTTAAATGACACAAAAGTATCACAAACAATACTTGTGTGATGTATTCTGATAGACTCAATTCTTCCATTTAATTCAAATAAAAATCTGATCATGACCCATTAAGTTGATTTCACAACCCACTAATCAGTCATAACCTACAGATTGCACTGCTTTAAAGGCACTATTCTCACTGTTGGGTATAAAATACATTGTGGGGGTCGTGGGGGTAGGCAAGAGAAGAGGCAGGAAGCTCAATGAGGAGGATATTGCACAAACTCAGGCACAAGCAGATAGCAGATTGGAGCAGGATGTTGGTGGTAGGGGCGGAGGCCGGTGGGCACTCTGTGTTTTAGAAGCAGAATGTACAGGACTTATTAATGAATTAGATGAGCAAGAAGGAGGAATTAGTGATGACTTCGTTTTTGGTTTGGGTCGCTGGGGGAACAGCGGTGTTGATTACTGACATGGATTAGCCTGGGGAAAGGAGCAGATTTGCAGGTAATTGAGAGTTCTGTTTGGGCTGTGTCCATTTCAATGCAATCTCACCCATTTTAATTGTTCCTGCTCTAGTCTTAGAGTCAGCTGGAGATAAGTACATAGCAGGTAGAGAAAAACCCCGCAGTGAAATGTTAAGGAAAATAGAAAACTTAGTTAACATGTACTCAGGGCTTACTCTATACCAGGCAATGTTAAAAGCATTACACATATTCATTTAATTCTCAGGATAATGCTATGAAATAGGTGCTACCGTTGTCTATGTTTTACAGAAGAAGCACAGAAAGGTGACTTTCCTTGTCTTCAGTCGCATAGCAAATACATGAGTTGAGATGTGAACCAAGTCTGCCTGATGACAAAATGATATTGCTCTGTCAGGGAAAGAGGTACTCAATCTCTTGGAGTAGAATGAATCTTTTTTTATGAATTTTGACTTGGAAAGATGTTCACATTATATTGCAGAGTTGAAACACAAAAGCAGGATTCAAATCAGAAAAAGCAGCTTCTGATCTGTTTTTACAGCAAAAGTTAAAAACATGTCTATGCATAGATAAAAGACAAGAATTGTGTATATTACAAAATTAACACAGGTTCTCACTCACTGATGGGATTACAGATAGCTTAAATGTTTGACAGTGATCATATACAGCCATTGTAAAATAATATATTTTAAAATAGAGAAAGAAATGGAAACAGAGTTCGGCATATCTAGCCTGTCTATGACACAGACTCATGGCAGGAAAGTGCCTCAGAGGACAAGTGCGCATTGTGGTGGAGGCCTCTGAAGATGTGGGCCGTCATCCTGGTACTCCCTATCTGCGGATCACTGCGTGGCCTTGGGACCACAGGGTCCTCAGAGTGGTATCTCAGGGAAAGTACCTGCAGCAGTGGTGTCTTGGTAAATCTTTAACCACCAGCTCTCTAAAAAATAAAACATCCTTGATTTGCAGTGTTCACTGATTTCTATGGCATAAAAACTACCAGTTTCAAATGCAAATTGAGAAAAGATGAACAATAGTACAGAAGTATATGGTATTTCCACCATGTAAATACATATGTAAATTACCTCCAGAGGATAGTTAACAGTAAAATGCAATAAAGTAAATAGGACATGATGAGTTAGGAGTGTTTACTACTTTTAAAAAAGTATAAATTATTTAGTTGCAATCTCATATCATCTAATTTTTAATAATGACTGTGTTTAACAATTGGCTTACAAGATTCCCTGAAATTTAGCAATTGGCTCTAATGAGTCACTGTGAGCCTGCCCCAGCACACCACTGCCTCAGAGCCTTTTGGGCTTTGTCCAAGATCAGAAGGAGCTATGTGCCTGCTGAAGCAACTGAAGGAGGGAACCTCACCGCCGGCTCCTTTGCCCCATAAGGCATCTCGGCTTGAATCTCAGTCCGGAAGGAGAGAGAGGAAGGAGCATAGGAGAGGACTCCAACAAGGAAAGCCAGTGGCAGGAGGGGCTGGCAGCATCAATGTTATCGTGGGAGCTGTTTTTCTCTGTCTTATCAATGGCAGAGACAAGGGAAAACAATACCTCTGACTTGATATCACTTTGCAAGCCAACAGGAAAACCCCAGAACCATGGGTCTGCAATGGCTTTGCCAATCTGGGTGGGCCAGGATTCCTTTCCCAGCTCTGAGTTCTTGCCTTCTGCCTGTGTCTGCTTTCTATGCTCCAGCATGCTGATTACATAGCTCCGAGTCTCAGTTTCTCCTCTCTGAAATGGCCCAACTTGGCAGGTCCTGGAGAATTCAGGGGCATAGCTGCCTGTCCCTCACTGTGAAGACCATGGCAGAAGCAGGGCAAGCATTTCTGCTCCTTGGCTCTGTGTGACCGGCCTCGACACCACCCAGTTTCCATATCATCTTCACTTTGAGAGCTGTGTAGGCACTGAAAACATCACCCTCCATCAGCAGATTTGGAAACTGAGGTCCAGGGAGGTCAGGGAGCCTGTTAAAATGGCAAAAGAACCAACTGCACACACATTTCATAAAATAAAAAAGTGGGAGATCAATTGTTACAGAGGGTATGAACCTATAGGATTTCTTATGCATTACTAGAGAACATTAGTAGTATCTTGGAAAGGGGAACATGCATATATTCTACAATGTAGCACATACACTGAACAGATATTGTTGCAAATGTAGGTCAGGAAGAGTCATAGCAGCAGTGTTCACAGTTGCAAGAACCATCAACAGGAGAATAGTTGAATAAACTGTGGTTGAGTCACACAATGGATGGAATACAGGAATCTAAATCTAAATGAACCAATGAATGAATTACAGTGGCATACCTCAATATGACTAAAATTTAGTAGTATGACCAGGTATGGAGGTACATACCTATAGTCCAGCTACTCAGGAAACAGGTGGGATTGCTTGAGGCCAGGAGTCCAAGACTGTAGTGCACTATGATTGCACTTGTGAATAGCCACTGCACTCCAGCCTGGGCAAGATCCTGTCTCTAATTAAAAACAAAATAGCAGTACAATATTAAGTGAAATAAGTAAGTCATAACGATTCTATACAGCATGATACTCTTTTAAGAAAGTTAAAGAACAAATAAAAATATCTATTTTTAGAATGCATACAGATTAGATACAATTAAATAAATATGAAAGCAAGGGAGTGATTCCAGATGGTGATTATGTCAGGTTGGGGGAACCTAGGAGATGGGCTAGGGATAGATCTCATATGTAGATATAAGTTATTGTCAGGGTTCTCATTTTTATGGTGACTGGTTTGTACAGGGACTATAAGCAAACAATTAAATAAAACATAATATTATGAAGAAGGATTATGGTTAACTCCCTTCTGTGCCCCTGGGCTGGGGGGGAAGAAGAAGGCTGGCATTGAGAATCAGACTTGGCTGGTGCCACTATCTGGTTTTCAGGGGGACAACTGAAAATCGCAGAACCAGAAGTCATGTGCTTTCCCCTTTCAGTCCTCAGTTTTCACATCAGTAAAATTAGGTTTTGGGATCAGGTCATCTTTGAGCTCCTCTATTAGCTGAGATAGAGCAGGCCTGCTGCAGTAACAGATAAGCCTCCCCACCTCAGGGGCTGTACACATCACAGTCTGGGAGGCCACCCTGGTCAGCTCACCTACAACACTGATTTAGAGATCTGGCCTCTTCTGTCTTAGAGTCTTTCACCTCATGGATGGGAGAGAGAAAGAGTGGAGAACCCACACCCACTCTTGCCGACTCCCAAGAGACACGCTGTTCCTACTCACCTTCTTGCTGAGAATGCACAGCCCCCACCCCACTGCAAGGGAAGCTGAGTGAGAAGCGAAGAGGACGTGCCTGCTCAGGGAACACTGACCCTCCCTGCCCGAGCTCTCTGAGTGTCTGTAATCCTCAGAGTCTCCAGGATGTTCCAGCCCAGATTCGACAATCTCCTGTTTCTGAGTCTACAAATCACAAAGGCTTTCTGAGTTTATTCATTCATTCCTTAAGTAAACAGAGGGCCTGCTCTGATCCAGCGCTGGGTTAGGCCAAGGAGCTTATCACTGCTTAAAAAGCTCATAGTCCGGGGGTGAGTGCTGGTGGGAATGGAGGAGAAGGGAGGACTGACCATTTTACAAATGTCATCATATCGTGTGAACGCCCCATAGTCAAAGATAAAAGAGAGAATATCTAATGGGTGTGTGTGATGGGGGAGGAGGTTGTGATCACAAAAGGCTTCTTTCAGAAAGTCAGTTTTTCAGCTGGGTCTCTAAGTGTGAGAGGAGACTGCCAGGAAGACTAAAAGAGGGGGGGTCTTCCCAGTAGGGGAACAGTATCTGCAAAGGCATGGAGGCAAGGAAGGCCTTGGCATGCATGGGAAAGGCCAGTTATTTCATTTTGCCGAAGGTGGGGTACACGTGGTGTAAGGGTTATGGGGGTAGGTTGTACCTGCCATTAGGGTAGAAGGGTGATCAGGAGTCAGATGCTGAAAGGCCATGAATGTTTTGCCCAGTGGGTGTTTGGATTTCATCCAGTGCGCCACCATGGAAAGGTTCCAAGTAGGCAAGGAAGGCTAAGGGATGACTGGAGTGGCAGTTTCAGCCCCTAACAAAGTCTCCATTAGCCAACTTTCCTTCTATTTTTTGATGTAAACTAGGCTTTTCTCAGAATAATGTAGAGAACTTTGCACATTCAACTTACAGCGAGTGTCTTAATCCCATCTCCCAAACAGATATCCCACTAACCTAAATACATAGAAATTCCAGAGCCATTCTCCTCATCACCCACAAGACGACAAGTCCACATTTTGATCACTGGCTGCGACCCACCAGGCATCATGTGGAGAGACCAGTCACCCCTGGAGGCCTGGGGTCTCTCCACAGGTTGAGGTTTGCTAAGAGGCTACTGATAAAATGTACAGTAGTTCCCCCTTATCTGTAGTTTTTCTTTCCATGGTTTCAGTTCTCTGCAGTCAACTGCAGTCCAAAAATATGAAATGGAAAATTCCAGAAATATACAATTCAGGAATTTGAAATTGCGCGCCATTCTGAGTAGCATGATGAAATTCTGTACCGTTCCACCCGGGATGTGAATCATCCCTTTGTCCAGTGATCCACGCTGCGGACGCTGCCTGCTTATAAACATTGTCCACTCCTGACATTCAGCCATTGACCTCGACGGGGCTAGATGGTCTAGTATCACCAGAAGCAGATGAGCCTCCTTCTGACATGTCGTCAGAAGGTCAAGAGCGGCCTAATGCAACATCGTAATGCCCATATCGCTCACCTCACTTCACCTCATCAAGCAGGCACTTTAACATCTCACATCATCATAAGAAGGGTGATACAGTACAATAAAACCTTTAGAGAGACAGAACATGTTCACATAACTTTTATTACAGTATATTATTATAGTTGTTCTATTATTGTTAATCTCTGCCACTACTTTTTTTAGATGGAGTCTCGTTCTGTCACCCAGGCTGGAGCACAGTGGGGCAATCTCAACTCACTGCAACCTCCTCCTCCCAGGCTCAAGCGATCCTCCCACCTCAGCCTTCTGAGTAGCTGGGACTATAGATGCACAACACCATGCCTGGCTACTTTTTTGTACTTTTTATAGAGAGGGTGGTTTCACCATGTTGCCAGGCTGGTCTTGAACTGCTGGCCTCAAGTGATCTTCCTGCCTCAGCCTCCCAAATTGCTGGGATTACAGGCATGAGCCAACACACCCAACCTGTTAATCTCTTAATGTACCTAATTTATAATTTCAATTTTATTGTGGGTATGTATGTATGTATAGGACAAAACATTGTGTGCGTGTGTGCGTGCACGTGTGTGTGTGTGTGTGTGTGTGTGTGTTTCAGAACTACCTGCGATTTCAGGCATCCACTGGGAGTCTTGGAATGTATTCCCCATGGATAACAGGGGGCTACTGTGTGATTGCTGCCCATAGCTCCTATATGACATTAGACACCACTTTTCTGAGGATGGTTCCTCAGGGAGCAGGAAGCCCACTAGGCTTGCTCCAGTGACTTCTAGGTCCAGGGTGTTCTGCCAGTTTTCCCAGACCACACACAAACCCTAGGCTCCTCACACCCAGGCTGGGATCCCTCATGCCCATGTCATACTGTCCAGCCATGAAACCAAGCAACCATTCTCTTAGGGCTTCCAGAGGCCAGGGCCCTTAAAGTGTCTCCTGCCTCCCCATGTCATCTGGGATTCCAACAGCAGTGGGAAGATTTTATACACTAGGAAATGGTCCAGGGGAGGAGACTCAACTTATCAGTGTCACACAGCCCAGGAAGTGACAGTCTCCAAAGCTCCAGGCACTTTCCACACCTCGGAACCTGCAAGGAGCAGTAGGCTGAGTTTAAGGTTCAATGACCTACCCACCCTTTGCTGCTCAAGATAAACTTAAAGGCTACTCAAGAGCCTGTGAGTGGGGCCTGGAGTGGTCAGACTGCCTTTATGGTTTTGCCATCTGTGCACTGCACAAAGAAGTCGGGGGCTAGTGGGGGCTGAAATCTGGTTAGTGTAAACAGTGGGGCTGCATCCATGGAAGGAGGAGGTACTCTGTGTGTGTGTGTGTATGTGTATGTGTGTGTGTGTGTGTATGTAAAGGTGCCTTGAGAGAGAGACAGAGAGAGTGTATGTGTGTATGCGTGTGTGTAAAGGTGCCTTGAAACCTGGATTTCAGCCCACTGGGTTGGTTCTATGGCAAAAAGAGCAATTACTTTTGCACCAACCTAATAATTCTGCACAGTCACCATAGGGGTTAGAGAGCAGCCTGGGAGGGTGGATATAAAGTCAACATGGCAAATAATTTGCGTCTTCAGGGCCAATTCCAGCATCTCATTAGTGGTGACATGGGGTGCTGTATTGAGCAGGAACCTGAAGTCTTGCCTGGGAAGGGGATCCGCACTCAGCGAGGTCTGTCCTGGGTGGGGGATGGGGCAGTGGTGCCTGTAAGGAGAGTATTTGCCATTTTGCCATCTCTGCTGTAAACTGACACCTTCTGTGTCAACACACAGTCCAAAGGAACCCAATGCCCAGCCCTGGCCTAGAGGAGAGGCAAATCTTAGCTTTGTCAGTGTATGCTTTGCTATTTATTCCTGACACATGGAGTGTGGGTATGATAAATCACCATGGGGCGTTTTTTACAGAAAAGAGAAGCATCAATTTGCACAGGATTGTGAAGCCCCATCTTCTGCCCCTGCTCATCTCTGCTTGCCTCCTGGGCTGAATTTGAAGGCTGACTCCCTCATAAAGACCAACTGCTTCCTCTTCTTGCCCAGGTTTCTCCTGCTTCTCTGAGCTCAAAGCTCTTGGTTTGACACTCCACCAAACACTTATCAGACCTGTTACCTGGGCAACTTTAGGAGCAGACTTTTTCCTACTTGTCTCCCCCTGCCCACATTTCTCCAGATAAATTGAATATTACTGTTATTGAAAGCATCAGTGTCACCCTCCCCTCACTCATGACTGCCTACTCACTCAGGGAACAGCAAAGCTCCTTCCTCTTTGCATCCTCCTTGGATCCTGTCAGTCACTGTAGAAGTTGGTAAGGATGGGATCAACATTCCCATTTGATACCTAGAAAAACTGAGGTTTACAGAGAGGGCAGGCCTACCCAAGGTCACCGGGCCAGGTTTCTTTCCTCCAAATCCTGTGTTCATTCCACTGACCCATTCTGGAGACTGTGGGATGGCTGGAGCCACTGGACAGGGAAGGGGACAGGGATGTGAGCCTCACCTGGGTGCTCCCTCCTGCCTTCCGGTCTGAGGACAGTATATGGGGCCAGAGCTGCCACACCTGAATGCTGCCACACTGGGATCAATGAAGAGAGAGCTGGGAGGTAGTAGTGGGTTAGGAGCAGGTGGCTTAGCTATCAGGTTTACTGAGAGACACTGGGATGGTTCTTTTCCTTCTCTGGGCCATGGTACCTCCTCCTCTGTAAAGTGAGGGCTTGGAACCTCTGACATTTTAAATGCAGAGTTACTTAGTGTGCACATGATAGGGCAAGAAGGTGCAGAGTTTGGGCATGGCCCGGTCTTCTGGCCTGGTACCTAGGCCTCTGATACCCATCTGGTCACTCTCACCTATTACCCTCTCGCACAGTACACGTTGTTTCAGGGGTTCCTGGAGCATGCATTCCCAGCAGCTGGCTGAGGGCTGACCTTAGGTCAATCAGTTGCCATCCAGGCAAACTGCCTATAGGATGCTTATATTTATTAGTCACCTACTGGGTACAGAGCCCACATGTTGAGCAACTGTCCTGTGGGCAAGGAGAGGGAGAAAAGTACAAAACCAAAGAAGCCACTCAGGCTTCAAAGAGGAGCAAAATCTGGGCATCGATCCATCCATCCATCCATCCATCCATCCATCCATCCATCCATCCATCCATCTCTCCACCTATTCATTCAACCATCAATCCAGCAACTATTTCCTGATTATTTACTATCTATGCTCCAGGCTCTGGGTAGAAACTATGTTGGGCAGAAAGAGGCAGAGGCCATCGGTGTGGTCACCAGGTATGATAAACATCTTCTTGGCATCAAATCACTCTGAAGGACACAGGGAAGGATCAGAGGTTTCTCTAAGCAGGTGTCAGATTCCTAGCTATGTCCCCTCCCTGAACAGCAGTTTTCTCTATAAAGTCTAGGGAAGGTCTTTATCAGTGGTTCCAAATCATACCTCCACCCTTGGAAGCTCAAAGACAGCAGCAGAGTTCCAGAGATAATCCCAACTATTTCTTTTGGTGTGGGGGCAGGGGGTACAAAGTTTCACTCTGTTGCCCAGGCTGGAGTGCAGTGGCATGATCTCGACTCACTGCAGCTTTGACCTCCTGGGCTCAAGTGATCCTCCCACCTCAGCCTCCTGAGTAACTGGGACCACAGGCATGCGCCACTACGCCCGGCTAATTTTTGCATTTTTTTGTAGAGATGAGGTTTTGCCATGTTTCCAGGGCTTGTCTGGAACTCCTGGGCTCAAGCAGTCTGTCTGCCTTGGCCTCCCAAAGTGCTGGGATTACAGGTGAGCCATTTGCAACAACCGTGTACCTACTCTTTAAACAAAAAAGGTTTAATACTGTTTAAAAATATAAAGGGTACTGTATAGATGTGTTCTTGGTGAATGAAAATATTAAGACATGATTGATATATATGCTGTCGTTTGTATTAATAACTGCAAATTGATAGACAAGATGGAGATCTGAGACCCAAGGGCCTCTTGGTTGGTCATCACTGAAGGCCTTCGTGGTGCGAGCGACCATAGATGTTGTTAGGTGCCCTGCAGGTGATGGGACTAACTCGTGGAGTGGGTTCGCGGGGAAGAGCTGTCCTTTACGGAATATCTTCCGCTTACCAAGCCCAAGCTGGGAAGCACACAAACGTCGCCGGCGGCGGGAGGATGACTGCTCCCATTTTACAGAGGAGAAAACAGGCTGGCTCGCAGAGGTTAGGCGTCACGCAGAGGTCATTCCGCAGGACGGTGGCCAAACTGGCACTCCAACGCTGGGCGGAATGGCTCCAGAGCCAGACTGAAAGTGGGAGAGGTGACTCGGTCCCAGCCAGGCGGTGAGTTCCTCTGGGTTAGGTCCCCGGTGCTGGCGCAGCGAAGACCACCCGGAGAAAGAGACGGTGAAGGCCCCGGGGCTTCCTGGGGCGTCAGGCGGAGGCGGAGGCGGAGGCGGGGGCGGGGCTCCCTCCAGGCAGTCTTGGACTAGCTGAGTTGTCCCAGGGAGATGGGTGACAGCCGCTTTCCCGAGCTCCCCCGGCCCAGGCTGGGGTCCTGGCGACCCGCCAAGGCACCGGGGCGGGCTAGGGCTGGAGCCAGGGTGGAGGAGAGGGGCGAGAAGCGAGGCGGGCCCAGAGCAGAAATAGGAGAAGGGAGAGGGGGAGGGGGCGGGGAGTCTTTCCTAGTGCAGGAACCCGGGCCCCCTTTGGCGCAGCCGGCCCGCAAAGTGATTCTGCAGATGGAAGGAATTAAGTAGGAGGGGGAGGGTCCGATGGTGATAGCGAGAGGAGGGAGTTAGAAGTGTGTGTGTCTGTGTACGCGCGTCTGAGAGAGGAGCGGGAGAGACAGGGAGAAACATCAGACCAGACGGAAATAGAAGAAAGGAGACAAGAAAGAGTGACAGAAAGAGGAGGACACACACACACACACACACGGAGCGCGCCACATAGAAGGACGACGGACACAGGAGATTAGTACTAGTCTAAGAGAGAGAGAAAGAAGGAGTATAAGACAAGAGGGAAAATAGGAAAGGAAAAGTGAGTGAAAATTAAATAATTGCAGAGGATTTGGAAAGAACGAGACAAGAGCGCTGACGACAGAGGTAGACGAGATTGATTAGGCCGGGGCTGCACTGAGCTCCCGGCAGCTCGGGGAGCTGGGTTGGCCGGGCTGGGACCAGGTGGGGCTCGGGCGGGGCCTCGCATGGGAGGGCCCGCTCCATGCTGCATATGCAGATGAGCCTCACTCCCCTCTCCCCCGCCCCTGACGGTTCATATTCAACGAGACAGCCAATGCAGGGCGAGGACAGTCCCAGGCGGGGCAGGGAGTGGGCGGGGCATCGTGGACCCCACCCCCGGAGCCGCCGCTGGAGGGGTCAGCAGCGAGGCAGATAGCGGATCGCCGGGCGGGGCGGGACGCAGTGGGCGGGGCGGAGGGGGCGGGGCCAAAAGTTTCCTGCCCAACTTTCGCTGCCTCCTTCCACCGCCCGCGCGCGCCGGGGCTGCAGTCGGGGGGAGGCGGCGGCAGCGGCAGCGGCTGCGGGCAGCGCGCGGAGCTCAGGGCGCGGGGCGATCGCCGTCGGGGCTCGGGAGGCGGGCAGTGGGCACAGGCTCCCCGGTGCCCGCCCCTCCGCTGCGGAGGGGGGCCGCGAGCGGGCGGCCGGGGAGGGGCCGGCACCGCCGCCGCAAAATGAGCCTGCTGTCGGCCATCGACACGAGCGCCGCCTCGGTGTATCAGCCCGCCCAGCTGCTCAACTGGGTCTACCTGTCGCTGCAGGACACGCACCAGGCTAGCGCCTTCGATGCCTTCCGGCCCGAGCCGACCGCCGGCGCCGCGCCCCCGGAGCTGGCCTTCGGCAAGGGCCGTCCGGAGCAGCTGGGCTCGCCCCTGCACTCCAGCTATCTCAACAGCTTCTTCCAGCTGCAGCGCGGAGAGGTGGGTGCCCCCGCCCACCGCCCCACCGCCCCACCGCCCCACCGCCCCACCGCCCCACCGTGGCGGGCCGTTCCCTGTCTGACCCGTTCTTCCTGGCCTGGCGCGGCCCGGCTCCGCATTGCCCGGCCCGGCTTGGCTTGGCTTCGTTCAACTCTGCCAAACTCGCCGCCCGAAGTCCCCGGGGTGCCGGGAGCGCGTCACCTCCCGGCTGAGCCCGGGCTGTAGCAACGCAGGCCGGGGCGGGGCTCTCTCGCCCCCTCTCCCTGCCAGGGCAGCCCTGCTCCAAAGAGGTTGGGGGAGGGAGTTGAGAAGGGGTTGTCTCCGGATTTTCTTCAGACAGCTGGGGTGCGGCCTGGGCGGGGAGCCCCTTCCAAGTGTCCTTCTTACGCCCAACCCTATCCTCGTCCTGGCCACCGCGGGCTGGGACCGAGAGTGCAGATTCTGCTCGGAGCTCCTCTGGAAGGGCCTAAAATCTTTTCTCCGACCTCTGCCGTTCCTGACCCGAAAGGCACCCTGGAGAGCAGTGACTGCCCAGAGGGCTTCTCCTGCTGTTCTCACTCGGGGACCCCAGATACGTCCTCCAGCTGCTCGCCCTCCCCCAGCCACATAGGAAGTGGTTTCTGAGAGCTTGACCCCACAGACTGCGCTGTCCCCAGCCCTCCCAGCCTGGAAGGAAATGAAAGGGAAATCCTCTTGAGCTCTTGGGAGGGGGGCTAGAAAGGGGGAGAGGTTCCAGCTGCCCAGCGCCTTCTGCAGAAACCTGGGCCGGCTGTATTGCAAAGTCTGCCTGTTTGGTAGATTCAGTTACAAAGTTGACTGGGCAGCGCCTCTTTGCCAGCAAGATAAATACACAGATCGCCACCACCTCCCAGCCCTTTTTGAAGAGTCTCCAGGGCCTGCCCAGATACCACTCCTTTCCGTGGGCTGGACTCCTCCCCTCCCTCCATTTACTCCTGCCTCATTTGGGAATTTCAGACACTCATCTGTGGCTTTCACTTTCTCCCCTTGTGGGGGCTTTCTCTGCAAAGATGCAAGAGGTGTGTTCGGGGGAGGACACACATGGGGGTCACTTTCCTTCCAGACCTGGGCACACCCGTGAGTTATTTACTAGGGGAGACATGGACATATAAAATGCTGGCCCAAGGCCAACACTACCCAGGCTGACCTGTTGACCTGTGTGGGTAGAACAGGCGTGGGAGGGGGCTGGGCGCAGAGGAGAAAGATGAGTCTGGAAGTGCACCCTTTGGTGTCAGGCAAAAGCATTTCTATGCCAAAGCTCTTTGTAAACTGTAAAGCATTCTCTCCACGTGAGGAATGGTTCTTGGCTGGAGATCTTTCTTTCTTGTAAGAGACTTTTCTGCCTCTTCGGGGAACTGGCTTCAGGTGACCAGTGACTTTGGAGGACCGTTTGTGGGGTGTTTCTTCGGTGCATGCGTCTTTTCAGTTGTTTGTTCTCTTACCAAACATTTGTTGAGCTCTGGGCAGGCCCCAGGGATTCACAGCCACAAGCTAGTGGGGGCCACGGATGAGTAAACAGACAAGGTGATATAGGGTATGAAAGGTGGGTGATTTGATGGGGGGAGCTTGTGGGAGCCCCACGAGAGTTTCTCACCCTGGGAGAAGGGTGAACATGACCCACAGGTCAAGTGTGGACCCCTAATCAACCTATTCTAGCCTCCCTCTGCTCCCCCTACCATGTTGGCGTTGTTCCCCACCTGTAGGTCTCCCCTGAGAAGACCTGGGAGTTTGGGACCATCAAGAGTACCCTATGAGAATAGGATGTTGTGCTGCTTTTTGAAAATTTCTGGCATCCAGGATCCCAACTGGAGCTCAGTGAGACCTGCCCTCTGTCACTTCATTGCTGCATACCTCAGTTTCCCCATAAAGTCACACAGTGTGAAAGGAGCAGGAAAAGGTTGTACTGTATAGTGCAGTGGTGGGGAAATGTCTTTCACAACCTGACTTCAGGGAACCCCATCTCTCTCTGGGCCTTAGCTTACCTATCTGTTAAATTTAGTCTCTGCTACACCCCAGGATGGTATATCTATAGTATTTGAGACCTGTTCAAACAAGAGAGGGCTGGGGGAGGCAAGAGGGGCTTCTCTGATGCTCACAGGCCAGTGGCTTCCTCAGAGGTGATGGAGGGCTGTGCCTGCTGACTTCCGGAAGGCTCTCTTGGCTTCAGGCTCACTCATCCTCACCCCCCACCCACTTTGCCTCCTAAACCCTCTCAAAGCCTCAGCTGTGTTCCTGGGGACAGGCCTTTCCTGCGCCCAGGGCTTAGCTGGTGACCTAATATGGCTCCAAAATAGCAACTGGCTGAGAAGGCAAGAAAAAATACCCCCCACCTCAATGCCACTAAGGGGCTGGTCAGAGAGGAAGCAAGTCGTGTGTGGGCCGGAGGGGAATCTACGGACGGACCCAGGGGGCCCAGGAGCATCACCATTCTGTGCGAGGCCTGGCAGGCCCGGTGGCAGTGCCTGCGGATGTGACTTGCATGCTGACCACTGACCACGGCCTGTCTGCGCCAACCCCTGTGCCAAGAGCCCACCCCCTCCTGCACCACCCCCAGGCTGCTCCCACCACAATAGCAAAACACCATGAATGCAGCTGGGATTTGAGGGGGGTGAGGACATGGGGGCACAGAAGCCCATTGTGCCCCTGGAACCTCAGCTCTGGAAGCTGAAGATAAGCCAATGGTTCTGAGTGGCACACTGGCCCTGAGAGCAGAGAGAGAGATGGCAGAGTTCACACCAGAGTTCCTGGTGCAGGAGCAAGCACCAGGAGGTGACTTGGATTCTTGTGGGGACTTCCCAGCTTGTGGTGAGGGTGCCAGGCCAAAGCGGACACAAGCACCTTGCACAGTTTCTTAAAAGGCTTCTGGGTCTGCAAACTAGGCCCCGTGAAACCCAGTTTCAAAAACCTGATCTACAGCAACAACGATACATTTTTGGAAAGGGATTACTAAGGCCCTTGGCTGAGCCCCTTCTCTCTCTCCAGGTACCCAAGGAAGGCAGTTCTTAGATGGAGTAGGGACTGGGCTGCATGGGGTCTTCCCTGCCAAGTCTTGTTTGGAACTTAAATTCACAACCGTAAAGGGGCTATGGGAGTCATTTCTGGAAAAGCTGAGTTACCTCCTTGTGAAGATGGCCTCTTGGGCCCCTTGGAGGGCTGCCCAGAGCCCCTGCCAGGTAGTCCCTGTACCCTCCAGCCTCCATGGAGATGTGGCTGTCTCACTCCATTCAGGTAGAATTCTTAGGGCAGCTGTTCTCTTTCCCTCTTTCTCTAGGGACAGAGGTAGCTGGAAGGTGTGGCCCTACTGTCAAGAGACCCCCACTTTGTGAATGTTGGGGGAAGGACTTTGTGGTCAAATACATTTGGAAGACACAGTGTCCTTCCTTTCCCTTGGAAACACACAATGCCCACTAGCACAGTAAAGGCTCTGAGAAGTCCTGCGGTGCAAAACCTGTTAACCTTTCTTCAGCTTGACAGTTCCCGCACCTATCTGAGCAGAGAACATTTTTGGCTCAGGACATCTGCCAGTGTCCTTCCTGGAAAACCTCTCCATTGTTGGATAGTTCCAACCTTTAGGAAGCTCTTCCTAGGGCATTAGCCTCTGCAGCAATGAACCTCCTCTTTGCTGCTCAGGTCTACCCATTGGAGGTTTGAGAACAGTAGGAAGGGTGTCACAAGGCTTAACAAATGGCCTTTCCCTGGGCCCAGCCCTTCTGTATGGACATGGCCATTAAAACCCTTAGAGGAGTACCTACAGTGTCCTGCTTCAAAAGGCCCCAGTCTTGACCGTTTTCCGAGGGTTTGGATGTGCCCTCAGCAGACGGAGATAAGCCCACGGGCTGCCTGACCAGTGTGGATGTGTGGAACAAAGCCACATTTCTGCCCAAGGATATGAGGTGCCTATGTTCGAGAGTGGGCTTAAGGAGCTCAGGTGGGTTCCCAGCAGCCTTTGTGGTGTGCGTGTGTGTTTAGGGGGCAGCCCCAGGGCCTGAGAGCAATGGCCATTCTATTCCAGCCCAGAGTTCAGAAGGATGCTCCCAGCTCTCTTGGCTACCCTTGGGAAGCTGAAGTGTGACTCAGGCAAGGAGGACCGTCATTTGAGAAGTTGTTGGCTGAGGCAACCTGACCCTCCCTCTGTCAGATTATGTTGACTGGACAGGCATGGGCTCAGAGGGAAGACCACACCTCGTGGACCTTCTGAGTCAGGTGGAAGGGAAGAAAGCAGACGGCATTAGTAATCAGTAAGTAGCAGCAGCAGGGAGCCAGATGCCGTCAGTACCCAGAGGAGGGCTCCGGGAGGAGATGGCCCTTGTGGAACAGTCCCCTGTTCTTGGGTGGTGCTCTATTCATGGCCTGTCTTTCCTCATCACTCCCATTTTTTGCAGAAGAGGACACAGAGGTCTGGCAAGTCACCTAGCCAGTCAGTGAGAGAGCTAGATCTAGAATTCTGTGTTCCAGCTATGGGTTGCCTCTGCGACTCATCCTGCAATTGGTCCCCGGGTTTGCTCTCCCCTGGATCAGCCTCCGGGTCCCAGTGAGGGCAGGCAGCAATCCATCTGGACAGAGGCATCCTATCAAGCCTCAGTGCCTCCGACATTTTGTCCCTGATCCCCAAACTTTCTGGAATTGCTGAGTACTGGTCATGAGTACTGGGTTTCCTACCATGTCCCTGTTCCAGCCACTCCCCATCAACCCAGCATGGGGGCATGAGTCCAGCGCTGGCCTGCTTTAGGAGAAGCAGAGAAGATGGGCACTGAGCACTTCCTACTGCTTCTGAACCCATATCCTAGCCTGTGTGCAGCATCCACATTGTCTGGATGGGGAAACTAAGGCTCTTCTAAAGAAAGACCATGCGTTCAGGGAATCAGAGGCAGAACCAGGACTCCAGCCTAGGTCTCAGGTCCTCGATCTGTTGTGTGTGTGTGTGTGTGTGTGTGTGTGTGTGTGTGTCGTGGTGGTGGTGGTGGCATGTGATTCTTTATTCAGCCCTCCTCTGGCCATACTGGTCTACTTGGGGTTTTTGAAAACATCAAGCACTCCCCCTCCTCTAAGCCCCTGCACTTGCTACTGCTGCTACCTAAAATGCCATTCCCTGCCCTTGTACATGGACACATTCCAACTGGCTTCTTTATGACACAAATGGATGTCGTTTCTCTGAGGGGTTTTACTTGGCTACCACTGGGAGCAGACCTCTTTCCAGCTGCTGTGAGCCTGTGAAAGATGAGTTGTAGGTGCTCTGGTAAAGCATGTCTTTTTTTGTTTGTTTTTTTTGTTTTTTTGGTTTTTTTGCTTGATGGAGTCTGGCTCTGTCACCTAGGCTGGAGTGCAGTGGCAGGATCTCTGCTCACTGCAACCTCCACCTCCCCCCAGATTCAAGAGATTCTCCTGCCTCAGCCTCCCTAGTAGCTGGGATTACAGGCACCCGCCACCACACCTGGCTAATTTTTTGTAAAGCATGTCTGACCGATTGGTCTTGTCCTGTAATAGCAATATGTGTGTCTGTCTCAGTAGTTAGATTGTCAGCACCCTGAGAGTAGGAATCTTGTCTTTTCTACTTAGTAGTCCTGGCATCTGGTTCTTAGCGTGCAGGACATACTAGCTGCTTAGTTAATATTTTCTATGTGGGTGAGTGTCTTGAATTGTAACCTCCCCTCCCCCCTTCCACCTCCAGACTTGTGAGCATGTAAGTACTCTCCTGAGCCTCTTCGCCTTTTTTGTCTCACAGAAAAAAAGGGATATTTATTGATTTCTTGATTCATTGGAATGAGCTGACTTGGGACATAGTGAAACCTTGTCCCCTCCAAGTGTTTCAGCAGAGGCTTGGGTATGCTGATGAATGGTCCTTGACCTTCTTTGGTTAGGGACCTCTTTGAGAATCTGAAGACAACTAGAGTTTCTGCTGCCAGCACAATGCACAGAACATAAGCATGCGTGCACATGCATATACATATGTTTGCATGTGATTTCAGTGGGATCATGCACACCTTCGTGCCCACAGTGGATCACAGATCAAGGATCCCTGCAATGGAGGCTGCAAGCCTCAGTGGTACTCCAGACCGAGTACAGTCTAGCTAAATATGAGGGTCCTTTCCAGTCCTGGGATTCTCATATTCTTGCTCTCTGCTTTCATTCAACAAATATGCTCTAGCAGTAAGAAGCAGCCTGGTCCCCAGTGCTTACACACTAGCTGGGCAGAGGGCTTATAGCTGTGAAACGTGAGCACCTGTCAGGTGAGTGGTGACCCTGGGCTGGAGCTGTTGGAACCAAGGAGGAAAGGGATCTCCCCAGGTCTCCTCTGCTTTGTCCTGCTGCCACTGTCTGCTCCCCCTTTCCTGGGTCCTTTCCCTATTTCTCTCTGCCCACTCCCCCACCAAAAATAACCTAGACTTGTGATTTAAATAAGAATCTTTTGCTAAGCACTGACTGTGTCCAGGGAACTGTGTTTTACATTTGCTGGGTGAATGGGCCTCCAGGAGGCAGTGGTGCCCTCTGGGGTCCTGGGTGAAGGGTTGCTGTGCCTGTCGTGGCCAGCCCAGCACTGTCCTGGCCCATGGGTCAGCTTTAGACCTGGGAAACGAACAGAGCCAGGGGCTGAGCACAGCTGAAAATCCTCAGTCAAGGTGTGGCCATGTTTTCCCATTGGCTCGCTTCCCGCCTTGCCCACGGGCTGTCTCCTTGTCTCCCTGAGACCGACTGGTGTCCACCTCTGTATATATTGGACATGTATGTGTTTGACCAGCCCCAGATAGATGCCTGGGGTGGAAGAAGTACAGATCCCCTTGGGAGCAGGGTGGATTCATTTGTGAGATGAATGGTCTCTTGTCCCAAACAGAGGAGTGTGGGTGCGGGTGTGTGTGCGCGTGTCTGTGGGGTGGAGTAGGGGTGGCTTTGGGATAAGAAAGTGGTTGTTCAGCTGATGAAAGGAACCCCTACAGAGCTAGGGACTCGAATCAGAGTTCCTCCTCCGGGGCCTTCTCAGGCCTGGGGAGTAGGACTCAGCCCTTGCTTCTGCCTTGCCTGGTAGCCTGGCCCAGACGCTGCCTTCTCCATGGTCTCACTGTGGCCATGTCCTTCCCAGCACATGCTGCTCCCCATCCTGCCTGCTGTCACTGCCTCTCCTGTCTGTCTCTTGTCCTGTTTCTGTACCCTCTCTTCTCCCTCTGGGATGCCCTCTGCAGCTTCTACCCTCCTGCCCTAACTCCTGCTACCCCTCACCCACTGTGCCTACCTGCTGTCCTGCAGGGACGGAGGAAAAGAGAAGAAGTCCCTCTTGTCAGGCTTGCTCCGGGGAGAACTGGAGTCAGCCTTGGAAATCTCTGCCTCTGCACCCCGTATTCTGCAGCAGAACCACCATGCCCAGGGCCTGCACCCCTCATGCAGCCCAGAGACACTGGTCCTTCATCTTGCCAGGGCCGAGGGGCCTAGCATATGATGTCACAGGGCCTCCTTGCCAAGTGGAGTGGTCCGCACCTGGCATTTTCCTCTGACTCCCCTTCCAATAGGGGAGGTCAAGCCTTGGAGGCCATGTAGAGGCTGAACTATAACAGGGCAACACGTGCTGGCTGTGTTACCTTGGGCAAATTGCTCAACCTCTCTGAGCCTCAGTTTCTAGCTCTATAAAATGGGACCAATAATGCCCATTTGAATAGTATTCTTGCCAGGTATGAGGGGACTAAGAAAGGTGAAGGATTTAGTCAAATATATGACACACCACATGATCAGAGTAAACCATAGGCCGAGCGCAGTGACTTATGCCTGTAATCCCAGCATTTTGGGAGGCCGAGGCAGGCAGATCGCTTGAGCCCAGGAGTTTGAGACCTGCCTGTGCAACATGGTGAAACCTCATCTCTACAAATAATAAATACAAAAAAATCAGCCAGCCGTGCTGCCACGCACCTGTTGTCTTAGCTACTTGAGAGGCTGAGGTGGGAGAATCACCTGAGCCCAGGAAGTCTAGGCTGCAGTGAGCTGTGATTGTGCCACTGCACTCCAGCCTGGGTGACAGAATAAGAACAGTGAGACCCCGTCTCAAAAAAAAAAAAGGAAACTATAACGTCTTCCCACCTTCCTTTCCCCAACAGCCAAGCAAAAACCTTGGAGAAGTTCCAGCACTGGGCAGGAGTGTGATGCATGGTCCCCCAGATGCGGTGTGAGGGTCACATGCTTCCTGCTAGCTGCTGGGGTCACTGACCTAGGGAGGAAAGAGAGGTGGCCTCTTCCCTAAGCCTGGTGATTTGGGCCTAGATGGCCCGGGGGCTTCCACTTACCCCATAAGTGGCTTTGCCCTGCACCAGTGCCCAGAGCAGCCTAATCTAAGGTGGGAGTGCCCCTCCACTCGGCCCATGGAAATGAGGAGACGCTAGTGCATCTGTTACCCTATCTGTCAAGTGAGCAGGCCCTTCTCTGCCGTGACCATCGCACCCAGGGCAGGCTGTGGGGCAATGGAGGGTTGCAGAACCTTTGTCTTCAGGGACGTCCAGCCTTGTGGGAGAGGTGAGGAGGCCTCACACACGGGGAGAGATTAGAGAGTGACTTCAGAGCTCCATTGGTCACTCAGGCGGGGCTGTGCCATGATTCCTGTCCCCCTCCTGCCAACTGCAGTGCTGGACTGGGCTACGCTGGGGTGGGAGGGGTCAGCAAGGCCTCTGGTGGGAGTCGGGGCCTCTATGGCCGGGGGTGCTTCAGGAGCACCTGGATCTGTGCTTTTCATGCTTTTCTTTGGAGCCTGAGGCCTGAGTAAGGGGAAGGGATGGGGTCAAGGCCACAACCCTGGAGTTAGAGCCCGATCTGGAGCCAGGCCCTGGAGGGGTTCTGGATGGACATAGAGAAGGGCATTCCCAGGCTGAGGCAGCAAGTGTGGGCTGGAGGGAGAAAGGCAGAGCTGCATGATGGACGTGGTGAGAGGAGCAGGGTTAGGGCTGACAGATGAAGGCTTCTAGGGCCGCCTTGTGCTCCAGCCACAGAAGGAAGGCCACAGAACAGAGATGGTGCCTGTGTCGGCCTCTGCATGCCAGGCTCCAGGGACATCTCTCAGGACCCAGGTGTCCGGACCCTAGGAAAGCAGGACCACAGGGATCAGCAGGGTTGCCCTTCTTCCCGCTTCCCTGCTCCATTTTACGCTGTACAGATGGGAAACCCAAGAGGCCAAGCCCCAGCTCCGAGCAGGAGGGGATATAGCTCTGTGTCCTGGCCTGTGTTCCATCCAGTCCCCCCCAGGCTGTGGAAACAGCCAGGAGGCTGATTTGCCTTTCACCTCCCTGGCCCGAGCTCAAACGGGGCTTCGGAGAGGAAGCAGCTCACTGCCTCACCCACCCTTCACACCAGCCAGCCAAGCAGGACTTCTGGCCCTGGGGCCTGGCTGGGTGCCCTGGTCTGCATCCCTGTGCCCCTGTGGGCCTCAGTTTCCCCATCTGTCATGTGGGAATGAGGTGGGGTCAGCTGACGGTCTCTGCTCTTTTGGCTCTAAGGTAGCGTTCGTCTGGAATTAGGGCTGGGGGAAGGGCCCTAATTCCCTGGAGACAGGCTGGAGGGCACTAGAGGTGGGAAGGCCATGCGGAGGGGAAACTCTGGCCTCACTTCTCTCACTGTGGAGCTGCCTGGGGCAGGGGCAAGGCTGCGGCCCTCCAGAGGGTAGGGTGTCGAGCTGCCAAGGAGAGGGCACCCGCTCAGAGGCCTCTGGCTGCCCAGGGATGCCTGTGGGGCCGTCCGTGGGCAGGGGACTGTGGCCACATGATGGGGGAGAGGTTTTTCAGGGTGTAATTAGTGCACTTTCTGGCACCCACCAAACTTCCCCTTCCTCTTGACAATTTGCTGCCAAACAGTCTGATTCCTGTGGACTTGCTTAAATCTTATCCAAGGGGGAAAAAAAAAGAAAGAAAGGAAGAAAAAGAAAAAAATATTAAGAGGGTTGTTATTTGTGAAATTGTGTTTCCCAGCCATGAGGGTGAGTCACACCATTTGGGGCTTCAAGTTTCTTGTTTGGATGAACTTTTCTCTGGGAGGCTGGGGTGGATTTGGAGGGGGAGGGGACCTTCTGGTGTGGGGAAAGTCTTACTAGAGTCAAGTTAAGGCCAACCCTGATGGTTGGGAAGTCCAGGTGCTCCAAGGCTGGGTGGGGCCGGGCTGGTTGTACCTGAATTGCCTGGGGGAGCTTGAAAAATAGATTGGGCTGCAGTAGGCGGGGGTGTTGTTGTTTCATGGGGATGGAGTTTCAGTTTGAGAAGATGAAAAAGTTCTGGAGCTGGACGGTGGCGATGGCTGCACAACAGCATGAATGCTCTTAATGCCACTCAACTGTACACTTAAAAATCATTAAAATGGTCAATTTTGTTGTGTATGTTTTGTCGCACACCTAAAAATACAGATTTCGGGCCCTCGATTCCAAGTGGCTGCTTTGGTAGGTCTGAGGTGGGGCGCAGAAAACTATTTGTTATAAGCTTCCCAGGTCATTCAATACAGGTTGGGGCACACTCATGTAATCTGTAAAATGGGATAGTGACTCATAGAGTTGTGGGCAGAATCAGCTATCTGAATATGTGTAAAATTTCCAGTGCTGGGGTCACAGTAAGAGCTTAGTCTGTGTCACTGTTATCCTCTGATCTGGTTTTTATCAGAACTCTCCCCCATGCCCTGGAAGGTCAACCCCCATTGGCTCCCACAGCTCCAGGGACGGGGGACCCTCTGCTTCTCAAGGTGGACTGCTCCATCTTGGACTCATCTGAGAGCTGGAGTCCCCATCAGGCTGAACGCAGGTCAATGTGGAATCTTCCACTGGTCCTGGATTTGGTGGTCGGGCCAGGCAGTGATAGAGAAGATATAGTCAGTAGGACCCATTGAAATCCTTCCCAGTCACTATAGATGACTGTGTGCTGGGCTGGCCTGCCCTGGATGTGGTGTCTGTGTCTTTCCTTCCACATCCCAGGCTCTGATCCAGATGCACACGAGAGGGAACAGAGGCCCAGAAAGAAAGGGCTGTGGTCACACAGCCGTGTGTCCTGAGGCACCAAGAACATCAGTGGCACCCAGATGATGAGGACCATGTCGCTAGGAGGGGAGTGGCAGATGCCTGCAGATGGAAACAGTCGGGTGGCTGGGACACATACTTGTGCGAAGTAGGCTCTGCTTCAGCTGGGGGAGGCAACTGGGGGAGTGCCCTGGGAGCAGCTCGCAGCTCGCCTCCCTCCCCTGCCTATGCTAAGGGAACACAGAAAGGACTGTCCCCAACCTGGGCTTCTGTCTGCCCCATCTTTGTAAGGGAGCCTGAGGCCCTTCCTTTTCAGAGGCCCTGCTTCCCCTTGAGTTTGGAACTCCCCAAAACAAATCCTTGTCTCCCCATCAGACACAAGGCCCCCCAAGGTCCGTAGCTTATTCCTGCAGTTCTTGGGCACCTGTGCTGGGGCCAGGAGATACTCAAGCCCCAAGCCCAGATTTGTTGTTGACCCTCCTGGGGAGGCCGCCTCTTTCAGCCTTGGCCTTGCTCCAGGAAAGGGGGACCCCTGGCTGCTCCCTGCCAGCCCCACCTTCGCTAAATTCCAGTATGCAAGGCAGCCTGGAGCCCGTGACTCCTATAAATAGAGGCTGTATATACCAGGAGGGGGCCTGGGCCACGTCTGCTTTGAAGCTAAGCAAGATGTCTGGTTCCTGTCATCTGGAGGTGAGAGAGATGGACCACTTCCCTCCTTGGGCTTCCAGAGAGGTGGTTTGGTTTGGCTCCCCACACACAGACTACACAAGCCTCGGGCTACAGGAAACCTGGCAAAGGGCTGGGCTTCAGTCTTGTCTAGTGTGAAGCGGGAGCAATGCCACAAGCTGACATTCCCCTTCCTTACAAGGTGGGGAAACTGAGTCAGCAGTGACTTTCCTAAAGTCACCCCACCAGTTAGTGGCAGAGCCCCAAATCTGACAGGTTGCTTTCTACTATATGTTCTTACCTCGTGGCAGTATTTTAAGAACTAATGGTAATAATAATAATAGCCATCATCATCATCGTTGCCATTTACTGAGTGGTTCCGAAGTGCCAGGCATGAGATAAACTACTTTCCATTCGTGACCTCATTTTAGCCTCATAGAAACCCTAGGAGGAGCTGTTACTAGGCCCATTTTGCAGATAGGGCCACCGAGGCCCAGAGTAGTTAACTGGCTTGTCCATGGAGACACACTAGTTAGGATTTGAACCCAGGCTTCTGGAGCCCAGAGCCCTCGGGCAGCTGAAGACTCAGTGTGAATCCATGCGTGTGTTTGGGCGGGGGGTTATGGAACTTCTCCCGGGGCCAAGGCTGTAGTGTGTGTGCCTCTTTCTCCCACAGGCGCTGAGCAACAGTGTGTACAAGGGTGCCTCACCCTATGGCTCCCTCAACAACATCGCCGATGGCCTCAGCTCCCTCACCGAGCACTTCTCAGACCTGACCCTCACCTCTGAGGCTCGCAAGCCCAGCAAGCGGCCCCCACCCAACTACCTGTGCCACCTGTGCTTCAACAAAGGACACTACATCAAGGACTGCCCCCAGGTAAGGCAGCCCTGGCCCAGGGGGTGCTCTTGGGCTCCCCTACTGACCTGTGGACAGGCTCCTGTGGGTAGGGCAGGCGAAGCGGTGTCCCCAGGGCGCCTTCCACTAATAAGTGGCCCCGTGGTCCTCTGGCCTCTACCCTTTTGTCCCCGCTGGGATTTCTGAGGCAAGGCTGGCTGGTGTGGTCGGGACAGAGGCCCATCTTGGGCCCACGCTGGTTGGTCAGCAATCTGGGTGGGGGATTTTTGGACCCGAACTGGGCCCCCAAAGGAGGTTCTGTGCCTTTGGGTGTCCACCAGTCTTTTTTGCTAGGTGGGGCCTGTTCTGAGGGGGCAGTCTCCTCACAGCTCCCTGGAGGCCCCATCTCATCACATTCACGGGGAAGGAATGCAGGCTCTGGGCCAGGAATCCAGATGTGCACCCCCTCCTCCGGACCCCACCTCTGCCTCCTCAGCCTGTGAGAGAAGAGGGGAGGGGCCCTGCCCCACACTCTGTGCTCCGAGGATAGGGCTGGGCGAAGGCTTCAGGCACTGCAGGGCGGAGCATCTCTTTCTTGGAGTGAGAAGGGAGGGGCAGGCAGATCCCGGCCCCCACCTGATCCAATGCTTCAGTATGACAGAGTGGGCCTACCGTGCCAGCCCACCCACAGGATGGTCCCTGACCCACTGATAGACATGGTTTTGGGATCCTGGGAAAAGAGGGTAGTAGTCATTTTAAATACAGCATGAGATTATCAGTGATTTTTTTTCCTATTAGTTTTTCCTATTTTCCAACCTTTTTAATAATGTGGCATTACTTTTATTTTACGTTTGTAATGGAAATGGAATCCTGGAAACTCTGGAAATGCATGTAGTGTTCCCCTCCAGATGTTGGAAACTGACGTGTAATTGGGTGGGGCTGGGTCCAAGCAGGACCAGTGGGAGGCCAAAATGTGCTTGTCATTCATTACATTCCCAAACTCTGCTCAGAAACGGCCACACCACGCTTCAGGTTCTTGCCGCTTAGAGTACGGCCCTGGCAGAGATGCATCAGTGCCTCCAGGGAGCTATTACAAATGCAGGCTCTCAGAGCAGCATCTTAGCAAGGTCCCCAGGTGATCTGTGTGCCCCCATCCCAGACTCCGCATACATAGTGGGAGCTGACCCACTGACAACTTTCCTGCAGACCCCACATCTCCAGTGGGTCCTGTCCTCCCCCTCAATATACACAGTAAGCAGGAGGCCATTGGCTCCCAGCAAAGAGTGAGTACCCTCAGCCCCCCTGGGGTTCTCTGGATAGAATGAGGGGCAAACAGGCAACTGAGGATCTAGTTGGTCCTTAAGGGCATGCTCATGGCCTGTGCAGTCCATAGCCTGTTGCACTTTGTCCAGCTGAGCCCCAGCACAGGGGCCCCCAGCTCATGTGCACATAGCCATCCACAGCAGCCCTCCCTCATCCCCTGCCTACAGCCTGGGAAGTGGGCAGAGCCAGACTGAGCTCCGTTAAGGAGACAGGCACTGTGCTGAGTGCTCTCCAAGCAGTATTTCATTTAATGAAACTACTCTATGTGTTAAGTGCTCTATTTGCCTCATTTTCCATGGTAAAACAGATGCTTCGAGGGAGGAAGGGACTCACACAGGATTATTGAGCTATCAATGGAAGAGCTGGGATTTTAATCCAGGCAGGCAGGTGACACTCAGACATCAACAGGGGCTCTGGGGCCCTGAGGAGGTATGCTCACTCTGGGCTGGCAGCCTGGGAATGCCTCCAGGAGAAGGGCTTTGGAGAAGGGTGGCAGGGCCTCCCCCAGGGTGACCAATATCCAAAGGCAATGGATGTGAGCCAGAGGCCTGGGGATAGCAGAGGGTGTGTGTGTGTGTGTGTGTGTGTGTGTGTATGAGTGTATGTGCACATGCATGCACCATCATCTCTCCTGATAGGGCCAGAGCTCTTCTAAATGCTGGGGCAGAAGGTCCCTGGCACCTTCCAGCACAGTGCTAACGTGGGATCTTCCTTCATAGAGATCATCATCTCATATTAGACTCTTAACTCTATGGCAGAAGGAGGAGCAGAGGCCTCATTTTACAGTCTTGGGGAGGTGGAGAGGGCAGAACGTATACGAGATCCCGTCTTGGGATTTCTGTGTTCTTTGCCTCCTTGAGCTCCATGTCACTCCAAGCTAAGACCCGCATGGTCTGTGGGGCCTCAGTTTCTCACTGGAGCTGATTGAGGCCTTCTGCTGGCTCCATCCCAAACTTGATTCTGTCCTGGACTCCTGAAGGCCCAGGCACCTTCCTCCTCCCTTCATGAGTGGTGGGAGGACAGACAGAGGCTCGCAGCATCAGTTTCGTCGCCTGTCCCATGAGGCTAAGGAGAGCACCGACACCCAGGGTATTGTGAGGACACAGTGAAACTATGCATGGAAGGTGCTTAGCACAGTGCCTGGCACACAGGAAGTGCTTAGTAAATGTTGGCTAGCATTTTTTTCTCCTTTGGGTCACTATGAAGAGTGCACCCATCTGGCAAGGCACTAGGTATTTGGGCAGGCTAGAACCTGATTGGATGCTGTCTACCCCTCACCTGGCCATAGCTCCAGGGGCAGGTGCTGGGCTGGTTTCATCTCTGTGCTCCTCACCATCCGACCACGCCAGCTCAAGGGACCTCACACACAGCGGTGTTCAGTGCAAGGCTCCCTGAAGAGAGGAACGGGTTGACAGGGCTTTTATAAACCACAGAAGGAAACCTGTGTCACAAATGAAATAGTGTGTTAGAACCTAACTTCTATAATATTTAAAAGTAGAATGATTTTCTTGGGAACAGCTTTATGAGATATAATTCACTTCCCATATAATTCCCATTTGAAGTGTACAATTCAGTGATTTTCGTATATGCCTGGAGTTGTGCAGCTGTCACCTCAATCAGAGAACATTGTCATCATCTTGGAAAGGAATTTCATACTCCTTAGGTACCACCTTTTTTCTTTTTTTCTTTTTTGAGACAGAGTCTAGCTCTGTTACCCAGGCTGGAATGCAATAGCATCATCTTGGCTCACTGCAACTTCCACATTCTGCGCTCAAGTGATTCTCATGCCTCAGCCTCCCGAGTAGCTGGGAATCCAGGCGCTGCCACCATGCCCGGCTAATTTTTCTGTTTTTAATACAGACGGGGTTTCACCACGTTGGTCAGGCTGGTCTCAAACTCCTGGTCTCAAGTGATCCACCCGCCTCAGCCTCCCAAAGTGCTGGGATTACAGGCGTGAGCCACCTGGCCTGGCCCAGGTGTCACCTCTTGATCATCCATCCCCTCGCATCCATAACCACTCATCTATTTCTCTCTCTGTAGATCTGTCTATTCTGGACATTTCATATAATTAGAATCATGTAATATGTGGTCTTTTATGACTGGCTTCTTTCACTTAGCATAATATTTTCATGGTTCATCCATGTTATAGTGTGTTAGGAAGTGTTCCTTCCTGTTGTATTTTCTGGAAGAGTTTGTAATGAATCAGCACTAATTATTTTCCAGATGTTTGATAGAATTCACCTGTGATGCCATCTGTGCCCAGGCTTTCTTTTGTGGGTAGATTTTTGATGACTGCTCTGAGCTCTTTACTCATTTTAGACCTATTCTGATTTTTTTTTTAATTTCTTTTTGACTCAGTTACTATAGTTTGCATCTTCCTAGGCATTTGTCCATTTTATCTAATTTGTCTAATTTGTTGGCATACAGTTATCCATAGTATCCTTTTATAATCCTTTTATTTCTGTAAGGTCGTTAATAATGTTCCTTCTTTCATTTCCGATTCTTGCAATTTGAGTCCTCTCTTTTTTCTTGTTTAATCCAGCTAAAGTTTTGTCAATTATTTTGGACTTTTCAAAGAACAAACTTTTGGTTTAGCTGATTTTCTCTATTTTTTCTATTATTTATCTCATTAATTTCCACTTTCATCTTTATTTTTAAATTATATTTAAAATACATATGACATAAAATTTACCATCTTAACCATTTTTAGCTTACGGTTCAGTGGCATTAAATACATTCACATCGTTGTATGACCATCACCACCTTCCAGCCACAGAACTCTTTTTATCTTGCAAAACTGAAATTTATCTTGCAAAACTGAAATACTGTACCCATTACATAATAATTCTCCCTCCCTGCCCCCAGCAACCATCATTCTACTTTCTGTGTCTATGAATTTGACTACTCTAATTACCTCATATAAGTGGAATCACATGGCGTTTGTCCTCTGGTGACTGGCTTAGTTCACTTAGCATAATTTCCTCAAGTTTCATCCGCATTGTAGCGTGTATCCGTTTCATTCCTTTTTAAGGCTGAGTAATATTCCATTGTATGTATATACCATATTTTTTAATCAGTTCACCCATCAATGGACAACTGGATTTTTTCCACCTTTTGGTTATTGTGAATATTGCTGCTGTGATTGGGGGTTTATAAGTATCTTTGCTCACTTTCAATTCTCCACTTCAATATTTATTATTTCCTTCCATCAGCTTGCTTTAGATTTAGTTTGCTCTTCTTTTTCTAGTTTCTTAAGGTGGAAGGTTAAGTTACTGATTTTATATCCTTCTTTTCTTTTCATTCCTTCCTTCTGTCCTTTCATCCTTCCTCTTTTTATGGAGACAGGATCCCACTCTGTCACCGAGGCTGGAGTGTGGTGGTGTGATCACAACTCATTGCAGACTCAAACTCCTGGCCTCAAGCAATCCTCCCATCTCAGCCTCCGAAAGTGCTGGGATTACAGGCATGATCCATTGTGCCTGGCCTCTTCTTTTCTTAATGTAGATAATTACAGCTATGAATTTTCCTCTGAGCCCCATCCCATAAGTTTTGGTATATTGTGTCCTATTTTCATTTATCACAGGGCATTTTTTTATTTCCCTTGTGATTTCCTCTTTGACTCACTAGTTATTTAGGAGTGTGTTGTTTAATATCCACATATTTGCATGTTTCCCAAACATCTTTTAATGATTTCTAACCTTATTCCATTGTGGTCACAGAAGATATTTTATATTATATTAACCCTTCTAAATTTATTGTGGTTTGTTTCAGAACCTAGCATTATGAGTTATTCTGGAGAATGTTTTGTGTGCACTTGAGAGAAATGTACTCTGCTGTTGTTTGGTGGAGTGTTTTATAGATGTCTGTTAGGTCTAGTTGGTTCATAGTGATGTCTATGTCTTCTCCTGCTTTGTTGATATTCTGCCTAGTTCTTTTATTATTATTTTAAGTGGGGATATTTAAGCCTCCAGAAATTATTGTTTGCCTATTTCTTTCTTCAATTCTGTCAGTTTTTGCTTCATGCATTTGAGTGTTCTATTATTAGGTGCACCTATGTTTATAGTTGTTGTATCTTCTTGATGGATTAATCATTTTATCCTTATAAAATGTCCTTCTTTAACTCTAGTAACTGATTTTTTTGTTTTAAAGTATATTTTGTCTGATATTAGTATACCTAGCTTTCTAATAGTTGCAGATTACATGACAGATATTTTCCCATCCTTTTATTTTCAATCTATTCATATATTTGAATTTAAAGTGCATCTCCTGTAGATAGCATATAGTTGATCTTGTTTTTTGTTGTCTAATCTGAAAATCCTTGCCTTTTGATTGGATTGTTTAATCCACTCACATTTAATGTTCTTTTTGACATAGATTTAGGTCTGCCATTTTACTGCCATTTGCTTTCTAAATTAGTCATGTCTTTTTTATTTCTCTATTCCTTCTGAAGAATAACACAATAAATTGCTTTCTTTTGCATTAATTTTCTAACTAACATTTTAATTTCTTTAATGATTTTTTTTCACTACGTTTTGTGAGTTATTTTTTTAGGGTTGCTCTAGGGCTTATCTTATACATTGTGTCTTATCAGAATGCCTCAGATTTATAACTTGATTCCAGTGAGACAGAGAAATGTTACTTCTATATAGCTCTATTCACTCCTTGTTTTGGCTTTCAGCAGTTTTACTATACTGTGTCTGTTTGTGGATCTCTTTATGTTTATCCTGCTTAAAGTCTGTTGAAGTGCTTGGATGTATTGTTTAAATTTTTTCATCAGATTTGGGAAGTTTTCAGCCATGATTTCTTCAAATATTCCTTCTGCTCCTTTATCTCCTCTCCTTCTATGAGATGATTTTTAAATGATCTAAATGCTTTAAAAACCTTTAATGGTCTAACTGGGAGTAAAATGTGCAGAACACTAGGCCCACCCCGCCTAGGTCCTGAAGCTGCCCATGGAGCCCCCGGGGTCTGAGGAGGGCAACAGTGAAAGCAAGCTTAAAGCATTCACTGCCACGGGAGCCAGGGGTTGGTCACCTATTACTTGGTCCTTTCTCACCTTAAGAGTAGGATAGAGGTGTCCAGAGCTCAGCTCATCAGACTGATGGGGCCTCTCACATATCCCCAGGGCAGTGGGAGGGGGATTGGACACTGGCAGGAAGACTGGGAAACCCCAAAACAGAGGGAGAAGGTGCTAGAAGCCAATTCTAAATGTCACCAAAGGGCAGTCCTTCCTTATGGGGTGAGGCTGTGCCTAGGCCATGGTCTAGCCATGGTCCAGCCAATGTCAGCACTGAACCAAGAAGGATTAGGACTCAAGAGTGTCTATCATTTGCTTCTTGAAAAAACAGCTGCTATTGTCCTCATGCAGTGTACCAGCCATCCGGCCCCAAGGTAATAATAATATCATACACTATACAATAGTAATAGCCTCTAAGCACTGAGTTTACCACTGGGTTTAGCATGTTCTATGTATTAGCTCATTTAATGCTGTCAAAAATTGTCTCAGTAGGTACTATAGTGATCTTCAATTGCCAGATGATAAAACTGAGACCCAGAGAAGTTGACTGACTTGCCCAAGGCCACACAGCTAGTGAATACCAAAGCGAGAATTCGAACTCAGGTGCTCCTGATTCCAGAGCGCAGGCTTTTTCAATATCATCCTGCATCACCCTTGGCATCCAGACTTTGATCTCCACTATCATTCCCAGAAAGTCAAGGTTCTTTAAAAAGATGACTGGAAGTAGAGAGGGACAAGGACAATGTGGGCAGAGGCCATCTCAAGCCTGGTCTGGCCAAGTTGGTGTGCCTGGTAGTTTCACCACCCAGCCTCAGGGTGTCTGCTGCCCCAGTTTAGTCAGGCACGCCAGGAGTGGGTTGGGATTGCCAGCTGTGGTGGCGACAGAAAACCCACTGACTACTGCAGGGTGGCATGGTTGATATCTGCCGGTCCTGCCTGCAGGGTCGCCTGGTATCTCGTTTTGGCCTCTGCACACTGGTGGGTCAGGACTCTGAGGGCCTGAGCAGCAATGTGTTGCTCTGAGCCAGCTGCACTTGCCTGTAGAGGTCTGCGGTGGGGGCCTGGCGCAGTGCCACATCTGTGCCCAAGACACACAGTCTGTCCAGGACAGAGCAGGACTCCGGACATGTTCCCATCACCCAACCATTCCTGAGAGTTTCTTGTGTACCAGGCCTGTGCTAGATAAGGCCCTTCCCCTGTCCTCGGTGGGACAGATAGAAACAGTGTTGGCTACTCTGGGGGACCAGGGCTGTGGTGAGGTTTGCTGTGCAGGCCCAGCTCAGCCTGGAGCTTTGTGGGAGGCCTCAGAGAGGAGGAGCTTGGATTTGGAGTGGGGAAGGCTTCCAAGCAAGCGTGTAAATAACAGGAATATGCTTTCCGGGCACTGTGAGCCCTGGGCCACAGTAGGCGCTCCTGGGGGAGGAGTGGGGGTGTGGCTGCAACAGGTGATGAAGGGCTTGTGTGACAGGCTGTGCAAACTTGGACTTTATCTGGAGGCCAGGGAGAAGGGTTTTAGGTGACATGCTCAGATTGGCATTTTGAAAGATCCTGCTAGTGGCAGGTTGGAGGCTGGGCTGAAGGAGGCAAGAATGCTAAGGAAGCCAGCCCCTGAACATGGATAGGGGCTGATAAGACTGGACACAAGACAGCGGTGAGCAGAGGCTGAAGGGTAGGGAATGGATTCTGGAATGGAAAAGTACCATCTATGGGCCGTGGTGCCCAGTGAGAGGGAAGAGGGAGCAGGCAGCAAGGAGGGCTACCAGATCTTTAGGGTGGCTGCCTGGGCAAATCAGCTGCCAACTGGGATACAAATACATGTGCACGAACAGGTAGGCTCACCTTCCGTTCTGCAGTTATTTATTGAACATCTACTGTGTGTCAGACATATAGCAAGCATTAGAGGACACCACAATGAGCAAAACAGGAAAGGCTCCCTCTGTCTAGGAGCTTGTGTTTCAGTTGGTGAAGTCAGGCAGTAAGTACAAATCAGTGGGAACATAGGGAACTATCAGATCAGATGAAGAACATGGAAGAGTGCTTTCATAGTGTGCACTGGGCTGCCTTCTGGAGTAGCAGGAGTTAGTAGTTAGTAGCATGCATGCTTAGGCCCATGATACTTTTAGGGTCCACAGATATGTTTCTTTTTTTTTTTTTTTTTTTTGTTTAGACGGAGTCTCGCTCTGTTGCCCAGGCTGGAGTGCAGTGGTGCGATCTCGGCTCACTGCAACCTCCACCTTTCGGGTTCAAGTGATTCTCCTGCCTCAGCCTCCCAAGTAGCTGGGATTACAGGTGCCTGCCACCATACCCGACTGATTTTTGTATTTTTAGTAGAGATGGAGTTTCACCATGTTGGCTAGGCTGGTTTCAAACTCTTGACCTCAAGTGATCCGCCTGCCTTGGCCTCCCAAAATGCTGGAATTACAGGCGACAGCAACTGCACCCGGCCACAGATATGTTTCTATTTGTCTATTTGTATTTATTTTATAACCAGAAGAGAAAATGGGTATAATAATGAATATATAATTATGAACTCAGCCTGGAGATTTGTGTTTACACCAATGCAGTCAGAAAATATATATATATATTATACATAATATAATATATATATTTTGTTTGTTTTTGTTTTTTTGAGATGGAGTCTCACTCTGTCACCCAGGCTGGAGTCCAGTGGCGCCATTTCAGCTCACTACAACCTCTACCTCCCAGGTTCAAGCTATTCTCCTCCCTCAGCCTCCTGAGTAGCTGGGATTACAGGTGCCCGCCACTACGCCCGGCTAATTTTTGAATTTTTGGTAGAGACAGGGTTTCACCATGTTGGCTAGGCTGGCCTCAAACTCCTGACCTCAAGTAATCTGCCTGCCTCGGCCTCCAAAGTGCTGGGATTACAGGCATGAGCCTCCATGCCCGGCCAGAAAATAAAATTTTTAATAAGGTTTTATGCAAAAAGGGCCCACAAAGGCAAAAGTGCCTAGGGTCCACAGAAGTCATAATGAAGCCCTGAAGGGTGTCTGGGGCAGCTTTCGATTGGGTGGCCACTGTGGGTCTCTCCTATGATAGGACATGAAAACTCCACGTACTACCACTCCACTAAAGCTCAGGCAGGGGGAGGGTCCACATGCCCACAGTAAGGATCCTGATGTTGATGTGGGTGATATCTTGTTGAGGTCAAAGGATACAGCCTTGAATTTTTAACCCAAAGGCAACTTTTCCTAAGCTCTCTCTTTGCCCTTCACGACTGTCGGGCCCAGCCACACCCAGCCTGGCAGCCACCCTTCAGGCACTGACCTGGGAGCAGAAGCTCTCTAGAATCCGTTTCCATCACTTCTGAGACATTGTTAGCGGTACTCGTTACTCGTTTGAGGGAGGTCTGAGGGGTGTTGTCACCTGTGCCTCTTGTGTCCAGCTAAGAACCGGGCACGCGCCGTGAGAGGTCTGGGAGGGCCTGAGCCCAGGGGAACTGCCATTCCTGAGTCAGCATGCCCAGGGCTGCTAATGAAATCCAGATGTCAGACAGAAAACAATCATCGCCCCCACCCATCTGGCAGCTCGGGTTTCTTGGAGATTGCAAAAGAAGAAGAAAAATAGAGCCGAGAGAGAATGGAATCCTAGAACAGCTGAGATCTTAGAGGCGGGATGTAAATAGTCTCAGGGTCTTGCTGGGAGAAAGGGCAGGAGACAAGGGAAAGAGGGGGCTGGCCCAGTCCCCCTTCTTCCTCACCCAGGTCTCTGCAGCCCTCGGACCCCAGCCCCTGCACCCCTCCCCAGGCCAGAGCAGGCTGGTCCTTGAAGGGAGTAGGCTGTTGGAGGCAGCAGGCAGGGCCGAGGCCCCCAGCCCATGTCTGACCCTTGCCTACAGTTTCCAACCCCTCATTCCAGCCCTGACCTCACTGCAGGTCTGGGTGTCCTCTGGGACCAGAGTGGCTAGAGCCCAGGGAGGGGACAGGCCAAAAAGGACTGAGGCCAGGCAGAATTGTGGGCTGACTAGAAGCTTCTCCTCAGAACCCCAGAGCTGAGTGGCATAGGGATAGAAGATGAGGGGTATGGTGGGCCAGATGGGGGACCTAGCCTCTTCTTCCCACCAGGGTAGCCTCACACATATCCACCTCACATGTTAGGGAGCATGAGAAGGAAAGGCTCTCAGGCTTATGCAGTTTAACACCATTGATTAGTTCAGACCCATCAACATACTGGTGGGGAAACCGAGGTTTTCTCACAACACTGGGGCTAAGGACTGCCTGTCATAAAAAAAATGTATAGAAGGCCAGGTGCAGTGGCTCATGCCTGTAATCCCAGCACTTTGGGAGGCCGAGGTGGGCAGATCACCTGAGGTCAGGAGTTTGAGACCAGCCTGACCAACATGATGAAACCTCATCTCTGCTAAAAATACAAAAACATTAGCCAGGTGTGGTGGCGCACACCTATAATCCCAGTTACTTGGGAGGCTGAGGCAGGAGAATTACTTGAACTCAGGAGGTGGAGGTTGCAGTGAGCCGAGATCACACCACTGCACTCCAGCCTGGGCAACAAGAGCGAAACTCCATCTCTAAAATAAATGAATAAATAAATATAAAAAATGCATAGAGGGAGGGAGAAAGAGAGCGAGGGGCAGAAAGATAACACCACAGACAAAAAGCCCTTTGAATGTTAGACAGTGGAATTAGCAAAGAAAGTATTATACTGCCACCCGCTACTCATTAGCAAACATCCAAAAGGAAGGAAGGAAGGAAGGAGAGAGGGAGGGAGGGAAGGAGGGAGGGAGGAAGGGAAAGAAGGAAGGAAAGAAGGAAGGAAGGAAGGAAGGAAGGGGGAAGGGAGGGGGAGAAGAGGGAGGACAGACAGCATCATTCTGTGTTCCCACTGAGGAAGGACTGGGCCCAGGGCAGGTGGCATAGCAGGGGATGGGTGCTGCAGGTAGCATTGCAGGGGGTTCTTCTGGAGCCTGGGCTGGCTGGCCGAGGGGCCTTGGCTGAGGTTCTTCCAGCACTTGGCACAGAACCTGGAATGTTGTGAGCACTCAGAGAATGTCAGCTGGGATGGGTGTTGCTGGGGGTGTCGTGCCTGCCATTTGGCAGGTGGTGGCTTTGGCATAGATGCTGACGTTAGGGTAGTGCCCCAAACCCAGCGTCCAGGCCTCGAGGTTCTCCTCCCTGCCCTGCCGAAGCCCTCTCCTTTCAGTGAGGTGCCTTCAAGCACAGCCCTGAAGCCAGCCTGCCGGCGTTCCACCCCTGGCGCCGCCTTGTAGCAGCAGTGCTATGTGCCTTTAGGAGAAATTCATTCAGTCTTTTTCGGCCTCAGTTTCCTCCTCTGTAAAATGAAGACATTAAAACATCCTACTTCATGGGATGTTGTGAGCCTAACTGAGTTATTTTATCTGAAGTGTTTATAAGAGTGCCTGGCACCTTGCTCGCACTGCAAGTAGTAACTCTTAGGACTCTGTTAATTACTGTCATTTTTATTATTATTATTATTATTTTGAGACAGAGTCTCGCTCTGTTGCCCAGGCTGGAGTGCAGGGGCATGATCTCAGCTCACTGCAGTCTCCGCCTCCCAAGTTCAAGCGATTCTCCTGCCCCCTGAGTAGCTGGGACTATCGACGTGAACCACCACACTAGGCTAATTTTTGTATTTTTAGTAGAGACAGGGTTTCTCCATGTTGGCCAGACTGGTCTCAAACTCCTGCCTCATGTGATCTGCCCGCCTTGGCCTCCCAAAGTGTTGGGATTACAGGCATGAGCCACCATGCCCAGCCTACAGTTATTATGATTATGCCTGAACTCCACTGTTTCAAACTGGCTTGAGAAGTCCCAGGGTTCTAAGAGACTGCTTCAGCACTGTGGAGATCCACAGAGGTGGCTGGATCCCTCCCTTCCCACCCTCATTCCCTAAGGGAGGGGCTGCCTCTGGGAGGGGCTGCAGAGAGGCCAGGTGACAAGGCTGTGCTTTCTCAGGGGTCTTGGAGAGGGGACAGGGGAAGGCCCAGATGACTTTGAGTCCCCCAGGTTGTGCTGGGGGAACTCTGCTGTGCCCAGGATGGGTGCTGTGGGAGGAGGGGCGATGCACAGCTGGAAGGTGCTCAATGCTGCCTGTGGGCTGTCAGTTCCCCTCTGGCCCAGGGAAGAGGAATCTCTCTCCAAGTGCTCGCCTAGGAGCAGCTGCTGGGGGTGGAGCAGGGGTGGGGGATTGGAGGGGTGGGGCATGGAGTGTGAGGGCTCACGGGAAGCCACTTTTACATCCTTCCTGCTGCCTCTTGCCTGGCAGGAAAGAGCCTAGGAGGGCCAGTTTCACATCCTCAGCTGCCAGTTCTGCTTTTAGAAGAATCACAGATGATAATTAGGAGTCCCCAGGAATCTCGATGTGTCAGTGGCCTCACCTTCCCAGCCCTCTGCTTCTGAGCCTTAGGGACAGAAATGTTGGCAGAACCTGGGAGCCAGGACCAGTCCTGGTCTTGAACTACCTGCAAGACCTAGTGAATGGAACGCTGGAGCACAGCAAGTGCATCCTTAAGCTGAATAGCTCCAAGTGTCACCTCCTTTGGGAAGCCCTCTCTGATTTCTCGTTTCCTCCAAGCTCAGAGGGACTGGCCTCCTCTGAATGCTGGAAAGACTCACTCACTCACTCATTTATTCCTCACCTGCCAAGGGCCTCCAGTGTGCCAGGCCCTTGGCCTGCCCCTCCCACATGGCTTACTTTTGTCTTGGAGTAACTCAAGTGTCCTTTGCTGTGAAGACTCCGGGGAAGGTTCTGGCTGGGACATCCCTTGGTCCCTTAACCTCAGTAAGAACAGGAGAGCCCCAGGCAGCGGAGTCTCACTAAGCTAGACTCAGAGTTCACTTTTCCTCTTTCCCAGCTGTCTGTCCTTCGCCGTGTTACCCAACTTCTCCCAGGCATTTGTAAAATGGGTTCACCATCCTTGTAGAGTGTGTGTGGGGAAAGCATCTAACGCAGGGCTTGGCATCCCACAAGCACTCAGTAAGTAAGTGGCAGCCCTCACTCTTGGTATCACTTGTTAGGCCATGGGGCTTCCTGAGCCAGATCTGCCCTCATTTGTAAAGTGAGGCTCATGTACCTGGTGGGAGGGTTGGTGTGAGGGAGATGAGAAGCAGCCCGGATGCCTGGGAAGCAACACACACCGGAGCCCCTCTCCTTCTCCCTGACCCACCCCTGCAGCTGCTTAATTTCATGCACGCACGCACAGGCACATATGTGCACACATGCAAACGTGCATGCATGCACACACCCCTTGGGCTCTCCAGCCTCAAGGCCTTGCTCACACTGTCCCCGAGCCTGCAATGCCTTTCCCAAATCTCTTCTCTCCTATCCCCCTTTCAGAGCCCAGCTTGAGCCCACCTCTCTCAGGGAGTCTTCCCCAACCATCCAGGGCCTCGGGGCTCTCCTCTCTGAACCCTAACTTGTCAGGACAGCACCCCTATCCCAGAACCTGGTTTTAAGGCCCTCAAGAGGTAAGAAAATCTCAACCAGGTTTCTCACCTTTCCCCCATCCCCGTTTGGCCCCTAGGGGACAGAGAATGCTCCTTTTTGGGTGGGCTTCACTCTGCCCTGCCCTAGTCCTGGAAGGTAGCCCAGCCTGGGCCTTTTGACCTCTGCTCAGCCTTCTTATCCCCACTCCACCTGTGCTATGGCCTCAGCCAGTGACTCTCTCATCTCCTCCAGGTTCAGCCCAAACACGTCCTCTTCCACGGTGCAGCCCTTATGCCCTTCTGTGCCCCATGTGCTCCTACCCTGCCTTGCTGAGCCGTGCCTAGCCCAGGGCTGCCTAGTCCTGGCACAAGCCTGTCTCCTACTTCCTGAGGTCACTTCCCAGGCGAGGTCTGTGTCTGCCTGGCTGGCAGAGGGAGCATGCCTTGGGGTCAGAAGGCCCGAGCTCTCATCCCAGGGCTGTCTCTCAGTAGCTGTTCAACATTGGCCAAGTCAACCTTACCCTTGGGCCCCCACACCCCCATGCATGAAGTGGCATCAGCAACGAAGCCTGTCTCTCAGGGCTTCTGTGAGATCTAGAGGCGATCAGACAGGTGAACGCGCTTTGAGAACTGTAAAGTTATACCATTTGCTCCACTGCCCAGCAAGCAGCCACGTTTGCTGAGATGATCAGAGGTATGCGAGCGAGGGTGTTTAGGCCTTGGTGGCTGCTGTGAGCTGACCCCTGCCTCAACTGCCATGGGGTCTTGGAGGCAGCATTTTCCCTTTCCACCATGTCTGGGGTGGCTGCCCAGGGTGGAGCCTGTGTTGAGTGCCTCCTGCACCCAGTGGCTTTGTGTGGAGTGGGAGGTGGCCCGGCTGGGGCAAGGTGGCCAGGTCCCAGCCTGTGGGTTAGAGGACTTGGCACCACTGACCTGGCCTGACTTGGAGACATGGCTCCTCAACACACAGCCCCCACTCCCTCCCATTCCAAGGCTCAGGGCTCAGAAACAGGGCAGCAGGTGCTGGGAAGAAATGTGCATGGAACGGGGGTGAGGAGCCCGAGGACATCAGGCCTCCCTCGTGCCTGGCTCACGGAGCACCTTTGTCTCATTTGCTGGCTAAGTTCTCACACTCACCTGGATGTGATCTGTGGCCCATGTGCCCACTCTTCTCTCTCTTCATCTCTGTCTCTCATCCTTTCTTCCTCTTTTCTTTTGTAACAGATTATATAACTTGCCCCTGGTCCCACAGCTGGTTAGGATCAGGCCAAGTCAGTCTGACCTTAGGCTGTGCCTTTCCCACTGCTCCCTCTGCCCACAAGAACGGATGGGTGTCCGTTCTCTAGGACATGCTATAGACCTGCTGAGCTCCGGCCCTGGCAGAAATCAGGCTGCGGGAGGCACTGTGAACCCAGGCCTTCCTCCCTGTCTGGCTTCCTCCAAGTTCCCTGGCTGTGTGGGAGCCACCGGTCTCTCCCCGACAGGTTGGGGTGACGGTGAGGTGGAGGGGTGTCCCCAAGGCAGTAGGCATGATGACAAGGAGTAAAACCCCACAGAGGCCCATGCTCCTCTGCTCCTTCCTGGGGACTGTGAAGCTCAAACAGAGCCTTGTATCCCTCCCTCCCGCAGGCCCTCTGAGCCCTCCCCATGCATCAGTCCTGCCTCTGTGTTCCCAAAACACCCTGCACAATCGGCTTAGTATTTTGTATTCTCTTTTGACTGTGATCCCGGGAAGGGGGAAGGCTGGCAGAAAATTACTTAGCGCAGCACCTGGCACACAGTGAGTGCTCAGCAAGTGTGAGCCATTGCGTTGCTGTGGCTTCAGTGCGCCATCCACAGTGTCTGCCGTGGTGCCCACTCTGAGCAGGGCCCCAGTCATAAGGGAAACATATTAACAGCACAGCAGCTACACGCACAGGGAGCACTCGCTGTGTTCCGGGCACTGCTCTGAGCACTTTTCATCCATTGACTCCTCTAGTCTTCTCATGACCCTTGTGCTGGACACTCTTCTTATCCCCATTGCACAGAGGAGGAAACTGAGGCACAGAGAAGGTAAGTGACTTGCCCAGGGTCACACAGCTTGGACGTGTTCCCCAGCAGTCTTGCTTCAGAGGCTGTGCTGTCATAAATATGTGCAGAAGAAAGGAAGAAATGAGCAAGACTCAGGATATGGAGGAGGAAAGAAAGGCAGGGAGCTAATGCTGACTGAGCATCCTCCATGTACCAGCGATGGTGCACATCACTGATGTCTTCAGAGACGTCAAGGGATTTGCCCAGGGTCACACAGGAGCCAAGCGCATGGCTAAGATTCGAGCCCTGGGTGATTTCTAATCCCCTCCTCCCCACCTTATCCCACCAGCTCAGGCCTCAGAGAGCCAGCACAGTTCATCAAGGGCCCCCTGGACACCCCCAGCAGCCTCGGACCACATAGTTGAGTTGGAGGCAAGACAAGGAGTCACTCAGTGAGGCCACTCATTACCAAGGTGTTTGGTTCTAACCAGCCATAGGTGAGGAGTTTAGAGGAAGGAGCAGAGCCAAGTGGGTTACCTTGAATAAGCCCATTGCCCTTGCCACACTTCAATTTCCCCTTCTGTGCAGTGGACCCAGCAATATCCATCTTGTCCCTCTAGGCTGCCGTGTAGGTCTCATGAGCTAACAAAGCTGGAAAGGACAAAAGCCAAGCTGAACAAAAGTTAAGAGCTTTGGAGGAATAAAAATACTTTTATTTATGAACATCTAAAGGCTTTGCCTGAAAGTGTGGTCAGTTGACTGGCAACAGTGGCAGTACCTGAAGCTTATCAAAAATGCGCAGCCCAGGGCCTCAGGCCCCACCCCAGTCCTGCTGGGTCAGAGTCTGCATTTTCGCAAGCTTCCCCCATCACCCATGGGAAACACTGGTCTAGGAATTTCTTGCTTCTCAGTTCCCCATTCCTGGAGGCTGCCTCTTGGGCCTTCTTTCCGTAGCCTACAAGGGGTTCTTGGCAGGAAATTCCCATCTCGTTGGAGAAAATGCTGTGGCCCAGCCAGACCCCTGCCCTGCTCAACTGCCTAGGAGATATGGGTGCATCAGAATTAAGCTGAAGTTGGGCAGAGGCTCTAACAGCCTCAGTCACTCCAACAACCTCTGATGAGACCAACCTCATTTGTTGGGAGTGCAGCTGCCACCAGAATCAACAAGGCCTTTCAGACCTGGGACACGGTGCGGGGAGGAGTGAGGGGGTACCCTCAGCCTGGGCTCAGGAGGGCTAGTGGTTTCTTCTGAACAAAGGGCATTTGTACCAGATATTCTCCATCTTCACCCAGGAAGGCAAAAGGTTGAAACTGCAGTTGGAATGTTCCAGGTTAGAAATAAGAAGCAACGTCCCAACTGATCAGGAGCAAGCCAGCCTAGGACACTGAAGGCTCCATCCCCTTAAATGTGTGGCCAGTGTGTGTGAGGTCAAGAGGCAGAGCTGGAACGGATTCCCAGAGGTCCTCTGCCCACCATCCTGCCCTGAGACCATTTTGACCTCAGGAGGCCAAGGGACTCACCTAAGGTCACATAGCAAGGAGCCCTGTGTTCTGATTCCCTGTGCCTGGGGCCCCTCTTCATTGCAGGCCTTCCTGGAGGCTGGGGAGTGACCTTGATGACCTTAGCAACCTCCCTTGAAGCAGCCTGGAGGTTTTGAGCATGTCAGTGGGGGGATGGGAGGGGCTGGCTTTGTGAGCCTAGCAACTCTGTGTGTCTCACTCTGTCTTAACCTTCGTGGTACCCAAGATCATTAGGAATACCCCAGGGGCAGAAGTCCTCTGAGACAGATGCGGTGGGTCAGGGACAGGAACCCTGGAACCCAAGGGGTCCAGGTAGAGGAAGCAAGTAAAGGCTTGGGAGGCCTGACATTGATGAAGAGCCTGGGGACCAGTGCTGTGTATCCTTAGGCCAGTTACTTGCAGTCACTGTTTCCCTATGTGTAATATGGAGGAGAGGTTAGACAAGATCAGTGATTTCCACCTCGGGCTTCACATTAGAACCACCTGGGTTTTTTTTGTTTTTGGTTTGGTTTTTGGTGCTAGAAATTTGGATTCAGTAGATCCAGGGTGGTCCTGGCCAAGGGCATATTCCTAGCTCCCCAGGTGATTCTGACGTGCAGCTGGGCAAAAGCACCACTGCCGGGTCTGAGATGGTGGGGTGCTCTGGCAGCTGTGGTGGCTGCAGGTGATCATAACCACAATTATCCTCCTGAGGTCCTGGGAATGCAAGATTACAAGGTTCTGGGAGACTCCCAAATGAACATTCCAGAGGTTCTAGATATCCAGAGGTTCCAGATGTTCAATCTCAGATTCCCTAGGTCATGTGACTGCAGCTTTATTATTCTGGGAAGTGAAGATTCCCACAATGGAGGATTCTGACACTTGAGTGTTCTGGATTTTAAGAGTGTGAGATTCTATAATCATTCTATATACCTCAAGTACGTGCTTCTGAAACCTTCCATGTGTTTCTGTGTTCCAATTGCAGTTATTCTTCTTCTCTAAAATGAAGATGCTCTATGTCTGTAATTCCAACACATTCATTATCCCAAATTCTAGAGACTCCAAGAACTTAAGCTATTGTGGCACTAATATTTTTTAAAATTCTAAATTCAGCAACTCTGCAACCTGTCATTCCATCTGGGCAGTTGGCCGCCAAGGCTTGGGCCCAGCCTTTGTCTCCTTGAGACAAGGTGGTGATTGTATAAGCTAGGGTGCGTGCCCCCTCACCTCCTTGGCCTGGAGAGCCTGTCTTGGGGGAAGGTGCGAGGGTGGGGAGAACAGACCCCTCGGAGCTCTCACTTCTTTGGCTCTTCCTCCAACACTGGCTGTAGAGGACTGGAAGGTGGAGCAAGTGTGAGGGGCACATGTGGCCATGCGGCAAGGAGGGCAGCAGGTGGACATATAGCCACATCCCCGAATTGCTGCTTGTATCCACCCATCTCACAGCAAAGCTGTCAATTCTCTGGGTCAGACTGGCTTAGACATTAGAGGCTATCACATCCAAAGCACTTCCCTAAACTAACTCTCTCTCTCTCACACACACACACACACACACACACACACACATATGCACACGCACATATACCCTTTTTCCAGATGGGAAAACTAAGGCCCAGAAGGAGGAGGTGACATGCCTGATAGAGCTAGCATCCAAACCCAGAGCCCTGAACTCCCAGCTGTCATTGCATGGTCCTTTCCAGCTAGTCGGGCCCAGGTCTGGCTTTCTGCACAGAACCATCAGCTTTCTGTAGCTGACTTTCAGGTTCCTCCAAGGGGACAGGGACCAGCCCGGTGACTCAGGATTACACATTTAAAGCCTGTAGCCTGGTGGATTTCACTAGGCCCAGGAGAGGCTCCCTCTGCCCCTGCATGACCTCCTGGCCGTTTCCTGCCTGCCTGACCACAGTCTTCCGTTCCACTCCCCCAGGACGGGTGCCCGCCTTGTGCCAGTGCACATCAGGCTCAGAGGCCAGGAGGCAGAGGCTGGGCTGGAGTCAGGCGTGGGGAGGGGGGTCCCGCCACTCACTCACTGTGTGACCTTGAAAAAGTCTCTCCACCTCTCTGGGCCTCTCCATGCTGTGGCCCGGTGGATGGTAATTGACAGAGTTACTGTGAGGATTAAATGAGACCCCAGGGGAAAACCTAGCATGCTGGGAGGGGAGGGGCAGAGGCTGGTCACATCCACCGCCCACTGGTCCCCTCAGCACTGAACCCATTTTGGACGAGTGGCTTGTGTTTGCTGAAGGTGTCTGGGTAGACTTCCTTATAATCCTTCAGAGGTAAAATGATGGATTGCAGAATCTCCTGGGCTTTCAGAAGGTTGGCTGGTAGAGGAGATAGAGTCCAAAGGCCTTGGACACCTGAGATTTAGGCAGGTGTCCATAAAATGGTGATGATGATGGTGATGGTGGCTATTGTTAACTGAATTCCAGCCATGTGCTTGGCACTCATGAGTTCCTTAAAGCTTCTCGACTGCCTGCCTGATTGATCTTATTATCCCTACTTACATGGGGAAACTAAGGCTCAGAGCATTTCAGAAACTTGTCGAAGTTCTTGCTGCCAGTAATGGCTAAGTTGGGATTCAAACCCAGGTCTCCAGGACCGCACAGCCAGAGCTCTGTTTCACTTCATACTCAGCTAGAAGAGGGGATGCAGGGCCACATGATGGATGGTGGCCATCTCTCTACGTGGCTGCAGGCAGTCCACGGCCAGGGAAATAGAAAGACATTTTCTAGAAGAGATGCGAGTGGTTGCCTGTTCTCCTCCCTCGGTGGGATTCTCCCCATTTTCCATGTGGCTATTTTTATCGCTATTAGAAATCTGGAGCTGCCTGTGGCTGCCTAGCCCCTGGAGGTGGGTGGAGCACACAGGGCTCTGCACAGCCACCCACACCATGTACGTACGCAGGGCTGCCAGGGGGCGAGGGTGTACACGGACATGTCCGCCCCTCACCGATGCGCCTGTGCACACTCTCACAGAAGCTCATGCCGCTGCAGGCTGCTGCCAATTCCAGGGGACCCAGAAGCTTAGCAGGAAGCTCCTGAGCTACCTCCCTTGGGGTTCTGGAGCCGCGAGTCTGCCTTGGCCACTCACTTCCTTGTCAGTTGACTTAAAACGGAGTTGGCAGGTCATGCCACGGTGCGTTCCGCTCGCTCCCTGTGTGCATGCATGAGTGTGTGCATGTGCAGCTGCAGACCTGTGCCCACCCAGGCCCAGTTCAGGGCACAGGCTCAATGACCCCTGTGGAGGCGTAGCAGGAAGTCCTTGCTCCAGGGCTTCTAAAAGCCAAGACTCCCCACGTGGTTCCTCCCACTTGAGAGATTCTGGCCTTCTGGGCTTCTGGGAGCCAGAGAAGAGCAGGAGAGACAGCCAGGGCTCTGTAAGGGGCACATGTGGGGTGCTCCAGGGACTGGGGACGGTGGACTTGCTGGGGGTCCTGCCCTGGCAGAGCAGGCCTCTGGGGCTGAGAAACCTTCTCAGAGTGGGATGGCAGGGTCCTGGGGCTGAGCATGGCATCTCCAGGAGGGGCCGAGGCCTCCTGGAGGTCTCCTGACCCTTCTTCTATCCTCACAGTTGCTTCAGACTCTCCCTAGCACTGGCCTGGGATCCCAGGAGGCCTGAGCTTGGCCCTGCCTCTCACAGGCTGTGTGGGCTGGAGTCCCCTGGCCTTGGCCTCCTCCTCTGGAAAGTGGGGCGCCCGTGGGCAGTGGAATGAGATCTTGGCAGTCCTGCTCTGTGCACATACTGGGCACACTGAGCCCTGGGAGGCTGGGGCCGCCTTTCCCTCTAGAATCTGGTTCCATCCTCTCCCTCCTGGCTTTTCTTCCACTGTAGACTCAACACCCCTTCCTTTGAGTCCTCCTTCATGGCTCTGAAGAATTGTTTTGGGGCCCAGCAGGCAACTTGGAACAGTGAGGAAAGCCCTGGCCTGCCACCGTGGCCTGTGTTCACGTGGTTCCTGCTCTGAGCCTATTTGCTCACCTGCAGGGGAGTGTGTGTGTTTAATTATAGCACCATGCCAGGATGCCTGGCCACATTAGACTGTAAATCTAAAGACAGAGGTCAAGGCCTCTTTTTACCAGCCCCGAGGTGATTTTCAAATCAGCTTTAGGGTGGATCATACCCCCAAGGGCACCTTGAGCAGGCTCACATGACAGGTTTATAGGCGATTCCTGAGGACAGGAGCCAGGGCAAACAGTTATCATGAGGCTGCCATCCTTCACTGTTGCCTGCTGTCCAGTGACGGCCAGTCCTCCTTCCATCCATCACTGCTGGCACAAGACACCGTCATCACCTTCCCTTGCTCCACCCTGGCCTTGTCCCCCAAGAGCCAGGGCAACCATGGGCCAAGAGGGGAGCTCCTGCCTCAGCCCCCACAGCCCCACAGCTGATTGAGGCCACACACCTGGGAGTTGCTCTTGAGCCCTCGCTCTCCTCCCCCAAGGCTAGCCCAAGTGCTGCTGACTCAAACTCCTGCCATCTCAGGGGTCTCTCACTCTTCTCCCCTCTGCCACCCATCCCCAGACCACACCCCCACCGCCTCTCCCCAGCAATGTGGCAGCACCCCTCTAACTGGTCCCCCATGTCCAACCCCTCTGTCCACTCAGCAGCCAAAGAGATCTCACAATGCCAGGCAGACTTTCGCATTTTCAGTGCTTCCCTGGCTTCCCATACTCCTGGGCTGACATTCAACTCTAAGATATGGTCCAGGACCTGGACTGGCCTGGCCTCCAAGCGTCAAGCCCTTCATGCTTCCCGTGGTCCTGCCCTTTGCAGGCTGCTCCAGCCCCACAGGGCCCTTTCCACTGTGAAGCCACTCCTCCCCAGCCATGCTGGCCAGATGCTCCCAGAACATGGGGCTCCGCTCATCCTGAGCACATCCCAGAAGGCCAGATCAGTGTTCAAGCATGCTACTTTTGTCTGATTGGTCATCGTGTATTTATTGAGTACCTACTATGTGCCAGGTGCTGCTCCAGGCATGGGACATTCCATAGTGAACAAGAAAGATGAGGAAAGAATGCAGGTCCCAATCTTGCAGGATGACAAATAGTAAAGAAATCGACACCAATGGATATGCTATGGTGGCAGGTCATATTCAAAGACAGTTGTCAGGGATGGTGTCTCTGAGGACATGACAACTTGAGTACAAACAAATGAAGCAGGAGCAAATGGTGTGGGCATCTGGGGGAAGGGTATTCCTGGCAGAGGGAACAGCAAGTGCAGAGGCTGTGAGTGAGGCACAGATGTGCTTGGCTTGTTTGGGGAAGAGCAAGAGGGCCAGAATGGGCCTCCTGACAGCTCCAGCTCAGAGGGAGAGTTGGCTGGGAGGGGAGGGGCGGAGGCACAGGGTTGAACACATCCCCTGCCTTGCTCTCCCTTCTCCCGCCTCCTCCCCCAGCTGGGCAGCTCTTCTCTGGGGGACACAGATGGGTGCTTGTCTTGAGAGCCCCCGTCCTCCCCCTGCTCCTCCAAACACTCGCAGTGGGGACAGGAAGTGTCGGCCCTCGCCTTCCAGCTGCCCGGGTGGGACACCACTGAGCTGGGCCGGCCTGGTCAGGGAGGGACAGAGGCCCTATTGAGCCCGTTCCCTGGACCATCAGGGACAATAGCCACACTGAGGACCAGGAACAGCAACCAGCATGCTTGCCCAGGAAGTTGCCAGGCTGCTGCCTGCCCCATCCCCACACCTCCCCTAACCCTCTGGCTTTCTCCTCCAGACACTTCTCTCAGGCTGATAGTCATGTCCAAATGGTCACTTGTCCTTCACCTGCTCCCCAAAGCCCCCTGTCCTGTGCCAGACCCACGCTGGGCCCAGGGAATCAGAGGGGACCCCTACAGGGTCTCTGTCCCTGACGAGGGGGCAGGGAAGGAGGTGACAGACACACGAGCTGAGAGGGGTGTATCGTAAGTGCTTCCTACAGAGTAGGAAGTACCTTCCACAAGGTACAGGGGGTCCCTGGAGGGCAGGAGAGAAGTCTGCTAGGAGTGCCGGTAGGGAAGGCTCCCTGGAGAAAGAGTCACAGCTCTAAAGAGCTTCTGCAGCCGGTGTTGTGCTTTGAAGGCCCAGCACCCAAGTGGCCCAAGCCTGGCAAAAACTAGCCTCTGTTACAGGCCCAGAGGTGTGCAGAAGCAGTGGCCAGGACTTGGACTCTGTCCGCTTCTCAAGCCTGTGTGCTGTCTACTCATGGAACTATTTGCATCGGAAGGATCTTTAGGGATCATCTAGGTCAGGAATGCCGACACAAGTCATGTGTGCCTGCTGCCCCCGGCCATGGCAGGGCAGGCACCATGAAAATCACACCGTCCTTGCCTGTTGAGCTTGGATATAGCTGCAGAATCCTTCACACCACAGTACTTTTGTGGCAAGTTATGAGTGGACACACAGGGAGAAGTATTTGCCTTTCCTGATTTTACTTTATCCCCTCATCATAGACAGATGGGGAAACTGAGGCCCAGGCAGGGAAGGGGCTTATCCCAGGTCACAGAGCTTGCTGGTGGCAGTGTTTAGGGGCTGGGTCAGGGACAGGAAGGAGGTCAGAAACACCCACCTTTTGAAGTTTAGGCTGTGAACCGTCAGAGACCGGGAATGGGAGTGGTTGACTGCCCTGAAGAGACCTTCTGTATGGCTTCTCACTCTGAAGAGGGGATCCCCATTCTTCTCTGCCACAGCATCCCATTCCTTCATATCTCTCATCGCAGCTTTAATGATCTGAATGGGATACTTACTTTTCTTTTCTTCCGCCCCTGGCTGTAAGTTCATGGGGGCCGGGGTTGCATCTGTCTTGTTAACCACCCTCCTCCAGTGCCTCGTGGGTGCCTAATTCATAGTTGTCGAGGGCACATGTGGAAAGGAAGTAAATGCACGTGGCGATTGGTGCTCCAAAGCCTTCCCTGCTCCCTGGCTGGTTGTTTGGCCTGCAGACGACAAGCGGGATCCCTGGGGGCAGCTGGGATCCAGGCATCAAGTTGGTCAGATACATGCCAGTATATAGTAAGCAGCTGGCCTAACCTGGGTAGTTCCTGAGCTCCCTGCAGGGAAACTGAGGCCCAGAGTGCTATAATCATAAGCCAGGAGTCGTGCAGGCAGAGCAGGGAGCTAAGCTGGGGTCAACTGGCTTCTGTCGAGGCTTCTGGGCACCCAGTCTTGCCACCAGCCTCCACATCTGTAGCTCAGGGGCTGACTTTTCCCAACAGCTGGGCCTACTGGGAGCTGTGTGTATTGGTGCCAAGGCAAACATCGGTGGTGGAGGTGGGGGCAGGAGGTGCCTGCAGGCTCTGTGTTCCTTTGCCTTCCTGAACAGACAGGGCTGGAGCCCCTGAGCAGCCCGGCCTCCTGCTCCATGATCATTGTTCCCGGTGATGGTTTCCAGATGCTGAGGAGTCACAGGTTTGGGGCTGGGCCAGGAGAGCCAGGCCAGCCCTCCCTAGTACCCCGCCGCCACTGACACCACCGCCAGTCTTGCTTTTAAAGAGATGGGCCTTTCTCCCCCAGTCCAGGCTGTTTCCCCTCTCAAGCCCAGCAGCCTCACTGTCCTGCAACCAGCCCAGCTCATGGGGTGAGGAGCCCCGCGCTCCACTCCCAGCTCTGACCCTAACTTCCTATATGGCTTGAGCAAGTCACTTGCCTTCTCTGTGCCTCAGTTTCCTGGGCTGTAGAATGGGCATATGGAGGCAGCGTGGAGGTGACAGTATCTGACTGGACTTTAACAGACTGTGACCAGGATCACTGGGGCGGTGGCTCCCCAGGTGGGTCCCCAGACCAGCAGCAGCTGCATCGCCCAGGCATTTGTGAGAGACTCTGGTTCTCAGGCCCTCCCCAGACCTATTGATTCCGAGACTCCGGGGCCAGGGCAGCAGCGTGCAGTGTACCAATGCCCCGATGGTCCTGTGCGTGCTCTTGTGAGCGAAGAAGAGCACGTGCTCTAGAAGCAGCGGCTCAGGAATCTGGAATCAGAAAGACGAGCACAGCCGTGTGGCTTCAGAATGAGCCTTCGCTTCCTGCCTGGGAATGTGGACTGGCGCTCCCAGCCCTGTGTGTGTGGTACAGTTACTGTGACAGTCAGCCTGGCTCCCACACCAAGTGCTCCTCTGGGACAGGCGCTCCCTGGGGGCAGGTCTGCACCTGGCTGGCGCTCCACCCCATCAGCACTTTAAAGGCGCTGTCTCAGACCCTAGCAAAGAGGCCATATGTGCACACAGGTTGCAGGGCGTGTGTCCAGCTTGCCTTCAGTAGGTGTGGAGGGGGGCCTAGGGTGGTCCTGTGGCACAGAGAGTGACAAGATGAGCCCTGGGGCAGGGGGGCAGAGACCAGAAGGGTCCCTGTAGGCAGGGCAGTCAAGGAGGCTTCCAGGAGGAAGTGCAGCTTCCACTGGATTTGGTTGGGAGGCAGGGTGTGCCAGGTAGTGAGACTGGGCTGTGTAAAGGAGGATACGAAAACAGGTACCACCAGCCAGCCCCTTCTCCTTCTCCTTCTGCTCCCTCTTCAGGGCACCAGCGGGATTATTGTCCTGTGGGGCTGTCCACAGACAAGGACAAGGAGGTCAGAGCTCAAGGCCATGTAGGAGGCATGCGGCGTTGCAGCAGTCAGTCAGGCCTGGGTTCAGATCCCAGCTCTGCTGTTTCCTGCCTGTGTGACCGCAGGCAAATCTCTTAACCTCTCTGTGACTTGGATTCCTCATCTGTAGGGGTTACAGGGAGGACAAAATGGCTGGTGGAGGTAACCCCACACATAGCAGGAGCTGTGAGGGTTTTAGAGCCAGGGAACCTGGGGCCCAGGCAGGGGAAGTGACCATTTGGGGACACTCCATCATCCTGCTTCCTGCAGAGCTTCCTGCACAGAACACCCTCGCCTCTGGGGACAGTGGAGACAGATCAGTTTGGGAATGTCTTTCCAGGCCCTTGGTGAAGAAGCAGGGTGAGCAGGGGTGGGAAATGTGAGGCTTCCTTCCTCCCTGCGACCCCCTGTAAAGGTCACATAAGAGCAGCTCTTCCTCTGCAGAGCTCCCCTCCGCCAATTGAAGAACAGGTGCCACAGGTGTCCTTTTTACCTGTCCATGGCCTTCTGGACCTCCGATGTCTCACTCAGCAATGAGGGAATTGGGCAACAGCGAGAAAGGCCATGGTTCGAAGCCTTCTGCTTATTTGCTCTGTGACCTTGGACAGGTGACTTAACCTCTCTGAGCCTCTATTTCCTCACCTGGAAATGGGATCACAATGAAGCTACCTATAGGTTGTGTGCCAGCCCCAGCATGCAGCGGAGACTCAGCACTCTCCACCCCGGTCTGTGGTTGTCACAGTCTCCTAAGTGCTGTGAGCTCCAGCGCTCACCCAGAGGTGGAAAGTTTGCTTCTCTTTCTACCCAGATGAGGAGATCGAACCCCAGAGAGAGGAGGTGATTTATGTGAGGGTTTTGCGAGGCTGGAAGTCAGGCCCACAGCCTCTTGCCAGGCAGCAGTGGGGGCCTCAGCACCCAGGCCTCTGCCAGAGTGGCCCCAAACTGCTGACTTCAGCATTTCACTGGCCAGGGCAGATCAGATTTCTTTTCTGGCACTTGGCCACCCTGCACACCCTTCCCCCATCACTATTTTGAGCTGAGCTCCCCTGTCCCCTCCTCCCAGGGCTGTGGCCCTCACACCCAAAGCCTCACTCCAGGCTGAGGCCTTTCCACCTCTTGACCCACCACCTTCCCTCCAGCCAGGGAAGGCTGGGCTGGTCATGGGCATATCTAGCCAGGCCTTGCCAGGGACACCTTCAGACACAGAGCCAGGGTCCAGCTGCCCTGTGCAAATGGCACTGCTAGCTCAAGACAGCCATCCAGGGTGCTCAGCGCAGCCCAAGGGGGCGTCCTGGGACTGGACGGAGCCCACGCCATGATCAGCCTGGCATTGCCACCTCCTACCTGTGCAACCTCCACCCTGCCCTAACTTCTGCTGTCCACCTCACACCTCACCCTTTGCAGGCACTGCCACTCCTGGTGTCCCCTCCAGCTGCCAATGGATTCTGAGCCCCAGCCTGAGCCTAGTGCTCCCATAGAAGTGAGAGGTGTGGAGGGCGCACCTGACCACAGCACACAGAGAGGCTTGTGGGAAACAAGATGGCAGTTGGGGAATTTCTTTTAAATTTTGGATGAAATCTCTGAGTTTGGCAAGCTGGAGGCTGGGTCAGGGCAGGACATGACCTAGGGCAGATCATGTCTCTCGCCTTTCCTGGAGCTAAGTGTGTGGTGCAGACCACAGAGTCCCCTGGAAGTTCAGGGAGAGGGCCTTCTCCAGGGCAAGGTGGCGGGTGGGTTCTTGGCTCCACACCAGCCAGCCTGGGACTCAGCAGTGGAGTGAGCTCCCGAGCAGGGCATTAGCCCTCTCTGGGCCAGGGAGACCAGGGTGCCCCTGGAGCTTCCTCTTGAAGGGTACATGGCTGTTCACTGGTGAAGTGTTGGGTACAGGGAACAGCAAGAAAAAGGCACAGATGGGCAGCATGACACTTGCAGGGCGTGACTTTTCTTTATTTGAGTGTAAGTGCTGTAGGTGGAAGGTCAGCTGGAGCCAGAAGGGGAAGGGGCCTGAATGCCTTGCGTGTTTCGTCTCAGCTCTGCGGTGAGGCCCAAACCTGAAGTGGGCCTTCATTTAAGTATTTGGAGAGACTCTGCCTGGCCCCACTCGGGCAGTGACTGCAGCAGGAGAGAGAGGTGCAGTCGGAAGAAAGGTCTTGCTGAGCAAACGGGATCCAAAGAGGGATGTGCAAGATCTGGAAACAACAAATGGTTTTCAAACTCAATAGTCCACTCCAGCAATCAGCAGACAGCAGGGTGGCTGCAGATCTTCCATCCACCCATTAAGGCAGCCAGCAATCCCTGTCTCTGCAGTGGCGGAGGAAACCTCTGTCTTTTGCAATCCCTGTGATTCGGAAGCTTTCCACCCCTCTGGACCGGCCCCTCTTCCCCTCCCGCCCCTCCGCTCTGATCCCTGTGGTTTGCTAAGGGAGGAAAGCCAGAGCAGGAAACAGATAACTTAGGGAGTGGCTGTTCATGTGATTAAAATGTCTTTGCTTTCCAAAAAGTTTTGCCTGAGATTACTTCAAATCGCCTGGCTGGGGTGGGATTTGGAGAGGGGGCTTCTTGCTGCCTTCTGGGCAGCAGCGCCTCAGGGCCAGGCACAGGGCTGGAGGCACATGGTGTTGGGGGGCTCGGCACCTTTCTGGGTCCTGGACGGGGCCTCTGTGGGACCCGTCCCCCCAAATGTCTCTTTCTCCCAGCCCTTTCGGTTTGTTTCCGCATCATGTCTCGCCTCTCCTGGGCACCCTGTCCCCCCACTCCTCTTATCTGCTCTGACGGGCACTCTCTCACTCCCTGCCCCTCATTCCCAACATCGTGTCCTCACTCCCTGTCTGTCCAGGATCTCTCCCTCATCTCTCTGTCCCCTGCTTGTTTTCTCCTCTCTATCTCCCTTCCCTCCTCTCCACACCCCCACTCCATGCCCCCCTCCCCAGGGTTTTCCTGAGGCCTTTTCCTGTCCCTGTGAAAGCTCCCATTGTTCCCTGCACTTTGACAAACCCTAGTGTTGTGGAATCAGGATGGCATTTTTGCGGTGGCTTTGGGCTGGGAACGGGGGTGGGAGGGGTGACAAGAGGCCAGGCCTTCTGGGCCCATGCTGGGCTGCAGCAGGAACCCAGAAGAGGGGAGGGGGCCCTGGGCAAGGAGGCGAGGACGGCTGTGCGCAGACAAGGAGGCCCTTGAGGCTCCAGAGGAAGCCCCGGGTGGCCTCTTGCCGCGTCCTTCCTCCCTCCCGGCATCCTGCAGGCCACGGCCCAGCCCACCTGTCCCTCTGACCGCCTGCTTCCTCCGGGGCCTCCGTGGAGCCTGCAGCTGCCCAGACCAGGCTGCAGGGATGCAGCCCTTCCACCTGCCTCCCCCGGCCGTGCGTGTGGACATGTGAGTGTGGAGGTCTTTGGTTAGTCCCTAAAGCAGTACCACAGAGCACAGAGGGGAAGGAAAAGCCAGGGGCTCGGCTCTTGGCAGACTTGCTGCCCCTGTCTCGAGCCTCAGTTTCCTCATCCGTCATTAGGGTTAAGAGTGCTGATTTAATGAGGCTGTGGCAGTGATCAGAGATAATTTCATGTGCCATGCATAGGTCTCATGCCTGTCACTTGGGAGGTCTGTGTGGCCTCTGCCTGAGGGCGTGAGTCCAAGCATGTTTTCACAGGTGTGAGTCCGACTTGGGCTTGAGCCTAGGAGTGTGTGGCCAGGGGAGTTCATGACTGGTGTGGGCCACGGCTGGGGAAAGGGTCACAGGGCTGACTTCTTTGGAAGGCCTTGGACTGAGAGCTCCATGAAGACAGGGCATTCTTCATCTGTCTTGTTTCCATATTTCTGGAGTTTTCCACAGAGCCTGGTGCAGAGTGGGTGCTTAATGTAAATTAGGTGAACAAATGAATATTGAGGTGGTGGCCAGGGTCAGAGGTAAGAGGTGGGGCTGTGTTCCTAGGAGCAGGCTTTTTCTTTAATTTTCTCTCAACCATCTCATGGAGAGGCCGTGCATTCAGTGGAAAGTGTCGTTTTGGAGTCAGCAGATTGGGTTTAAGTTTTGGCTCCATGGCTGTGTGGCCTTGAGCAGGTTGCTTGGCCTCTCTGTACCTCAGTTTGTGCTCCTGTTAAATGAAAGGGCTCTGGAGAGCCAGGTCAGAAAGCGTGTGGCACATTGTAGGTGCTCATTGAATGCTAGTGTCTCCAGCTCCACCAGAGCAGCCCCCTCACATGGAAGATAGAAAAACCGAGGCTCTGGCCAGGTGCGGTGGCTCATGCCTATAATCCCAGCACTTTGGGAGGCCAAGGCGGGCGGATCACGAGGTCAGGAGATCGAGACCATCCTGGCTAACACAGTGAAACCCCGTCTCTACTAAAAATACAAAAAATTAGCTGGGCGTGGTGGCGGGCGCCTGTAGTCCCAGCTACTTGGGAGGCTGAGGCCAGAGAATGGCATGGATCCAGGAGGTGGAGCTTGCAGTGAGCAGAGATCACGCCACTGCACTTCAGCCTGGGTGACAGAGCGAGACTCCGTCTCAAAAAAAAAAAGAAAAAAGAAAAAAAAAGAAAAACCGAGGCTCTAAGACAGGCGTGGGAGAGCCAGGGCCCAACCTGGACCTCTGACCTCTATCCCCTGTTTACTCCGCACTGCCCCAGGCTCAAGGAGAGACACTAGGGAGAATGACCAGCGACCTTCTGCCTCCTCTGGTAAAGGCCTCCAGAAAGGGCCAGCAAAGCCACACAGAGGATCCTGGGCTGGGGTCGTGAGTCCATGGTCAGCCCTGCGCCCCCTCCGTGGACTAGTTGCCCCACCCCAGTGGCCTCTGTTTCTACATCAGTGGAAAGTCTTTCTTGAACTCCTGAGACCAGGGCTCTTCCTCTCTGGGAAGGTAGACTGGAGCCCAGGGCCACCTCAGCGGCCGGGCTGCAGGAAAGCACGCAGACTGGGCAGACCGGGCAGGACAGGGGCCGGCAGGCAGCCCATCTGTTCTTTATTTCCTCCCCCTGCTCCTCTTGGCTCCAGCCAGAGCCTCTCAGCCGGACGCATGGTGGGGTCAGCCTTGTGCTCCATGGGAGGGCGGAGCGTAAGTGGGCTGCCAGGCACATGCTGAGTTATGGGCCTCCTGGGAGGCCAGTGACCCTGCCCAGCGGTCAGTCCAACCTCTCATTCTGGAGATGGGAAAACTGAGGCCCAGAGATGGGGAGGGATGCCCCCAGCATGCCAGGACCCATGAGAACAGCAGCCCCTTCCCATTTCTCACCATCCCGGCTTGATGGGTCTCTTCTTTGTGCAATCCTGGCATGTTGCGTAGCAGTTTAGAAAGTGAGCCCACGTTAGGTGGCTTGGGCTCGGATCTGGACTGCCCCATTTCCTGGCAGCGTAGCTTGGGCAAGCCATGTAACCTCTTCATGCGTCAGCGTTCCCATCTGAAACCTGGGACTAACCGTACTTAGCTCATGGATGGTTGTCAGGACACAAAGAGTGCCTGGCCCTGACCAAAAATACCCAATGTTGGAGCAACAGTGATTTCTCCATCCCAGGGTTTGGCAGGGCACAGGCCTGCGCCCCTGTGCAGATGGGGGTGGCAAGGCCAGGTCTGGGGGTGAGGCGCATACCTCAGGCTGGGAGGTATCGAGGCCTATAGCTGGAACCCATATCCAGAGAGCAGAGGCCGTGCATCCTGGGGCACAGTGCAGCCTGGAGTCATGGCGTGCAGGGCACAGCCTCAGACTCTCAGTGCTCACCCTGCTCCCCTCCCGGTCCCTGTGATTCTCTGCCTCAACAACCAAAGGCCACAATGTCACCTCTGTGCAAAAGGGACTCATTGTCTAAAAGGGATGGGGAGATCAAGCTTCACCCTAAAGGATCACTCACTCGTGGTGGGACTTCAAGCACCTGGAGGGGAGTGACCAGTCAGGCTCTGGTGTCACGTGACAGTGTGTGGACATGTCTGGCTTCCCTTAAAATGGAAGGAGCAGAAGGGACCCAGGGCTGGGGAGTGCATTCCACGGTTGGGGGGCTAGCTCTATGGACATGAGTATGATCCAACAGAACCAGCAGCCTGAGGCCAGCCAGTGCCCAGGCCCCAGGGTCCACACCTGCAGAGGCAGGAGTGTGGCCACAGCCACCATCTCTGTGGGGTTTCTGTCACCTTGGGAAAGCACAGTGCGCCCCCTAGGGGGCAGGAGGGGCCTGTGGGCCAGGGAGTGGGCTGGCTACCACCTTCTTCCAAGCCATACCCACTCATTAAAGGCAATTCATTCATTAAGACAGAGCATAAGCTGCAGAAGTAAGATCATCAACAGTCCTGTCTCTCAGCCCTTGTGGCTGCTTTCCTGCCAGTCCTGTTCTTGTGCAGCAGTTATCTTCGGTTGCTTATCCTGCTCTCTTTATAAGTATTTTCCCAAACCCCTAACAAAAATCACCATAACTATTTTAATGGCTTTATTGTCATTCATCCAAAGGGTATAACGTAATTTAGGGAACCCGGGCATTGTTGTTGAATGTTTCACTCATTCCAGATTTACATTGTCCTAACTCATGCTGTAATGGACATTTTTGAACACCCCTTTTGTCCGCATGTCTGATAATTTCCTTGGGATAGTCGCCCAGAGATGGATTTGCTTAGGATAAGGAATGCACATTTTTTTAAAGTTTGAAGGCTTACAGAAGTATGAAGTTGTCCTATAGAAATACAGTAGGAAAATATACCTGTTCAGCCCCTACCCCAGCAGCATCTCAGAGTGCCTGTCTCCACACCTGCCTGGTTGGCCTTTACCAGCTGCAGGGGCTGGGAGGACTGTAGAGTTGAAAGTGCCTCCAGAGTCACCAGATCCACCTACCTGACCAGGGCAAAGGCCCCCGCAGCAGCTTCCCTGATACTTGTTCTCTCAGCCTCTGCTTGCATACCCCCAGTAAAAGGCAGCTCACCACCTCCCAGCCAACCTCAAGAAATTTCACGCAGGGATGGGAAGAAAACACTGAACCGTTCTGAAGAAGTGCCCAGAGAGTGTGAGCCTCCTCCACATCTCTTCTGCAGCCGCTGGCTTGCCTGGGGGGCCCCTCCCACTTCCCCGCCCTGCAGCGCTGCCTTCTCTGCTCCTTGGTTTGGCTCCTCCTTCCCACCCCCACACTGGCCACAGCTTCCCACTTCCCAGGCTGCCCTCCTGTGACGATCCCAGCCCCAGTCTGGAAGTCAGAGGATCCTTCCCTCCCCCGAGCTCAGTCAGATTTACTGAGTGTGTCCTTGAGTGAGTCCCCTTGCCTCTCTGGTCCCCAAAGGGCCTGTCTGTGCTACAAGGAGTGGTTTCTGAGCTCCAGTGAGCTTTGCCCAGGCTTCTGGCAGATGTGATCCCCCAGAGGGGTATGTGGCAGGGGCCTGGGTCAGGAGAGCCTGGTCAGGCCTGGCATCCTTCCCAGCCGGGCGGGTGGTGGCCCCTGCAGTGCTGTCAGCAGTTACCGTCTGTTTCATGCTGAAGTTTATGAGAAGAGGCCATGCCTTTCTGGGAGGAGGCAGGGGGGGTGTGTGGTGAGTAGAGAAGCCTTTGTTCTGTTAGAAATTCCTTCACCCCTTGGCCCTGCCCTCATTTGTAAGCATAAACAATGTCGGGACTGAACCCTTCCAGGAAATGGCTCCTTGCTGCTGAGAGCTGCCCACAGTCCTTCTTCTCCTCCATCCACTGCCTTTACCCCTGCCCTGTAGGCCACCTCTACCGAGGTCACCGCCAAGGCCTGACTCTGGGCTGGGCTGAGGGGAGGCCCTAGGAATTTTCTTATAAAATTCCTGCTAAGGGGTCTCTCCCCACCAACACAAGCCTCCATCATGGTGGGGACAATTTTGGGGGTGGCAGACAGAAGAGGTGAGTCAAGTGTGGCCTTGTGGAAGAGCCTGCTGAGCCTAGCCTGCTGCCCTTCATGCACTGGAAGCACTTTGGCAAGTCCCACCCCTTCCCTGTGCCTCAGTTTCACCATCTGTTAATAGGTTGATAATGTCCCCTGCCCCACAGGATTCTAGGAGAGTTGGCTGGGGGCCTGACGGGCTGTGGAGTCCCAAGCATAAAGCCCAGCACACAGGCAGTGCCACACAAATGCCAGTTCTCTTTCCTCTTTCCTCAACCTCTGCCAGCAGTGTCCCCAGAGCTTCTGCAGTGTGGTCCTTCCATGAGAATTCTAGAAAGGGAAGACGCCTAATGCTGTTTCTTCTTTTGCTTGCCAGTCCATTCCTACCCAGGGATAGAGAGCTACCCAGATATCCCTCCCAGGTTTCCCTCCCATCTCTGGAACCATCCTCTTGGGACTAATACCTGTGGACCTCAGCTCTAGCCTCTGCAATACCTCAGACACCTCCGCTCCCTCTCCTAGTGCAGGCAAGGAAGAAGAGAATCACCCTGAAATAGCTAATGGTGACCAAGCACTTGCAGCGTGCCAACCACTGAGCTGACACCTTTACACACATGAATGTGTCAAATCCCAACAGCCCCGGGAGGCAGGTCCTTTATCATCATCCTGGTTTCCAGATGAGGAAACCAAGGCACAGAGAGTTTGAATAACTTGGCGAGGAACCCCCTGGATAGTCACAGGCAGAGCCAGATGTCATTGCAGGCATCTGGCCCTGGAGACCACAACTGGAGCCACATCCCATGCAATGGCGTGTTGGAGCCGGGCCCTCCCAGTGCCTGGCCTGACAGCAGCCGTGGGAATGGTGCGCTGAGGACGTCTGGTCCTGCAGGAGGCTGGGGCCCCATCCCTTGCCTGCCAAGCAGCCCACACGCCCTGACGGACGGCTCCAGACGGCTGCTTTTCTAATTACATGGTGCGTCCGTGCTTCCTGGCTCACCCCTCGCTCTTCTCTTTCATCTTCCTGTTCCCTTCGGTTCTCACTCAGTGTCTCCTTTATCTGTGTGGGTTTTTTCCTTCCTGTTCATTTCTGAAGCAGGGGCTCTGGGAACAAATTCCCAGAGTCCACCTCCAGTCTGGCCCCGGTCCCCACGCTTCACTCTGCCCAGTGTCCCGGAATGACTTGACCCCTCCTTCTGGTACCTTGACCCCTGTCCTTTGCCCCAACTGTGTGAGGCCAGGCACCAGGTCCTGTGAGCTCTCTGAGCTCAGAGGCCTGCAGAACCAGATCCAGAGTGGGCCTGGCTGGTGAGAGTCCCCACGTTCCCACCTTCAATCAAGGAGTCTCAGACCTCAGCATCAGGGAGGCACCCATGCCTGCCCCCTCATCCCCTCTGAAGACGTAGATGCTTCTGGGGAGACATGGGGGAGTGAGTTCATCCAGTGCTTTATTTCAGATAATGGAAGATGAGGGGTTGTGATAGAGGGGGTGGCTTAGAAGTCACAGGTTCCAGACCCCAGGTGAAGGAGAAGGTAGCACCAGAAACAGTCAGAGGGACATGCACTAACTTGAGATCAACAGAGCTCAGTGTGCCTTCAGAGGCACATGTTGACCCCTCTATTACACACTGACTGGCCTCCGGGCCCTAGCTGCCCACTGAGCACTTCCCTGGGTGTGGCGACCCCTTTCTCAGATCTGACCAGGGCTGAGGGCAGCCCTGCCCTGGAGCTCAGGCTGAACCTTCCCCCAAGAATGTTACAGCTGCCAGGAAGGCCACTGAGGATCCAAAGACATTAGGCAGTGGGCCCAGGAGATCAGGGTGGTGTTGGTGTCACTTTCTAACTTTAGATTTGCGCACTCAGCACGTATGTCCCCTCTTAGTGTTTTGCCTGAAATTCTAGCAGGCTATCACCAAGTGGTAGTAATGGCGCCTGGGAAAAAGAGGCATGATTACTAAAGGAAGAAACTATGTACCAAGTTTATATACCACTTTTTGTTCTACATTAATAAATAATAATGGCACTAATATTCCTGTTTCGTCTTCTGTGTGCCAGGCACTGTTCTAAATGTTTTGCATTTAATCCTCAGCTCATTTAATCCTCAGAACAGTCTTATATGGTAGTTACTATCCTTATCCTTGTGAAGTAACTTGCCCAAGATCACAGAGCTGGGATCTGGATCCAGAGCGTGTGCCCTTAACCATTACGCACCACTTCATAAATGGGCAGTTCCCCAAGGAAAGTTACTATGGCAACATCATCTCACAGCCCAGCACTTCTTTAACGTAATGGCATATGAATTCCCTGGGGCTCTTGTTAAAATGCAGTTCTGATTCTGCAGATCCAAGGTGAGGCTCGAGACTCTGCGTTTCTAACAAGCTGGTGGTGCTGTCGCTGTTGGTCCGGGGACCACACTTTGAATAGCCACTGTGGAGAGCCTGCATTTAAGCCTCTCCAACTCAAAGCCTTCCAGGGCCTAGTAGAGAATGTAAATTCAGCTCTAGCTGGTGGGAGCAGAGGTGATGTGGAGGAAGCATGTGCATGCAAGCTGATGGGGCAGCCACTCCTTAACCTCAACCAGCAAGGATTCTAGACCAGTGTGGTCGTATTTCTGTGTGAAATCTCCCATTTGCAAATATTAGGGTAACTCATTCAACTTTTAAAAACACTTGCAGCTTGCAAGTGAATGTTCATAATAGCATTATTCATAATAGTCAAACATTAGAAACAGCCCCAGTGTCTATCATCTGATAAATAGGGTAATAAAACATGGCACATCCATACAGTGGAATATTATTTGGCAACAAAAAGGATTGAAGTGCTGACATATGCTGTAGCATGAACAAACCTTGAAAACATGACACTAAGTGAAGCCAGACACAAAAGGACAAATGTTGTATGTTTCTACTTATATTAAATACCTAGAATGGGGAAATCCAGACAGACAGAAAGTACATTAGTGGCTGCCTAGGGCTGTGTGGGGTAAGGAAGTGGGAATAGGATGGGGAAGAACTATTACTGGGTATAGGGCTACTTTTGGGGGGGCAATAAAAATATTCTAAAATTAGATTGTGGTGATGACTGTATACTCTGTGAATATACTTAAAACCAATTGATTTGTCCACTTTAAATGGGTAAACTGTAAGATACATGAATTATATCAGCAAAGCTGTTAAAATAACACTGTGTGGGAGACAGCTAGTTTCTTTCATATATAAAATGCAGTTACAAATCAACAAGAAAAATATTAGGCTACTCATGTATGAAAAAAGAATCACAAAAAGTATGAACAAATAGTTCACAAAGGAAACACAAGTGGTTCTTAAATGCATGGCAAATTCACTCTTGCTCATAATAAAAGACATACAAGTCAAAGCTCCTCTGAGAAGATTTTCTACCTTTTAGATTGGTGATAATGAAAACTCTGTTGATGCTGATATGGAATGTTAAGTTGGGATACCTGCAGTATGTAGGGAGGGGCAGTGGCAATTTGCTCTTTAAAAATTAGTGGTGCTCGTACCCATTGACCCAACAATTTCACTTGTATATTCACAAATACACTCACACATGTGCAAACTGATACATATATGAAGTTATTCATTATAGCATTGTTTGTAATAATGGAAGAACAGAAACAAGCTAGGTGTTCTAAAATAGTAACTGGTCAATGCACTATGGAGCTTGCATGGACTCATACTGTGTGCAGCTGTTAAACAGAATGCAGTAGCTCTATTTGTAGTGATGTAGGGAAAACTCTAAGATGTATTATTCAGTAAAAAAACAGTAGCCAGGCACAGCTGTATGCACCTACGTAGCCTCAGCTACTCAGGTGGCTGAGGCAGGAGGATCCCTTGAGCCCAGGAGTTTGAGTCCAGCCTGGCCAATATATCAAGACCCTGTCTCGAAAAAATAAAATAAGATAAATTTTTAGAATGGAAGATGCAGAACTGGGAAGATGCAGAACCAGATGGATAATCTGTTTCCATTTTCATGAGGGAAAAGAATGTATGTACAAATGTGCATGTCATATGCATCTGTAAATGCAGGGCCCGCCTTTGGAGTGGTGTGAGGGAATTTAGATTGCCTCCTAATACGGGAGCTGACTGGGTGCAGGGAGGAGGAGGACTCGTTGGCACTGCCACCAGTTTCCGTGCTTGTATTGCCTCTTCAATGACCCTTTAAAGCACACTGCTGGGTAGGCCAAAGAGTGCCTGTGTGCAGGCCCCCGAGACCGGCTGCCCTTGATGACGTGTGAGTTAAGGAAGTAATTTCCAGCCACCATTGAGTACTTTACTCCTTAAATCTAGGAGAGACGTGCGCCATCTCCTCTGTCTTTTCACCATCTCCTCTGTTTTCTGTTCCCTATGTGCCTCCCAGCCCTGGGATTCCCGTCTGTGCTCTGGGGATGACCCTGGTATTATCTAGACTGGGGACAAAAGGTGCCTGCACACATGGACACAGGACATGAAGACTGAGGCGGAGGCCAGGGGAACCCTGTGGGGCATCATCTTGGCCTTTGGACGCCAATCCCCTGTGTTTGCTTCCTGCCCTGTAGGCACGCCCCAAAGGCGAGGGCCTGACTCCATACCAGGGCAAAAAGCGCTGCTTCGGCGAGTACAAGTGTCCCAAGTGCAAGAGAAAATGGATGAGCGGGAACTCCTGGGCCAACATGGGGCAGGAGTGCATCAAGTGCCACATCAACGTGTACCCACACAAGCAGGTGAGCCGGGCGGGCTGGGGCCTCCCACACAAGCAGGTGAGCCGGGTGGGCTGGGGCCTTCTCGGAAGGACGGCAGGAGAGCGACTTTTCCCTTACCAGACCTCAGTTTACTCCCTCCTATGAGGGAGATGTCTCTAAGTTGACCCTTTCTTTCCTTGTCTCATCTGAAATGGGAGGGAAGGGAAGGGAAGGAGGATGATGCGGCAACTGCACCAAGATCTTGAGACCAGAGGATCCCGGGGAATTGTAAAACTAGTGAACAGGGCATGCTGTTGTGAGACAGAGATGTGCAGACAGCAGGAAGCAGCAGAAAACTCGAATTTCCTTCCTTGATCCATCCAGTCGGCCAGTGTCAACAGGGTGGCTGTGTGCACCAGGCCCGGGCATGTGGGAGGGGTAGGGCCAGCTCCTCCTAGGAAGGTCTTACCTCAGGCAGCTGCACAGGGAAAGCCACTCAGAGGAGCTGATGCTGACTTGGGGACCTGGAGGACGGGGGGAAGCTAGGCCTATCACAAGTGGGGGGCTGGCCATCCTAGGAAGGGGGCACAGCAGGTGCAAATGCCCTGAGGCTGTAAGGACTTGGGGTGCTCCAGGCCCACAGTTCAGTGAAGGTGCAGGAGAGGGCAGCAAGAGGCTTGGAGTAGAGGGCTAGATGGGGCAGTCACAGAGCCCTGGGGGCACTCGAGGGACCCAAGAACAGCAGGGCTTTCAGATTCATTTTAAGTCAGTTACTCTGGTTGTGTGCAGAGATTGAGTGTGGAAACCAGTGGGAAAGCCAACAGCATAGCCTCATGCTAGCTGGGAGGAGACTGAACTCTGGAGGTGGCTCTGGAGCTGGATGTGACACCAAGCATCACCAGATTGATGGTGGAATGTGGGGGAAGAACAGGAGCCCAGGAGAACAGTCCCACCCCAGGCAGGCTGGAGCACCTGAATGGGTAGAGGAGGTCGTTCCTGAACTGGGCAGCCTGGGCAGGACACAGGTGTTGGAAATGAAAGCAGGGGTCCTCTGATACGGGTTACATTTGAGATGTTCGCAAAAATCCAATTAAAGATGTCAAGAAGGCAGTTAGATCTGTAATTCTGAAGTCTTGAGAAGTCTTGAGAAGTCAAGATGGCCCATACATAAGTGGGTGTCATCAACCTAAACGTAGTAGGGAATGGATTTGAGTTCCTGCAGAAAGAATGTAGACAGAGTAGAGAAGGGATTCCCTAGACCAAGTGTTGCTGAATCCCAGTGTTTGATGGTCAGATAGAGGAGGAAGACCCAGTAAGGAGAAGGAGAACCAGGGAGCGTGGAGTCCCAGAAGCCGGGGGTGGGGTCGGGGGAGTGCTGTTGGAGGCTTGGCTGGTGGTTGGTGCTCAAATGTCAGGTATAGAGACCACAGAGGAGTGCCTTGGAAATTTGGCAATTAGGCGATGGTCCTCAAATTTTACAAAGCAAAGCAAAAGCATTACTTTTACCTGGGGAACTTGAACTACAACCAAGGTTTGAGAAGCACAGAAGCCCGGCCAGTCAGGCATGAGGGTGAGAGTGGAGGTGCTGATTTGTAGCTGGCCTGAAGGTCAAGGCAGTGTCCATGGAGCAGTGTCAGGGGAGGCTGGTGTGGATCTGGCTGCAGAAGGAATGCCTCATTGTCCACTCTCTTGAGGAGAGTTTGATTGTCGAGAGAATCACAGCAGTGGCCGCAACCGGGAAGGAGCCCTTGGGCTGGGTGTTGTGGAGATAGTAGAGCTTGGAGTCCAGTGCAGTCTGGTGAGAATGATCTAGAAGACAGCAAAAGGCTGATGATGCAGGGGCAAAATGGGGGATGCTTCACCCATCGGCACAGGAGGGAGGGAGAAGAAGGGGTAATTAGGAAGGTTCATGGGTTGGATGGTGCAAAGAAGAACCTCACATCCAAGGCTTCTGTTTTCTCAGTAAATGGGAGACAAGTGGGCTGGGGCGGGCTTGAGGAAGGATGAGCAAGGAAGCAGCCTGCTAGGGAAAGCTGGCTGGACCACCCAGCCACATCCCAGGCCGGGGGAGGTGCGCGATCCTAATGCAGTGGCAGGCGTCAGCCTAGTTCGGTGACTTGCTCCAGCACAGCTCGCCTGGCAGGTACAGGCCAGGCCCGGTGTACAGAGGGTCCACAGGGCAGAGGTTGGCTGGGCGAGCACTCCAGAGGGCAGATGGTTAGGGGGTGGGCCTATTTGTAAAAGTATGATGACTATGCTTCATCGTGGGGCGTCAGCAGGGAAGGGAAGCTACAGGGGACCGGTGGAGAGGGAGACTGGGTGGGCCTGTGGACTGGGTGGAGTCTGGGAGCCAGTGGAATGGAAGGAGAGAACGAGGGGGCAGAGATGGGTGGTTTCTGAAGAAGCCCAAGTCTAGGGTGTGGCTGAGGGGTGGTGGGAGGGAAAGGTCACTGTCGATGAGGTAGTGGGGGATAGAAGAGCCAGGGATGGGGTGGGCCTTCCATGTGTGCTGAGTCACCACAAAGGACAAGCAGACAGAGGAGGCAGGAGGGAAGTGGGCTCCGGGAGCTACTGGGGGAAGGCTCCCCTGAGGGAGAGATGTAAGACAGAGCTCTGATGGGGTAGAAGGTCAGTAGACCAGGGGCCTGGAGGATAGCTTGGAGCCTGGAAGGGCAGATAAGTGGCCTGGGAGGGAGCAGGGGAGGAGGGAAGGCAGATAATGGTGGCTGGCTGGGGGCAGGAGTCAGGAACAGCTCAGTTTCTGCAGGGCCTCAGATGTATGGGGGCTGCTGGGGTCTGTGCTGACAGTCCTGGGGGCTGGGTCCTTACAACCCCCTCTGTGACTTAAACAGAGAGACAGGGCCCAGCCTGTGCACCCAAGCCCCACAGGAACCCAGTCTCTGCAGTGGCTCCAGCCCTCAGCCCCTGCCCCGATATTGCCCCAGCATCTGGCTGGGCAGGGCTCCTCACCATGCCCCTTCCACAATGACAGGCTCATTCCTGGCTTGTGTCACCATCCTCAAGCTGGCAACGGCCCCGCCTGCCTCGCCATCTCCATCCTGCCAAGCTCAGTCCCAGCACAGCTCCCTGACCACCTGTCCCCCATCTCCACATTCAGGATCAGCTCTCCCAGGACCCAATCTAAAGGATCCCTCAAGAGTGTGTGGCTGGGCCCTTCCCCTCTTCCAGTCGTTAGGCCACTGTTGAACACCTACTGTCTGCACTGGGGACACTGAGGCCCCAAAAGAAGACAGGACTTCAGTAGTCAAGTGACCAGTGACCGGTCAGCTGGTGTCAAGGGGCCCTGGAACTCAGGTCTCCCACCGCCCAGGGCTCTATCTCCTCTCCTGAGCTCCCAAGCTGGGAGGGGGTGTGAGGGTGGTGCCTCTCTATCCCCCAGCTGTTGGGAGCCTTTAAAGAGCCCAGCGGCGGTGCTCCCCATGGTGCCACGCAGTGGAGAGAGCTGGTTTATTTCTCCTGCCCCACAGAGCCCTGACCTGTGTGGCCTCCGTCTCTGGAGAACCCCCCACTTCCCCACTTTCCTGGCCGCCACATCTGCTTCCTGTTGGCCTCCAGCTGCAGCTCCCCCTACCGGCTCCGGTCCCCTCAAGAAGAAAACACCACTGGGCCTTGCCTTGCTGCAGGGAGTTGGGGAGGCCCTCCATCACGGTCAGCCCCAGCTGCAGAGTGTTTTCCGTCCGCAGAGGGGAGTGTCTTGACAGCTTCCCCAGGCTCCTCGCCCAGTGGCAGGCCAAGTGGGGCTGAGCAGTCGGGCCAGAGCCCGGGCCCACAGAGGGAACCCCCACCATGGGGTCATGGCCAAGGAGGGGGCGCAGCTCAGATGAGCCCAGGAGGGTGCTGGCAAGGATGTTTCAAGATCATTTCACCTGGGACTTCGCTGTTTCCCCTGCCTCCATGCTGCCCCTAACCCTATATAACACATGATACCAATACTGGCCAACATTTTGAGTGCTCTCTATGTGCCAGGCACTGTTCTAATCCCTTTGCATAGACTAATTTACTCTTCACAGCAACCCTATCATGTAGAGTTAACCTACGGACTTAGCCCCCATTTTATGGAGGAGAAAATTGAGTCCCAGAGAAGTTAAGTGATTTGCTAAAGGTCACACAGCGATCACTAAGTCTTCCGGAGCTTTTTATGGCTATAAAATACTTTAAGACAATCATCTCAGCTGGGCACTGTGGCTTATGCCTGTAGTCCCAGCACTTTGGGAGGCCAAGGTGGGAGGATTGCTTGAGCCCAGGAGTTCAAGACGAGACTGGTCAATATAGTGAGATCTCATCTCTATAAAAAAATTTTTTTTAAACAATTAGCCAGGTATGGTGGTGCATGCCTGTGGTCCCAGCTACTTAGAAGGCTAAGGTGGGAGGATTCACTGCACTCCAGCCTATGTGACAGTGACCCTGTCTCTAAAAAAGACAGTCAGCCAGGTGCAGTGGCTCACACCTGTAATCCCAACACTTTGGGAGGCCAAAGTGGGTGGATCACTTGAGGTCAGGAGCTCAAGACCAGCCTGGCCAACACAGCGAAACCCCATCTCTACTAAAAATACAAAAATTAGCTGGGTGGTGGTGTGTGCACCTGTAATCCCAGCTACTTGATAGGCTGAGGCGGGAGAATCACTTGAATCCAGCAGACAGAGGTTGCTGTGAGCCGAGATAGCGTCACTGCACTCCAGCCTAGGCGACAGAAATGAGACTCTGTCTGAAAAAATAAAAATAAGACAGTCATCTTATTTACTTCTCTATCACACAGACACATACACACACACACACACACACACACACACACAAACTAGGAAAAAGTCAGTGAATGTTATTAACCTCCCACCCAGATCCCAAAAGGGCAAGTTGAGGTTGTGGAGGAGAAAGATCCTTCCCAACAGCCCTTAGCTGATAGGTGGCAGAGCTGGCATGCAAAGCTCTGTCTATCTGACTTTGGTGATACCATGTCATATGGAGACGTTGCAGAAGACACCAGACACAGAGTTTTCCAGAACAGTCTTCAAAACAAGCTGGCAATGACCCCTTCAGTCTCCATGGAGGTTCTGCCCTCAGTCCTGGGCCTGCCAAACCTCTGTCATCCCCAGAGATGAAGACTCAGAAGGCAGATGCCAGTCAGGGTGGGTGCAGCTGGCAGGTGCCAGTGAATTCCCAGGGGAGAGCACTGTGCCTGTGAAGACAGGTTCCCCTCCACCAAACACAGAAGGGTGCTACCCTGGGGACAGAAACCCAGGGACTCAGACAGGCTGGGAGGGAGTGCTGCAGTCTGGGGTGGCCACTGGTCATAAGCTGGCCCTGAGCCCCAATACAGTGTAGCCAGTGGGGCCAGCTGCGGGCAGTAGGCAGTATGTCCCTGCAGTGCAAGGCTTGGAAACAGCATGTGTGGCTGGAAGGCCACACACCTACCACCTCCTCACTGCAGGCCCCAGGGGTGTCCCTAATGTCTTGGAGCCTCAGTTGCCTAATCTGTGGAAACTCCCTTCACCATACATCTTTGACCTGTTTCCTCCCTGTGCCACTCACAGGGAGGTGGTGACATTCGGTGGCCTGACTTAGGTGGCAGTACTTTGCCACATAACGTGTAAGCCATGGGGAGTGAGGGCTGTGTGGGGCCTGTTGAGTCTGGCCTTTCTGGCCTGTCCTGGAAGACTGGGTCCAGGAAGAGGCCCTGGCCAGTCAAGAGGGTGGGGGCTGCAAACCAGCTTTGTTTTGGTGTGCTGGAGGGGACACTTCACGACTATACTGATCGGACCGTCCTTTGGGAGCCAAGCAGAGTCTGTATGGCTGGGATCTCCAGGAAGAGGTGACAGGGACCCAGATTCTAACTCAAGGTGGGAAGTCTTCTTACAGTACAGGCAGTAAACTGAGCAGTGGGCTCTGCCAGCAGGCAGCTCTCCAGCCCTGAGGGCACCCAAGCCCCAGATGGAGGAGCTGTTGGAGGTCTCCCTGGGACGTCCAGGAGAGCAGGGAACGTGCCCTTCCTAGGTCCTTTCACCTTGGGATCTTGGCTCAATTTTGATAGCCCTCCACCAGCTGGTGTCCCCCCTCCCACCCATAAGACAAACCACAGACAGCTTCTGCATGCCGGGCTCTTTGTATTCATTATCTCCATTGAGTTGTCTGGTGAGAACAAGCCCATGAGAAAGCTGTTATCAGCATCCCTGTTCACAGATGGGTGCAAGGAGACCAGAGGGGGGCAGGTGGCCTGCCCAAAGTCACACAGCTCTTAGGTAGCAGAGCCGGCATTCGAGCCCAGGTCTGACAGGAAGTCAAACTCCTCTCTTCCCTGGCTAGGACGAAAGCTGGACAGGGAAGCCAGTCACCTGAAAGCCTCTTGTGATGTGGTTGACGTGCCTGTCTTTCCCTCCAGACCTTGGCTTTGTGACTTTAAGCCTGGGAGCACAGGGATGGGTTTTATGACTCCTGGGCCAGGGGCAGAAGGGTGGTCCCTGGATCAGAACCCTCTCACCACAGTCTCCCCACCTGCCTTCTAGAACCTTCTGACTCTTCCATTCCCAGACCGCTCTGAGTGTCCTCTTGGGGCCAAGACTGTGGATTGGGTGGAGAAGCCAGTATACTACTTTTGAGCCATTCACAGCCTGGCCAGGGGGACAGAGCACACCCTCTGCTGCCCTACCCTGTCATCCCGGGCCATGGTCTGCAGTCCAGGTTCTCCTACCCCCTCTCCTGGGCATGTGGCCCCCAGCTGACCCTGACCAGCTTCCTGTGAGCCCCCCATGTCCATGCAGGGTGCCCTTCTGCAGGCAGGGGCTCCAGCTGGACAGAAGGCAGCATCCCTGTGAGCTGGCCAAGAAAGCGTCCACTCAGGAGCTGTTCCTCATGGCCTTCATAAATTCTCCAGGGAAACAAGTCTTCACCAGCTTTGGAGAGTCAGGAGGGGAGGAAAAGAGCGAGCAGGGAAGCTCCCTCTCTAATAGAAATGTGCTTGTCTGTGCCTTCCGCTGTCCAGTTCACACACTCCCAGACGTCTCTCTGGATCCTCCCAGTCCCCTGCAAACGAGGCACTGTGAATGGACCCCTTCACAGATATGGAAACGGAGGCTCCCTGAGATCACCCAGTGAGTGCGTGGCAGGATAGGCCCGGCAAGTCACCTCCCTTCTCTGGGCCTCAGGTTCCTTGTTAGAAAACTGAGGTTTCATTCATGCAGCCTCAACAAATAGGGCACTGGGCCGGCACTGGCCCGGCCCTGAGATGTGGGGGTCAATCAACACTCATGGAGCTCGCTTACCACGAGCCCGAAGCACTGTGACTGTGTCCGGGTTAGGCTTCCCTTGAGTTCTGAGGCCACACAAGAGTGGAGAGTGGCCAGGGAAGAGGCGCCGGATGCTGGGGTCAGGAGATGTGGGTCCAGGCCTCCGTTGCTGTGGACCTGGGTTTCCTCATCTGACAGGCTGCACCCATGTCCTGCCTCTAACCTGGACTCACGTGAGCTTCAGGTGCTGGCTCCTCAGGCAGCACTCAGGGCAGAGCAGAGCAGTGCACATGGCCAGGGTGCCAGGTACAAGGCCCCTCCACAGCCCTGGCCCAGCCCAGGGCCCCACCTGTGTGTGCCAGGACTCAGACGCCTGCAATGCGGGCTCAGCAGGAGGGCCCCGGCACCTTGGCTGAAACAACCTGTGACCACAGGCGCCCTCTCCCCACCCCTCATCGGGTGTGTGTCTCTCCCTCTCTGTGTCTGTCTCTGTCTCTGTAGAGGTGTGCCTCTCGTCTGTCTGGTCCCCTCCCTGTGTACCTGTCTTACCTGTCTGTCTCTGTGTGTCTCTCCCTGTCTGTCTCTGTGTTTCTGTCTTTCTCTCCCCTCACTCCCCTGGGCCCCTTCCTCCTTCTCTCTGCAGAGACCCCTGGAGAAGCCCGATGGCCTGGACGTGTCTGACCAGAGCAAGGAGCACCCGCAGCACCTCTGCGAGAAGTGCAAGGTCCTGGGCTACTACTGCCGTCGCGTGCAGTGACCGGCTGCCCGCCCACACCCAGAGCCGCCCCCCGCCAGCCCGAGGAGACGCTGCTTCCCTGTGCTACTCCGAGGGGCTGCGTGTTGCCCTGTGCATGGGGTGCCCTCACAGGCCTGCGGGGCTGGGCCGGGGGCTCTTAGCGTCCTTGTCTTGTGTGTGTTGACAAACAGTGTTACTGACATTGCTGCCCCCCACAGGCCAGGGAAAGCAGGGAGTCTGGGGCTCTTTGTAGGTGGGCCTGGGGTCTCAGTGGAAGGGACAAAGGCAAGCAAAAGCCCATGTCTAGGAGCCCTGGGTGTCCCCACAGGCTCTCCTCTGAGAGCCTCTTTGGGGTGAGCAGCCTTGTATTGGCCACAGGTGCACTAAATTTACTGTGAATCCCAAACCTCCCCCAGACCAGCCAGGCCGCCTGCCCCTACCCAGAACCTTCCGGTTTGCCCTGTATGGAAAGCCACTCTCGGAAATCCCTGTTTCTTTCCTGAGTCAGCAATTGTGGCAAGGGGACATGTGTTCTAGCAGCTGCTGGGGAGTGGACCTCTCTGTCCCTTGCCCGCCTTAAGCCCCAAATCCTGACCCCCTCTGACATCACTGGCATTGCACCTGGGTGTGCCCCCCTTCCCACCCTATGGACCCAGATAGGAGGGGTTAGGCGCAGGGGAGGCACGGAACGCTGGACAGATGTGTCCTGGGGAACGTGGGGCAGCCCCTCCCACGACCCCCAACAGACTGCCTTAGGTTTTGTCAGCCCCACTCCCTTTCCTTCCCCTCTGCCTCCCACCCACTCTGGGGGTCCACATCAAGGTAGTTGGGCCCAGTGTGGAAGCCCAGCGTGTCTGTTCTAGCAGAAAGGACACAAGCCTGGTGTTCTGGAGACCTCGGCTCAAGTCTTTGCCCTGCTGCCGATGCATTGTGTCACCTTGGGCAAGGACTTCGCATCTCCAGGCCTCAGTTTCCCCATTAGTTAAATGACAGCATAACACTAGAGAGCAGAGGGCCCATTTCAGCTCTGTTGTTCTGGGATTCAGGCTGGCCGGTGCTGTGTCCTGGAGCTTTATTTGGGGAGTTTCACCCAGAATGGTGGGAGAAACCTCCCAGGTGCCAGGTACCCCGCATCGTGACCCTTCACTTGGTGTCTTAGGAAGTCAAGCTGAGGGATGCTGAGTCCTCCCCTGCTGGCCCCTGCAGCCCCAGCCCTGCTTTTCATCCCCCACCCCTGCAAACATGGAGGAGACCCCTCCTTCTCACCTCGGTCTCCTAGCCCCTCACATGGAGAACCCTGAGACAAGCCACAGAACCCCTCTTTTCTAAAATGGGGACAATAATTTCCTACCTCCCAAGGGAGCAGAGAGGCCTCGTGGCACGTCCCTGGCCAGGGAGCCCACTGTCCTGGCTGGCGGCGGGATCGTGCGCTCCTCTCTCTCCCAGATGAGAAGCCCCGTTTCCATGGTCATGACCCTTCCTTTCTCCTGGCTGCCAGAACTGGGTCTCTTGATTTTGCCCCTACATTATGCCTCTGTGGGAAAAAAAAAAAAAATCAGACCAAGAAATGGGCCTGAAATTCAGTGTTTACCATGGCTCAAGGATGCCCATCTGGTGTCCAGTTGCCTTTTGTATTCAAATGAAAATGCTTTGTACAACTGAGGAGTTACGGTGAAGTGTTAACCAGGGGTCCAGGGAGCGAGTTGAAAAGATGGAGTGAGTGTATTTGCAGCCAGGGAGCTGCAGGGTGGATTTGAGGGGCCATACTCTCTGAGCACTTAAAAAAGGTGTATTTGCTCCAGGCCAGGCAGCAGGCTGTGGACACCCTTGCCACCACTGGGGACTGCCACCGAGGACTCCCCGAGCACGTTGTTCCCCGTCTTCTCCAAGGTGTTGAGGTGAGCTGGGGTTGGCCCCGGCCCAGGCTTCTGTCCCCAAGGAGAAGCTGCCACTGACAGTCATCCTACCGCAATGCTAAAGAGAATGTTCGCAGTGGTGGGCGGCATGCCTGTGCCATCCCTTCCAGGGACCCGGCCATGGGGGACCTTGGCCCAAGGATGCCTGGGGCCTGCCAGCTGTGCTGCAAAGGTGGGGGGGCCCACACCCTAAAACTAACCCAGGCCCCAGACCACTCGAGGCCAGGGATTCCCTGCATAGGCTAAGGGGAGTTGGGATATCACCCTAAAGTGACCTTGCCAGTGAGTTGTTCAGCAGGTAGCCACTGCCCTGCCATCTGTGCAGAGCCAGCCACCTTGGGGGCTGGGGTTCCCGCTTTGAGGCCCACCCTCCATACTCCCTTTGACTGGGCTCTGGCTGAACTGGGGAACTCTCTGTGGTCAGCAAAACCCCTGCCATGCAGGCCAGGTGCCATTGAGAATTAAGTGCTCAGAGGGCCAGGAGCCCAGGGGACAGGAAAGTGTGTGGTTTTAGTACGTTCAAAAGGGACAATCGCTTGCAGTTGGTAGATCTAGCGATCTAGTTGGGAGATAATGGTGTTTACCCCATATGAAGTATTCAATAGTTCTACTTGTGAATTTGTATTTATTTTGAGTTATACTTGACACAGAATTCCTTTTTTAAAAAAAATATGTGTGTATTTTGGAAAAAAAATTCATAGATGTTAAAATTTCTGCATGGTTACCAGTTTTTCTCACAACACTGAATTTGGTAGCTTTTCCCGAAAAAATCTTCACAGAAATTTTTTGTCTGTATATATTTGAGGGCCTTTTTTTTAAAAAAAAAAAAAAAAGAAAGAAAAAGAAAAGAAAAATGTAATTGTTTGATTTTTGAGATTAAAACAAACAACAAAAAGAGAGGCATTTTCAAAACTTCAGAACTTTCAGGAGGGCAAGAGAATATCAAAGATTTCTGGAAGTATTTTGCCACCTTCTGGTTGAGCTGCAAGAAAATATTTATGGTGAGAACTTTTCTGTTTCCCGTTATTGGGTTTTTGGTTGGTTTTTGTTTGTTTTTTACTATGCTTTGGTCTGTAAAAATATGCAACTGAACTACATTCAGAAGGAAATATTGTCTACATAGAATATTATATGAAGTTGGTACATAATTCTGATGAGGAAAAAAAAATCTTTGCAATTCTTTAAGCCATATTGTTGTTTTTCTGTGTTGTTTTCCCTGGATGAAAATATCAGTATTAAGTAGACAGCATATTATTCAAGTGTTTAGACTTATTAATATGTTCTTGTCCTGTATTTATACATATGTGTATTTTGGAAAGTATTGCCTTTTTTAAGGGAAGCTATAATTCGATACATAGTGAAAAAGGGAATGGTGACCCCTTTGTGCCTCTTCCACTGAGGATAACAAACAGCATTGTAATCTGTTCTCTTGCACCTTCTTCTTATTATCTTGTTATTACGGTTTTATTAATTTTGTAGAGGGGCAGGGAGTGGGCGAGGGGAAGAAGCAGCTTATTTGACTAACGAGCCCCTCTGTGGTCCACCAGCGTCTTGGCTTGGTGGGAGGGCTCTTGATCAGCAGGGCCCCAGGAGGGAAGAAGAAGTGGGGCAAAGCCTGACCTCGCCACTCGGGAGCTTTGCCATCTGAGCCACGCCTCCTCCAGGCCATGCTCCTTGAACTTGCAAATGTCAACCGGAGCCCTTACACCAGCCCTCCAGCATCTAATAGACTTGAATCTACTCTAAACGAATATTTAATCCAACCTCACTACATTGTAGCTCAGTCCAACGACTAACCCTGAAATGGGGGTGTTCCAGCCTTCAGTGAGATGGCCAAGCGGTCCCCTGGGGGCTGTGGCAGAGGGCTTATCCTTCTCTGTTGCCAACCTTGCCGTCCGACCTCCTCCACCCCCATGCGGTGACCCCGTCTGTGTCTGTGTCTGTCCATACGTGTGAGTCCAGCTAAAAAGACAAAACAGAACCCGTGGGCCCAGCTCGGAAGGTGCGTGGAGAAGGCTCCGACGTCTCCGAAGTGCAGCCCTTGGGATGGCATTCCGTTGTGTGCCTTATTCCTGGAGAATCTGTATACGGCTCGCCTATAGAAATATAGCCTCTTCATGCTGTATTAAAAGGACTTTTAAAAGCAAAAGAGGCTCACAGGTTTCCTTGTTCACGCAAGCGTGTGGAGAGGCTGGACTCCTTCAGAGGCAGGAGACGGGGCAGGCATCAGAGAGACTTGGGGCTGGCCTCAGCTCCCCTGGGTCTGGGTCATCTTGTAATTGCCCTGCCTCCATGCCATTGATTTGCCTCCTCCCAGCCTCTCTGCCCCCATCTGGACACTCTCCAGGGCGACGGCCCTCCCCAAGTTGGCCCCAGACTGGGTGAGATTGTCGGCAGATGAGGTCACGCTTTCACTCAGCGGGGGGACTCCCGGGTGACCATATATAGGAGTGAATCTGCCTCGGAGACGGCAGCCCTGGGCCGCTCCCACTTGGCACACTCGGCCAAGATCAGGATTTGGGCCCAGACACGGAGCATCACACAGTGAGCAAACAGATCAGTCCAGGGGAGACGGCGCAGGGGCCCCTCTTCTGACCAAAGCCTGGGCTGTCATGAGGTGGGGCTCCTGCTGAGGGCCATGGGGAACCACAACGAAGCAAGACTGTCAGCAGCCACCCACCTGCAAAGCCCAGCATCAGCTCTTGCTGTTCGCAACCTTGCTGCTCACCTGAGTCACCTGCGGGGCTTTAAGAACATCATGCCTTGGTCCCACCCCAGGGAGGCCAAGGAAGTGGTCCAGGGTGTCTTTGAGTTTGTAAAGCCCCCCAGCTCAGTCCATTGTGCATCCAAAGTTGAGCAGCACTGGGCTTCAGATGGTCCCTAGTGTTCCTGTGGGACCCACGGTGATGGAGAGGAGGCAGGGGGCAGAGAGTCCTGTCAAGGGGCGTCCGGTCCTCAGCTCCAGTCAACTCTTGCTATCTATGAATGATGTTGCCTGGGGAGGGAGGGAGAGGCAGCAGAAAAACTGGAAATCCCAGTTGTTACGTGAAATTGTCCATGTTTTAAATGTTGGCAACGAGTTAACTGGATTTTTGAATAGTGTAGAAGTCAAAGCACATCCCTATGGGCCAGCCCACGCCCCCTGACCATGGCCTCTGAGATGGAGCAGAGAAAACAAAATGCCAGTCCTTGGGGTCGGGGACCATGGATGTGAAGGGGGAGGGACAGGCAGGAACAGAGACCACCAAGGCCAGACCTCCTGTCTTATTTGGGGTGCAGGGCAAATCCCAGAACAAAGCCCCTTCCTGCTGATTGGCATCTAGAGAATTCCCTGCGGGGTGCCTGCCCTCAATGTGTGGAATGGCCAGAGTCGCTGGCCTGAAAGCAGGTGGCTGCCAGTCGGGCCCAGCAGGGGAGTGGAGAGGGGACCCACCTCCGCCAGGGTGAGAGGAGAATAAAGGACCCCCTCCTCCACACCATGCCCTCTGCCAGCTCAAGTCCTCCAGCAGCCTGGGTGGGGCTGTTGCTCTTCCTGGGCAGATCTGAGGACACAGAGCCGGTGTCTGTCTCAGGGTCCTCCTGTCCCCTTCAGCACTGCCGCCAGGCCAGCCCTGCCACCCCAGCTGTGTGACACTGGGTGACTTTCCCCCTCTCCAAACCCCAGCTCTCCCAGGGGTGTTGTGTGGATAAGACAACCCACTGAACACAAGACAAAGCGCACTGCTTGCACCCGGGAGGGGCCTGGGGAGTGTGGGTCTCCTGTTCCCACTGTCTGTGGGGCTCAGGCAGAAGCATCCGACCAGTGATCACACCAGGGATTCCGCAGGGAGCCAGGCCTCGAACCCAGGGCCCCAGGTGCTTTTGCACACCCAGTAAGCATTGACTGGGTCCCCATGCATGTTGAGGCTGGGGCTTCAGGGCTGTTGTTTGATGACATGCCCTTGTCTTTGAGTGTGTGGCAGTGTGCATGCGCCTGTGTGTTTGTTTTGTTTTGTTTTCTGTGGAAAGAACACAAACCCAAGGCAAACACAGCCTGCATTTCGACATCTCCTGGAGCCGTGGAAACCAGTAACTCCCTGGACAGGAAGGATTTCCGGTTGGACTCAGTGTCTGTGTCCAGAGGCAGCTGGCTGCTGAGGACCCAGGAGAGAGCAGAGTCCACCAAAGAAAGGGCCGGCAAGGGATCCAGAGAGGGTGGCCCTGCTCCGGGCTAAAGCTGAGGCCCCACCTGGAAAGGTCTCACCTAGCACACTCACCCAGCACACTCACCCAGCAGGCAGGTGGCAGAGCCAGGATTTGATTGAACTTGGAGTTCTCACCTCCCAGTGCAGCGTATCAGGGCAGAGCTGGGACAGAGACAGAGTTGCAAAGGTCAGACCAGGAGTGAGGGTCCAGGGCTGGGTGGTCTCAAAGGGCAAGAGACCAGGCAGGAGGAAGGGAGGTGGGGCAGGTCGGTGCCAAGTGGTGATGGTTGCCAGGTTGTGAGGAGCCCCCTTGGCATCTGCTCCAGACACAGAGAGGGGAGACCTGGCCTGGGAAGAGACAGAGGGAGCTCAACTGCCTGAGCACCAGAGCCCATCGGGAGCCCAGGGCCCCCCCTGGCAGGACCCTGACAAGGTTCTACTTGGAATGTGTGACACAGAGCCTCATGTCCTTATCTGTAAGCTGGGGGCAATCAGGACACACTGAGTGGCAGGAGAGACCTGGGCAGCTCCTGCACACAGCCCTGGGGTGGCCACCTCTCTCCCACCAGCCCCCACTGTGGTGCTGAAGCTCCCAGGCTCAGGCCACCAGCCGGCTTCTGCGCTGAACTCCGGCCATAGGCTGGAGTTCCTGCCGGTTTTCTGGCCTCATGCATCCTCCTAACAGTCCTGGCAGAAGCCAGGGCAGAGAACAACATGTCAGTATGTCAGGTGGATAAACTGAGGCCTGGGGAAGCCCTGCTGCCCCAGATTGACAAGCAGGGACCTCCGCCTCACCCTCCAACCTCCACTGTCTGCGCTGTTTCCGATTCTGACCAGGGCCGCCGAGCGGATTCCCACCAGCCTGTCCAGTCCTTCCTTCAGCAAACAGCTGTCTGTCAGTGTGTCCTGGGACCTGGCCGGGAGCTCTGAGCTAGGCCTGGGACCCACAGTGTGCTGGGGAGTCAAGCCCCCACCTGCCCTCCTCAGAGACCCTGGTCCTCCTCCCTACATCCTGGTAAATCCAGGGCTAGGCATCCGAATGCCACCCTTCCAGGGGCTGCCTCCTGTGCAGCCTGTGCCCGGCTCCTGCCCAGGTGTTTGGAAGTGGGGAGAAGGGGCAGGGAATACCCCAGATGAAGGGAATGAGGGCTGAGGTGGGCTTGCCATCTCTCCAAAGTCAGGTGTCCTTGCTATTCCCCCAGAGCACTGGAGGGAGCCAAGAACGGGCTGCGCTTGGGTACAAAGGCCACTCTCGACACTTTCCCTGCCGTTTGTTCTGAGGCTGGATCCCAACCGAGATGTCAGGGCCACTTGCTCCCCACTGCCCACACACACACGCATCCTCGCACATCTCACACGCACACCCTCACACAACTCACACACACACTCACACATCTCACACGGGCACCCTCACACATCTCACACGCACACACACGTCACACGCACCCACACACATTTCATGCACACACTCACACATCCACACGTGCATTCACACACATCTCACACGTGCACCCATACATCTCACATGCTCACTCACATCTCATACACATCACACATGCACCCACACACATCTCACGCACCCTCACACATCTCACACGTGCACTCACACATCTCACATGTGCACACCCACCCACATCTCACACACGCACCCTCACACATCTCACACGTGCACTCACATCTCACATGCACCCACACACATCTCACACACACCCACACACATCTCACACGTGCACTCACATCTCACTCTCACACACATCTCACACACCCACATATCTCGCATGTGCACTCACACATCTCACACATGCACTCACACATCTCACACACGCACCCTCACATCTCACACATGCATCCTCACACATCTTACATGCACATCCTCACATCTCACATGCACACTCACACACATCTCACACGCACACTCACATACACGTGTACCCACAAATCTCACATGCGCACCCACAAATCTCACACGTGCACTCACACATCTCACACACGGACCCTCACATCTCACACATGCACCCTCACACATCTCACACTTGCGCCCTCACATCTCACACGTGCACTCACACACATCTCACATGCACACTCACACACATCTCACATGCGCACTCATACGCATCTCACACGCACCCACATATATATCTCACATATGCACCCTCACACATCTCACACACGCACCCTCACAATCTCACACATCTCACACGTGCACCCACACATCACACATGCACCCTCACACAACTCACATGCACACTCACATCTCACATGCGCACTCACACACTCACGTGCTCACATACATCACACGCACAACCACACACATCTCACACACGCACCCATACATTTCACATGCACCCACACATCTCACACGTGCACTCACATCTCACACGTGCACTCCCATCTCACATGCACACCCACATACATCTCACACGTGCACCCTCACACATCACACGCACACCCACACACATCTCACACACGCATCCTCACACATCTCACGTGCACCCACACACCTCACACACGCATCCTCGCACATCTCACACGCACACCCACACACATCTCACACGTGCATCCTCACACATCTCACACGCGAACCCACACACATCTCACACGTGCATCCTCACACATCTCACACGCGAACCCACACACATCTCACACGTGCACCCTCACACATCTCACATGTGCACTCACCTCACGTGCACTCATATCTCACACGCACACCCACACACATCTCACATGCACACCCTCACACATCTCACACGTGCACCCTCACACATCTCACACGTGTACCCTCACACATGTCACACATGCACACACATCTCACACGTGCACTCACAAATCTCATACACGCACTTACATCTCACATGTACACTCACACATCTCACACGTGCACTCACATCTCACACGTGCACTCATATCTCACACGCACACCCACACATCTCATACATGCACTCACACATCTCACATGCACACCCACACACCTCACATGTGCACTCACACACATCTCACATGCACACCCTCACACATCTCATGTGCACACACACATCTCACACACACACTCACAACTCACACGTGCACTCACACATCTCACACCCACACACACAACTACATGTGCAGACACATCTCATACATGCACTCACATATCTCACACATGCACACACATCTCACACGTGCACTCACAAATCTCATACACGCACTTACATCTCACATGTACACTCACACATCTCACACCCACACACACACAACTACATGTGCAGACACATCTCACACATGCACTCACATATCTCACACATGCACACACATCTCACACGTGCACTCACAAATCTCATACACGCACTTACATCTCACATGTACACTCACACATCTCACACGTGCACTCACATCTCACACGTGCACTCACATCTCACATGCACACCCACACATCTCATACATGCACTCACACATCTCACATGCACACCCACACACCTCACACGTGCACTCACACACATCTCACATGCACACCCTCACACATCTCATGTGCACACACATCTCACACATGCACTCACATCTCACACATGCACACACACACATCTTGCAGTGCACTCACACACATCTCACATGCACACCCTCACACATCTCACGTGCACACACACATCTCATACACGCACTCACAACTCACACGTGCACTCACACATCTCACACCCACACACACAACTACATGTGCAGACACATCTCATACATGCACTCACACATCTCACACATGCACACACATCTCACACGTGCACTCACAAATCTCATACACGCACATCTCACATGTACACACACATCTCACACGCACACACACATCTCACACAGGCACTCACATCTCACACGTGCACTCACACATCTCTCACGCACACAAACACATCTCACACACGCACTCACGTGCATCTTACACATGCACTCATACACATCTCACACTCTGTTGACACCCTCACATACACACCCATTTGCACACTCAAGCCTGCACATATTCACAGATGCACAGCCCACAAACACACACAGCCACAGACCATCAGGAGCCCCATGGGGGCAGCGGGCCTGGGGCCCCTCTCCAGCTGGAAGGGCACTGCAGTAGGGTGGGGATCCTCCTGCCCAGCAGGGTAACGAATGTCATGTGAATCTGCTCATCTCCTTCCCCACAGGCCCTGAGGCCTTCCAATGGGCTGAGGACCCCAGGTAGGCAGGCAATGTCACACCCAGGTCTTGCACACAGTGAGCAAAAGTCCATTCTCACAGTTGACGCAGTTGAGAGAATCCACATTTTGTTCGGTGTCATAATGGCATTGGGATCATGTAAAAAATGTTCTGTCTTAAATTTTGGAGAATTTACGGGTGAAATGAGGCAGTGTCTGGGCTTTGCTCTTAAACAATCTGGAATAGGGTCTGGAGGAGAACCTGGGATCTGCTGTACTGCTCTCTCTGCTTTGTGTCTGTTTTTGCTCCTGGCCAGGAGGTGAGCTTAAAGGTGAGCCAGGCCGAGGAGATGCCCCAAGGCAGAGTGGGAGCAGGGTCCCTCCACATCCTCAGCACAGCATGCTCCACAGTCCTGACTACCTCCTCTAGAGGGGCTACTTGGGCTTGCTTCATTGCCGACCTCCAGTGCTCACTGTGGCCTGGCACACAGTCAGGTTCAATGTGGAGTAAACGAGCGTGTAAGAGTCGCTGCCAACATCCAGCCAGGAGCCCTGTACTGAGGCCAGTTACCCTCCCCATGCCCCATCCCAGAAGCACTCAAAGCTAGGAGCTGAGATTCCCCTCTACCATCTTCTCAACAACCCCCATCCTCTCCCTGGTCACTAGCGGGGGCCCCACAACCCTCCACACTCAGCTCCTGCAGATGGTGGGGCAACCTGGGGTCCAAGTCCTGCCTTGTAAGTCCAGGACCATGGCGCCTGCCTGGAACTCCATCTCCCTCTGCACTCTTATCCTGGGCAAGAACTCTGGGGCCAGAAGGGCTGGACCCTGAGTGACAACATCACTACTTATCAGCCGCCATCTTAAGCAAGCCACCTCGACTCTCTGAGTCTCAGTTTCCTCCCTTGTAAAATGGAGATACTAATACCCTTCTACCTACCCGAGGTCACCGTTGAGATTAGTTGAGATTAGTTGAGATACAATGGCTAAGCCCTTGGCACATGAGGTGTGCTCAGGAATTGTTAGCTACTGCTCTGGTCATGGAGGGGTATGGCCACTTCAGCCTGTGCTGCCTCTAAATGGGCCCCATGATCCCCTCTGTCTCTGCCTCCACTTGTCAGCCCTTGAGCCATGCTTTCTGGAACCTTCACCCTGACAGGATGACAAAGAGAAGCCCCAAGGAGGGACTTGGGTCTCTTGACTCTCTCTGGCCTGTGGGACATTAATCTCCCCTCCCCAGGCAGCCACAGCCTGTTAGTCCAGTTCCAACTGGACTTCTGCCTCAGTTTCCCCATTGTGCTGAGGCAAAGGACCCTTGCCCAGCATGTAATTGGTCATCCTCTCCCTGGGAACCTGACCACAGCCCCGCACAATGGTGGAGGCTGCTTCAAACTGGGTCTCCCTGCCCCACCCCAACAAACTTGCCAGCTCAGAATTCTCCAGCGTTCCAGCCTCTTGCAGCAATCAGCTGGTTCCCTGCTGCCCTCTGGTGGCCGAAGCTGAAAACTGCAACTTCCAGATGGCAGAGAACCAGTGCAGGGGACAAAAGGAGATTTTTTTTTTTCACCCAAGTCCCAGGTAAACCCTGACCTCCCCATTACAGCGATACCTGGGCTTCATGCACCTGCCAAGTGGCAAGATTGTGTGTTTCTCCCTTGGTTATAAAAACAATGCCTGAACAATGTGAAATGGAAACAAAGACAGTAAGCAGAGCGTGAGCATTCCCAGTAGCTCAACATCCCCCAGACCAGCACTGTCCAGAGTTTGGCCATATCCTTCCATAGTCTTTTGCTTATAGAAATCTGTGTGTGTGTGTGCGTGTGTGTGTGTGTATGTGTGTGTGTACACATGTATGTTAATGGATTATACTTGACAGGCTGTTCCATATCCCGCTTCGACTCATCATCATCATCTTTCCCTGTTAACGCAGAGACCTTTCTCATTTGTCTAATAGCTGTATTCCTTTGTTGGTTAACAAACCCTTCAATTCCCTGTTGAAGGGTCTGAAGCATTCTTGGTTTTACAAGTCAATCTTTTTTCTTTTCTTTTCTTCTTTATGAGACAGAGTCTCACTCTGTTGCCCAGGCTGGGGTGCACACGTGGCACAATCTTTACCACAGCTCATGGCAGCCTCAACCTCCTGAGCTCAAGCAATCCTCCCTCCTCAGCCTCTGGAATAGCTGGGACTACAGGCACACACTACTATGCTGAGCTAATTTCTGTATTTTTTGTAGAGGCAGGGTTTCACTGTGTTGCCCAGGCTAGTCCTGAACTCCTGGAATTAAGTGATCCTCTTGCCTGGGCCTCCCAAAGTGCTGGGATTACAGGCATGAGCCACTGTGCCTGGCCAATCTTTTTTCTTAATCACCTTTCTGTTTGGTACAGTGGGAAGATCTGGAGTCAGGAGAGCCAGGGTTTGACTCAGATCTCAGGCCACTGGGTTTAAAATATTTTTTATTTTTAAATGACTCTTAACGATGCATATTTATGGGACACAGTATGATGTTTTGATACATGCGTACATTGTGCAATGATCAAATCAGGGTGATAAGCTTATTCATCACCTCAAACATTTATCATTTCTTTGTAGTGAGAACATCGAAAACCCTCTCTTCCAGTTATTTTGAAATATACAATACAATGTCCTTAGCTACAGTCATGCTACTGCGCAAGAAAAGACCAAAACTGATTCCTCCTATCTAACTGTAATTTGGTACCTGTTGGCCAATCTCCCCCATCCTGCCTTCCTTCCCCAGCACATAGTAACCACTATTATACTCTCTACTTCTATGACATCAGCTTTTTAAAGTGCACAAATGAGTGAGATCATGTGGTATATGTCTTTCTATTTTTTCTATTTGTCTTCCTATTCCTGTTATCTTTGATCACATCCTTGTGATCTTCCAGGCCTCAGTCCCAATGTATCAAACTCAGGCATTGGGCTCCATCTCGAATCCTTCACTCTGACAAGCTCCCAAGTCGATTACTCCATGTTGAGTTGATAGAGCCTACAGGCTGCCCTGGGGTCATCAATACAATTTATTAGGCTAGTGCTAGAAAGGGGCATGGGGGACTACATAGCTCTCTTGGGCATGGGGTCCAGTAAGCACTTGCACAATTGTGGGGAGGAACAGTCTGAGATTCTCCTGCTTAGACCTGGGAGGGCCTGGTGGGGGAGACTGAAACCGAGAAGAAGGCTGAGGCCAGACCTGCCTTCCTCCTCTGGTGCTCTCTGAGGGCACGTGGCTTGGCTGCTTTCTCTTGGGAGGGGAATGTGGGTATCCCACCACACTTCAGGCTGGAGTTCTTAGAGCCTGTTCTGGTTCCAAAAGCTGTCTGATCCATGAATCACTCTTTGCTCAATTAAACTGTTAAATTTAACTAGTCTAAGGTTATTCCTTTTAATAGATTCAACTTGAAACATAAAGATACAAATAACTTAAAAGTAAAAAAGTGAAGAGTTCCACTTCTTGGAGGCAATGTGAAGAGTTCCATGAGCGCACTTCCCTGTGAAACAAGCAATGTTGGGGAAAACTGCTCTTTAAAAATTAACCTTTAAAGTCTCTGGAAGTTGTCCTAAGGATATAGAGCAAATGAAGAAAGTCAGGCTCCCACTCTGCCTTGGGGCATCTCCTCGGCCTGGCTCACCTTTGAGCTCATCTCCCGGCCAGGAGCAAAAACAGCCCTTGACATGACAGTAATCATGACTATAAAGATAGTATGTGGGGACGTCACTAAAACTAACTCAATAAGAACAGCAGGTCTATGGCATTTGACACATAACTATTCCCTTCCCCTTCACCTTCAGCTCAGCTTAATGGAATCTTCTCATAAGGTGAGGGTGGCCAAAAAGACAAGGCTCCCTCTCCCCTCACTTCCCAATCAAGTATTTTCACATATTAGTGGGAGAGGCAGACCAATAACATTTTGCCCATCTCTCCCAACTCCAAGTTAAAGAAGCTAAATTCTGGATGAGTGCAGCTGAGAAGTGGGGGGTTTCTTTCTACACCCAGCCCTAACCCATAGAATAGTGGCTCCATCCCAGATTCAGAAGGCCAAAAATACTGGGACCCCAAGTCTTGCTCCAGCTCACTCATAGAGCACAGGTTCTATGCTAGGAGAGGAAAGCCAAGAATATCAGAGGCTACCACCCTGCCCAGCCCCCAGAATACTGGCTCATCAGAAAGAGAAACAATCCATAAGAGAAAGACATCCAAATCTCTCCACAAAGGAACTTTTATTTTATTTCATTTTTGAAATAGTGTGTGGAAGCCTAAAGTGCTTTTGAAAACAAAAATAAATTGAACTTCATCCAAATTTAAAATTTTTGTGCTTCAAGGGACACCATCAAGGCAGTGAAGAAACACCCTACATAATGAGAGAATGTATATGAAAATCATATATCTGATAAGGAACTTGTATTTAGAATATATAAAGAGCTCTGACAACTCAAAAGTACAAACACAAATAGCCCAGTTAAAAAAGTCAAAGGATCTGAACAGACTCATCTCCAAGGAAAATATACAACTGACCAATAAGTACATGAGAAGATGCTCAACCTCATAAGTCATCAGAGAAATGCAAGTCAGAAATAAATGAAGTAGCACTTTACACTCACTAGGATGGCAAGAATAAAAAAAGATAGATAATATCAAGTGTTGATGAGGATGTGGAGAAACTGGAACCCTCATACATTGTTGGTGGAAATGTAAAATGTCACAGCCATTTTGGAAAACAGTTTGGCAATTCCTAAAAAAGTTAAAACTAATCATTTGATTCAGCAATATATACATAATATGTAAGGTGGTATAATACTATTTGCAGTTAGTCTGTGATAAGTTAAACAATACATAGTAAATCCTAGGGAAACCACTAAAAATATAGACTGAATAATTAGGCTGAGCATGGTGGCTCACATTTGTAATTCCAACACTTTGAGAGGCTAAGGCAAGAGGATTTCTTCAGGCTAGAAGTTCAAGGTGGCAGTGAACTATGATTGTGCTACTGCCTGGGTTACAGAGTGAGACCCCAGCTCTTAAATATATCTTATATATATAAAAAATATATTACATATTATATTATATATTATATATTATATAATATATTATATATTATAATTTTTAATATATAATATATTATATTATATGATATATAATATATAATATATAATATATAATATATGATATATTATATATTATATATTATGTTATATATTATATAATATATTATGTTACATATTATATATATTATAATATATTATATTATATTATATATATTATATACATATATGTATATTATATATATTATATACATATATGAATATAATATATATTATATATATGTATATATAGCTGTGACATTTTACATTTCCACCAACAATGTATGAGGGTTCCAGTTGCTCCACATCCTCAACACTTGTCCTTTTATACATATATATAAACAAATAGCCAATAATGGTGATAAAAATGAAATCAATTTGGAGAAAAATCTCAATCCAAAAAAAGGCAAGAAGAGAACAAAAGGCAGATGGGATAAACAAAATAAATAGCAAGATGGTTGGTTTCAATTCAACCATATTGATAATTACATTAAATATAAGTGATAAACATTTAATTGAATGGCAGAGATTGTCAGATTTGATAAAAAAGCAATGCTCAGTGCACCATTATCAGTCCATTGTCTCTTAGTTCTAAGTCCTCCCTACATTGTCCTGTTTGTTATGCTGTAACTGTTCTCCCTTGCCATCTGGAATTATATGAAGCTTTATCAGTACAGGGCACTGGAGAAATACTTTAGTCTTCAGTATTCTTTTTTTCCTTTAGTTGGTAAACTCCTGTTATAATTAATAATTTTTTTACATATTCCCTGTTAAAACTACTGTGTTGTTTCTGTCTCCTGTTTGGACTCTGACTATATGGAATTGATACCAGAAGTGGTCCCAGAAGATAACCCCACCAAGATAAGATTTGGAGATGTATTTCGCTGTACTTTTGGACTCCAACATATCTACCAGTGGGAAATGGTATGTTAGTATTCCATGGCATGCAGTGACATCACAATTAGTTATGCTGTCACCTGTAATTAAGTGACAAGAGAAGCATGTGCCTTGGGAGACCAGGTGACAGCAGCACTTGACCATTACAGTAGTAATCATGACCATAAAGACTGGAATGTGGGGAAAATTCTTTTGAGGATGCTTGATTGCTTACCAAAAGAAAATTTAGAACTTGTGTTCTTTAATTCTTGGCATAAACCAGAGAACCAGAAAGTTTCTGGTTACATTACAGCCTGAGAACCAGAAGGCTTCCATGATAACTCTAAAAGATTATCTTATTTCTTGTAGGCACTAGGCTAATAGCACTTAAAATCAAAAAAAAAATTTTACCACATAGGTTGCTAAATTACAACATCATTTCAATTCACAGTTTCACCAAGTTTTTCACAAAGTTTTTCATGTGAAAGGGCATTGATGAAAAATAATGAGATCCCAGGCCGGGTGCAGTGGCTCATGCCTATAATCCCAGCACTTTGGAAGGCCGAGGCGGGTGGATTACCTGAGGTCAGGAGTTTGAGACCAGCCTGGCCAACATGGTGAAACTCCTGTCTCTACTATAAATACAAAATTAGCCAGGCATGCTGATGTGTGCCTGTAATCCCAGCTACTCAGGAGGCTGAGGCAGGAGAATTACTTGAGCCTAGGAGGCAGAGGTTGCAGTGAGCTGAGATCACACCATTGCACTCCATTGAAACTCCATCTGAAAAAATGAACAAACAAAAAATACAAAAAGAATGAGATCCCAGCCTGGACAACATAGTGAGACCTCTTCCCTACTAAACTAAACTAAACTAAAATAAAATATAAAATAAAATTTATTTAGCCAGGCATGGTGGTGCATGCCTGTAGTCCCAGGTACTCGAGAGGCTGAGGCAGGAGGATCACTTGAGCCCAGGAAGTCAAGGTTGCAGTGACTTGACTTGATTGTGCCACTACCCTCCAGCCTGAGCAAGAGAGTGAGACCTCGTCTCAAATGAGATCCTGAAATTTGGAATGGAGTCGCCTGATTGGATCAAAATGAAACCAACAACTTGAACCCTCAAGCTACTCTGTTTCTTCCTTACCAATGGAATTAGCTTGCTCTCCTGTGTCTGAGGAAAAGACACTTCTTTGCTTAAAAACACTGTGATAACCTCATAAGGTTTGAAAGGGGATGCTCAAGACCTGCTACAATCACTCCCCAGACCCATAATAGGTGTCAAATCTCAGCATTTTCCAGAGGAACAGCAGGACTCCAGAGGAAACAGCTTACACACCCAAAGAATTGTGAGACTTTGCTAATACAGATGCTCCTCAACTTGTGATGGGGTTACATCCTGATAAGCCCATTGTAAATTGAAAATATCATAAGTTGAGAATGCATTTAATACCCCTAACCTACCAAACATCAGAGTTTAGCCTGGCCTACCTTAAATATGCTCAGAACATTTACATTAGCCCACAGTTGGACAAAATCATCTAACACAAAGCCTATCTTATAAGAAAGTGCTGAATATTTCATGTGATTTATGGAATACTGTACCAAAAGTAAAAACAGAATAGTCCTATGGGTACTCAAAGTACAGTTTCTACTGAATGCATATTGTAAAGCTGAAAAAACTGTAAGTTGAACCATCATATGTCAGGGACTGTCTATACATATTTTTAAACAGATTTACTGAGATATAGTTCACACACTATACAATTTACCCATGAAAATGTTGATAGTATATTCACAGATATATGCAACAATCACAAAAGTCAATTTTAGAACATTTTTATCATCCCAT